>NC_090356.1:36763222-37071605 GCF_035084215.1 Heptranchias perlo | reverse complement strand
CTTCTCCACCTATTGCTTCTTCTCCACCTCCTGTTCGTTCTCCACCTCCTGCTCCTTTTCCAACTCCTGCTCCTTGTCCAACTCCTGCTCCTGCTCCTCCTCCTGCTTCTTCTCCAACTCCTTCTCCAGCTCCTCCTCCTGGTCCTTCTCCGCCTCCTGCTCCGTTTCCACCTTTGGCTTCTTCTCCTTCGCCTGTTCCTTCTCCTCCTCCTGCTCCTTCTCCACCTCCTTCTCCTCCTCCACCTCCTTCTCCTCCACCTGCTCCTTGTCCACCTCCTGCTTCTTCTCCACCTCCTGCTCCTTGTCCACCTCCTGTTCCTTCTCAACCTCCTGCTCATTCTCCACCTCCTGCCGCTTCTTCCCTTATTGCACCTGCTCCTCCTCCTGCATCTTCTCCAACTCCTTCTCCTGCTCCTCCTCCTGGACCTTCTCCGCCTCCTGCTCCTTCTCCACCTATTGCTTCTCCTCCTTCTCCTGTTCATTCTCCTCCTCCTGGTCCTTCTCCACCTCCTTCTCTTCCTCCACCTCCTTCTCCACCTCCTGCTCCTTGTCCACCTCCTGCTCCTTGCCCACCTCCTGCTCCTTGTCCTCCTCCTCCTCCGTGTCCACGTCCTGCTCCTTTTCCACCTCCTGCTCCTTCTCCACCTATTGCTTCTCCTCCTTCTCCTGTTCATTCTCCTCCTCCTGGTCCTTCTCCACCTCCTTCTCTTCCTCCACCTCCTTCTCCACCTCCTGCTCCTTGTCCACCTCCTGCTCCTTGCCCACCTCCTGCTCCTTGTCCTCCTCCTCCTCCGTGTCCACCTCCTGCTCCTTCTCCACCTCCTGCTCCTTCTCCTCATCTTGCGCCTTCTCCACCTCCTGCTACTTCTCCTCCTCCTGCTCCGTCTCCACCTCCTGCTCCTTTTCCACCTCCTGCTCCTTCTTCTCCTCCTGCTCCTCCTACTGCTTGATCTCCAACTCCTCCTCGTCCTCCACCTCCTTCTCCTCCTACTGCTCCTTGTCCACCTCCTGCTCCTTCTCCACCTCCTGCTCCTTCTCCTCATCTTGCGCCTTCTCCACCTACTGCTGCTTCTCCTCCTGCTCCTTCTCCTCCTGCTGCTCCTTCTTCTTCTCCTTCTCCTCCTCCTGATCCTCATCCACCTCCTGCTCCTTCTCCACCTCCTGCTCCTTCTCCTCATCTTGCGCCTTCTCCACCTCCTGCTCCATCTCCTCCTCCTGCTCCTACTCCTCCTCCTGCTCCTCCACCTGCTCCTTCTCCACCTCCCGTTCCTTCACCACTCCTGCTCCATTTCCACCTCCTGCTACATCTCCTCCTCCTGCTCCAACTCCTCCTCCTGCTTCTTCTCCAACTCGTTCTCCGACTCCCCCTTCTGGTCCTTCTCCGCCTCCAGCTCCTTCTCCACCTATTGCTTCTCCCCACCTCCTGTTCCTTCTCCTCCTGCTGCTCCTTCTCCACCTCCTGCTCTTTGTCCACATCCTGATACTTGTCCACCTCCTGCTCTTTGTCCACCAAGTGCTCCTTCTCGCCCTCCTGCTCCTTCTCCACCTGCTGCTCCTTCTCCAACTGCTGCTCCTTCTCCACTCCTGCTTCGTCTCCTTCTCCTGCTCCTTCTCCACCTCCTGCTCCTTCTTCTCCTCCTGCTCGTGCCCCTCCTCCTGCTTCTTCTCCAACTCATTCTCCTACTCCCCCTCCTCGTCCTTCTCCGTCTCCTGCTCCTTGTCCACCTCCTGCTCCCTGTCCACCTCCTGCTCCTTGTCCAACTCCTGCCCCTTCTTCTCCTCCTTCTCCTCCTCATGGTCCTTTTCCACCTACTGCTCCTTGTCTACCTCCTGCTCCTTGCCTCCCTCCTGCTCCTTCTCCACCTCCTGCTCCTTCTCCAACTCCTGCTACTTCCTGCCCTCCTGCTCCTTCTCCTCCTCCTGCTTCTACTCCTCCTCCGGCTTCTTCTTCTTCTTCTTCTTCTCCTGCTCCTTCTCCACTCCTGCTCCTTATCCTCCTCCTGCTCCTTCTCGTCCTCCTGCTCCTTCTCCTCCTCCTGCTCCTTGTTCAACTCCTGCCCCTTCTTCTCCTCCTTCTCCTCCTCATGGTCCTTTTCCACCTACTGCTCCTTGTCTACCTCCTGCTCCTTGTCTCCCTCCTGCTCCTTCTCCACATCCTGCTCCTTTTCCAACTCCTGCTACTTCCTGCCCTCCTGCTCCTTCTCCTCCTCCTGCTTCTACTCCTCCTCCGGCTTCTTCTTCTTCTTCTTCTTCTTCTTCTCCTGCTCCTTCTCCACTCCTGCTCCTTTTCCTCCTCCTGCTCCTTCTCGTCCTCCTGCTCCTTCTTCTCCTCCTGCTCCATCTCCACATCCTGCTCCTTCTCCAACTACTTCTCCTACTCCACCTCCTGGTGCTTCTGCGCATCCTGCTCCTTCTCCACCTATTGCTTCTTCTCCACCTCTAGTTCGTTCTCCACCTCCTGCTCCTTTTCCAACTCCTGCTCCTTGTCCAACTCCTGCTCCTGCTCCTCCTCCTGCTTCTTCTCCAACTCCTTCTCCAGCTCCTCCTCCTGGTCCTTCTCCGCCTCCTGCTCCTTTTCCACATTTGGCTTCTTCTCCTTCGCCTGTTCCTTCTCCTCCTCCTGCTCCTTCTCCACCTCCTTCTCCTCCTCCACCTCCTTCTCCTCCACCTGCTCCTTGTCCACCTCCTGCTTCTTCTCCACCTCCTGCTCCTTGTCCACCTCCTGCTCCTTCTCAACCTCCTGCTCATTCTCCACCTCCTGCCCCTTCTTCCCTTATTGCACCTGCTCCTCCTCCTGCATCTTCTCCAACTCCTTCTCCTGCTCCTCCTCCTGGACCTTCTCCGCCTCCTGCTCCTTCTCCACCTATTGCTTCTCCTCCTTCTCCTGTTCATTCTCCTCCTCCTGGTCCTTCTCCACCTCCTTCTCTTCCTCCACCTCCTTCTCCACCTCCTGCTCCTTGTCCACCTTCTGCTCCTTGCCCACCTCCTGCTCCTTGTCCTCCTCCTCCTCCGTGTCCACGTCCTGATTCTTGTCCACCTCCTGCTCATTGTCCACCTCCTGCTCCTTATCGCCCTCCTGATCCTTCTCGTCTTGCTGCTCCTTCTCGCCCTCCTGCTCCTTCTCGCTCCCCTGCTCCTTCTCCACCTCCTGGTCCTTCTCCTTCTCCTGCTGCTACTCCAGCTCCTGCTCCTTCTCCTCCTCCTGCTCCTTCTCCACCTCCTGCTCCTTCTCCATCTCCTGCTGCTACTCCACCTCCTGCTCCTTCTCCACCTCCTGCTCCTTCTCCTCATCTTGCGCCTTCTCCACCTCCTGCTACTTCTCCTCCTCCTGCTCCGTCTCCACCTCCTGCTCCTTTTCCAACTCCTGCTCCTTCTTCTCCTCCTGCTCCTCCTACTGCTTGATCTCCAACTCCTCCTCGTCCTCCACCTCCTTCTCCTCCTACTGCTCCTTGTCCACCTCCTGCTCCTTCTCCACTTCCTGCTCCATCTCCTCATCTTGCGCCTTCTCCACCTACTGCTGCTTCTCCTCCTCCTGCTCCTTCTCCTCCTGCTGCTCATTCTTCTTCTCCTTCTCCTCCTCCTGATCCTCATCCACCTCATGCTCCTTGTCTCCCTCCTGCTCCTTCTCCACCTCCTGCTCCTACTCCACCTCTTGCTCCTTCTCCACCTCATGCTCCTTCTCCACCTCCTGCTCCTTCTCCTCATCTTGCGCCTTCTCCTCCTCCTGCCCCTTCTCCTCCTCCTGCCCCTTCTCCTCCTCCTGCTCCTACTCCTCCTGCTGCTCCTTCTTCTTCTCCTTCTCCACCTCCTGCTCCTACTCCACCTCTTGCTCCATCTCGCCCTCCTGCTCCTTCTCGTCCTCCTGCTCCTTCTCGCCCACCTGCTTCTTCTCGCACTCCTGCTGCTTCTCGCCCTCCTGCTCCTTCTCCACCTCCTGCTCCTTCTCCACCTGCTGCTCCTTCTCCACTCCTGCTCATTCACCACCTCCTGCTCCTTCTTCTCCTCCTTCTCCTCCTGCTCCTCCTCCACCTTCCGCTCCATGTCTCCCTTCTGATCCTTCTCCACCTCCTGCTCCTTCTCCTTCTCCTGCTGCTTCTCCTTCTCCTGTTCCTACTCCCCATCCTGCTCCTTCTCCACCTCCTGCTCCTTGTCCCCCTCCTGCTCTTTCACCCCCTCCTTCTCCTCATCCACCTCCTTCTCCTCCTCCTGCTCCTTCTCGACCTCCTGGTCCTTCTTGCCCTCCTGCTTTTTCTCGCCCTGCTGCTCTTTCTCCACCTCATGCTCCTGCTACACCTGCTGCTCCTTCTCCACTCCTGCTCATTCACCACCTCCTGCTCCATCTTCTTCACCTGCTCCATCTTGTCCTCCTCCTCCTTCTCAATTCCTGCTCCATCTCCAGCTCCTGCTCCTTCACCTCCTCGTCCTCCTCCACCCCCTCGTGCTCCTTGTCCACCGCCTGCTCCTTTTCCCCTCCTGCTCATTCTCCCCCTCCAGCTCTTTCTCCCCCTCCTGCTCCTTCTCCTGCTCCTGCTCCATCTCCACCTCCTGCTCCTTCTCCACCTCCTGCTCCTTCTCCTCATCTTGCGCCTTCTCCACCTCCTGCTCCTTCTCCTCCTCCTGCTCCTTCTCCTACTCCTGCTCCTTCTCCACCTATTTCTCCTTCTCCTCCTCCTGCTCCTTCTCAACGTCCTGCTCCTTCTCCTCCTCCTGCTCCTTCTCCACCTCCTGCTCCTTCTCCTCCTCCTGCTCCTTCTCCACCTCCTGCTCTTTCTCCTTCTCCTGCTACTACTCTACCTCCTGCTCCTTCTCCACCTCCTGCTCCTTCTCCTCATCTTGCGCCTTCTCCACCACCTGCTACTTCTCCTCCTCCTGCTCCGCCTCCACCTCCTGCTCCTTCTCCACCTCCTGCTCCTTCTTCTCCTCCTGCTCCTCCTACTGCTTGATCTCCAACTCCTCCTCCTCCTCCACCTCCTTCTCCTCCTACTGCTCCATGTCCACCTCCTGCTCCTTCTCCACCTCCTGCTCCTTCTCCTCCTCCTGCTCCTTCTCCTCCTGCTGCTCCTTCTTCTTCTCCTTCTCCTCCTCCTGATCCTCATCCACCTCATGCTCCTTGTCTCCCTCCTGCTCCTTCTCCACCTCCTGCTCCTACTCCACCTCTTGCTCCTTCTCCACCTCATGCTCCTTCTCCACCTCCTGCTCCTTCTCCTCATCTTGCGCCTTCTCCTCCTCCTGCCCCTTCTCCTCCTCCTGCTCCTACTCCTCCTGCTGCTCCTTCTTCTTCTCCTGCTCCTTCTCCACTCCTTCTCCTTCTCCTCCTCTTGCTCCATCTCGCCCTCCTGCTCCTTCTCGTCCTCCTGCTCCTTCTCACCCACTTCCTTCTTCTCGCACTCCTGCTCCTTCTCGCCCTCTTGCTCCTTCTCCACCTCATGTTCCTTCTCCACCTGCTGCTCCTTCTCCACTCCTGCTCATTCACCACCTCCTGCTGCTTCTTCTCCTCCTTCTCCTCCTCCTGCTCCTCCTCCACCTCCCGCTCCTTGTCTCCCTCCTGATCCTTCTCTACCTCCTGCTCCTTCTCCTTCTCCTTCTCCTTCTCCTGCTCCTTCTTCTCCGCCTGCTCCATCTTCTCCTCCTGCTCCTTCTCAATTCCTGGGCCATTCCAGCTCCTGCTAATTGTCCACCTCCTGCTCCTTGTCAACCTCCTTCTCCTTGTCCACCTCCTGCTCCTTCTCGCCCTCCTGCTTCTTCCTGCCCTCCTGTTCCTTCTCCACCTCCTGCTCCTTCTCCACTCCTGCTCATTCACCACCTCCTGCTCCATCTTCTCCTGTTTCTAGTCCTCCTGCTCCTTCTGCACCTCCTGCACCTTGTCTTCCTCCTGCTCCTTTTCTGCCTCCTGCTCCTTCTCCACCTCCTTGTCCTCCTCCACCTCATTCTCCTCCTTCTGCTCCTTGCCCACATCCTGCTCCTTGTCCACCTCCGGCTCCTTGTCCACCTCATGCTTCTTGCCCACCTCCTGCTCTTTCTCGCCCTCCTGCTCCTTCTCGTTCTCCTTCTCCTTCTCTCCCTCCTTCTCCTTCTCGCCCTCCTGCTCCTTCTCGCCAACCTGCTCCTTCTCGCCCTCCTGCTCCTTCAGCACCTGCTGCTCCTTCTCCAACTGCTGCTCCTTCTCCACCTCCTGCTCCTTCTTCTCCTCCTGCTCCTGCCCCTCCTCCTGCTTCTTCTCCAACTCATTCTCCCACTACCCCTCCTGGTCCTTCTCCGTCTCCTGCTCCTTCTCCACATCCTTCTCCTCCTCCACCTCCTTCTCCTCCTCATGCTCCTTGTCCACCTCCTGCACCTTGTCCACATCCTGCTCCCTGTCCACCTCCTGCTCCTTGTCCAACTCCTGCCCCTTCTTCTCCTCCTTCTCCTCTTCATGGTCCTTTTCCACCTCCTGCTCCTTGTCTTCCTCCTTCTGCTTCTCGCCCTCCTGCTCCTTCTCCACCTCCTGCTCCTTCTCCACCTGCTGCTCCTTCTCCACTCCTGCTCATTCACCACCTCCTGCTCCTTCTTCTCCTCCTTCTCCTCCTGCTCCTCCTCCACCTTCCGCTCCATCTTTCCCTTCTGATCCTTCTCCACCTCCTGCTCCTTCTCCTTCTCCTGCTGCTTCTCCTTCTTCTGTACTTACTCCCCCTCCTGCTCCTTCTCCACCTCCTGCTCCTTGTCCCCCTCCGGCTCTTTCAGCACCTCCTTCTCCTCATCCACCTCCTTCTCCTCCTCCTGCTCCTTCTCGACATCCTGGTCCTTCTTGCCCTCCTGCTTTTTCTCGCCCTGCTGCTCTTTCTCCACCTCATGCTCCTTCTACACCTGCTGCTCCTTCTCCACTCCTGCTCATTCACCACCTCCTGCTCCATTTTTTCACCTGCTCCTTCTTGTCCTCCTCCTCCTTCTCAATTCCTGCTCCATCTCCAGCTCCTGCTCCTTCTCCTCCTCGTCCTCCTCCACCCCCTCCTGCTCTTGTCCACCGCCTGCTCCTTCTCCCCCTCAGCTCATTCTCCCCATCCAGCTCTTTCTCCCCCTTCTGCTCCTTCTCCTGCTCCTGCTACATCTCCACCTCCTGCTCCTTCTCCTCATCTTGCGCCTTCTCCACCTCCTGCTCCTTCTCCTCCTCCTGCTCCTACTCCTCCTCCTGTTCCTGCTTCTTCTCTTTCAAGTTCTCCACTCCTGCTCCTTCTCCTCCTCCTGCTCCTTCTCCTCCTCCTGCTCCTTCTCCACCTCCTGCTCCTTCTCCACCTCCTGCTCCTTCTCCTCCTCCTGCTCCTTCTCCACCTCCTGCTCCTTCTCCTCCTCCTGCTCCTTCTCCTCCTCCTGCTCCTTCTCCACCTCCTGCTCCTTCTCCTCCTCCTGCTCCTTCTCCACCTCCTGCTCCTTCTCCACCTCCTGCTCCTTCTTCTCCTGCTGCTCCTGCTCCTCCTCCTGCATCTTCTCCAACTCCTTCTCCTACTCCTCCTCCTGGTCCTTCTACGCGTCGTGCTCCATTTCCAACTAATGCTTCTTCTCCACCTCCGGTACCTTCTCCTCCCCCTGCTCCATCTCCACGGTCTCCTCCTCCTCCACCTACTTCTCCTCCTCCTGCTCCCTGTCCACCTGCCGCTTCTTGACCACCTCCTGCTCCTTGCACACCTCCTGATCCTTGTCCAACTCGTGCTCCGTGTCCACCTCCTGCTCCTTGTCCACCTCCTGCTCATTGTCCACCTCCTGCTCCATCTAGCCCTCCTGCTCCTTCTCGCCCACCTGCTTCTTCTCGCACTGCTGCTCCTTCTCGCCCTCTTGCTCCTTCTCCACCTAATGTTCCTTCTCCACCTGCTGCTCCTTCTCCACTCCTGCTCATTCACCACCTCCTGCTGCTTCTTCTCCTCCTTCTCCTCCTCCTGCTCCTCCTCCACCCCCCGCTCCTTGTCTCCCTCCTGATCCTTCTCCACCTCCTGCTCCTTCTCCTTCTCCTTCTCCTTCTCCTGCTCCTTCTTCTCCGCCTGCTCCATCTTCTCCTCCTGCTCCTTCTCAATTCCTGGGCCATCTCCAGCTCCTGGTCAACCTCCTGCCCCTTGTCCACCTCCTGCTCCTTCTCGCCCTCCTGCTCCTTCCTGCCCTCCTGCTCCTTCTCCACCTCCAGCTCCTTCTCCACTCCTGCTCATTCACCAACTCCTGCTCCTTCTTCTCCTCCTTCTAGTCCTCCTGCTCCTTCTGCACCTCCTGCACCTTGTCTTCCTTCTGCTCCTTTTCTGCCTCATGCTCCGTCTCCGCCTTCTTGTCCTCCTCCACCTCATTCGCCTCCTTCTGCTCCTTGCCCACCTCCAGCTCCTTGTCCACCTCCTGCTCCCTGTCCACCTCCTGCTCCTTGTCCAAACCCTGCCCCTTCTTCTCCTCCTTCTCCTCCTCATGGTCCTTTTCCACCTCCTGCTCCTTGTCTTCCTCCTGCTCCTTGTCTCCCTCCTGCTCCTTCTCCACCTCCTGCTCCTTCTCCAACTCCGGCTACTTCCTGCCCTCCTGCTCCTTCTCCACCTCCTGCTCCTTCTCCACTCCTGCTCATTGACCACCTCCTGCTCCTTCTTCTCCTCCTTCTCCTCCTCCTGCTACTTTTCCACCTCCTGCTCCTTGTCTTCCTTCTGCTCCTTGTCTCCCTCCTGCTCCTTCTCCTCCCCCTGCTCCGTCTCCACCTCCTGCTCGTTCTCAATCTCCTGCTCCTTCTTCTTCTCCTGCTCCTTCTCCACTCCTGCTCCTTATCCTCCTCCTGCTCCTTCTCGTCCTCCTGCTCATTCTCCTCCTCCTGCTTCATCTTCACATCCTGCTCCTTGTCCACCTCCTGCTCCTACTCCTCCTCCTGCTCCTGCACCTTCTACTTCTCCACCTCCTACTCATTCTCCACTCCTGCTCCATTTCCACCTCCTGCTCCTTCTCCTCCTGCTGCTCCTTCTCCTCCTGATGCTTCTTCTCCAACTCATTCTCCTGCTCCCCCTCCTGGTCCTTCTCCTCCTGCTGCTCTTTCTCCACTTCCTTCAGCATCTCCTGCTCTTTGTCCACCTGCTGCTCCTTGTCCACCTCCTGCTCCTTGTCCACCAAAGGCTCCTTCTCGCCCTCCTGCTCCTTCTCGCCCTCCTGGCCCTTCTCACCCTACTGCTTCTTCTCGCCCACGTGCTCCTTCTCGCCCTCCTGCTCCATCTCCACCTGCTGCTCCTTCTCCACCTGCTGCTCCTTCTCCACTACTGCATCGTCTCCTTCTCCTGCTCCATCTCCACCTCCTGATCCTTCTTCTCCTCCTGCTCCTGCCCCTCCTCCTGCTTCTTCTCCAACTCACTCTCCTACTCCCCCTCCTGGTCCTTCTCCGTCTCCTGCTCCTTCTCCACCTATTGCTTCTTCTCCACCTCCTGTTCGTTCTCCTCATTCTGCTCCTTCTCCACCTCCTTCTCCTCCTCCACCTCCTTCTCCTCCTCATGCTCCTTGTCCACCTCCTGCTCCTTGTCCACCTCCTGCTCCTTGTCCACCTCCTGCTCCTTGTCCAACTCCTGCCCCTTCTTCTCCTCCTTCTCCTCCTCATGGTCCTTTTCCACCTCCTGCTCCTTGTCTTCCTCCTGCTCCTTGTCTCCCTCCTGCTCCTTCTCCACCTCCTGCTCCTTCTCCAACTCCTGCTACTTCCTGCCCTCCTTCTCCTTCTCCACCTCCTGCTCCTTCTCCACTCCTGCTCATTCACCGCCTCCTGCTCCTTCTTCTCATCCTTCTCCTCCTCCTGCTCCTTTTCCACCTCCTGCTCCTTGACTTCCTCCTGCTCCTTGTTGCCCTCCTGCTCCTTCTCCTCCTCCTGCTCAGTCTCCACCTCCTACTCGTTCTCAACCTCCTGCTCCTTCTCCTTCTCCTGCTCCTTCTCCAACTCCTGCTCCTTCTCCACCTCCTGCTGCTTCTCATAGAATCATAGAATCACAGAAGTTAAAACATAAAAAACAGGCCCTTCGGCCTAACATGTCCATGTTGCCAGTTGATACCACTACGCCAGTCCCAAATTCCTGCACTTGGCCCATATCCCTCTATCCCCATCTTACCCATGTAACTGTCCAAATGCTTTTTAAAAGACAAAATAGTACCCGCCTCTACTACTGCCTCTGGCAGCTCGTTCCAGACACTCACCACCCTTTGAGTGAAAAATTGCCCCTCTGGACGCTTTTGTATCTCTCCCCTCTCAACTTAAATCTATGTCCCCTCGTTATGTAAGATCACCCCTTAACCTCCTACTCTCCAGGGAAAAAAGTCCCACTCTGTCTAATATCTCCCTATAAGTCAAACCATCAAGTCCCGGTAGCATGCTAGTAAATCTTTTTTGCACTCTTTCCAGTTAAATAATATCCTTTCCATAATAGGGTGACCCGAACTGTACACAGTACTCCAAGTGTGGCCTCACCAATGCCCTGTAAAATTTCAACAAGACATCCCAAGTCCTGCATTCAATGTTCTGACCAATGAAACCAAGCATGCCGAATGCCTTCTTCACCACCCTATCCAACTGTGACTCCACTATCATCTTGCGCCTTCTCCACCTCCTGCTCCTTCTCCTCCTCCTGCTTCTACTCCTCCTCCTGCTTCTTCTTCTTCTCCTGCTCCTTGTCCACCTCCTGCTCCTTGTCCACCTCCTGCTCCTTGTCCACCTCCTGCTCCTTCTCCAACTCCTGCTCCTTCTTCTCCTCCTGCTGCTGCTGCTCTACCTGCTTCTTCTCCAACTCCTTCTCCTACTCCCCCTCCTGGTCCTTCTGCGCAACCTGCTCTGTCTCCACCGAGTGCTTCTACTCCACCTCCTGTTCGTTCTCCTCCTCCTGCTCCTTCTCCACCTCCTTCTCCTCCTCCACCTCCTACTCCTCCTCCTGCTCCGTGTCCACCTCCTGCTCCTTCTCCACCTCATGCTCCATGTCCACCACCTGCTCCTTCTCCACCTCCTGCTCCTTCTCGCCCTCCTGCCCCTTCTCGCCTTCCTGCTCCTTCTCGACCACCTGCTCCTTCTCGCCCTCCTGCTCCTTCTCCACCTGCTGCTCCTACTCCACCAGCTGCTCCTTCTCCACTCCTGCTTCGTCTCCTTCTCCTGCTCCTTCTCCACCTCCTGCTCCTTCTTCTGCTCATTCTCCTCCTCATGGTCCTTTTCCACCTCCTGCTCCTTGTCTTCCTCCTGCTCCTTGTCTCCCTCCTGCTCCTTCTCCACCTCCTGCTCCTTCTCCATCTCCTGCTACTTCCTGCCCTCCTGCTCCTTCTCCACCTCCTGCTCCTTCTCGACCTCCTGCTCCTTCTCGCCCTCCTGCCCCTTCTCACCTTCCTGCTTCTTCTCGCCCACCTGCTCCTTCACGCCCTCCTGCTCCTTCTCCACCTGCTGCTCCTTCTCCACCTGCTGCTCCTTCTGCTCCTCCTGCTCCTTTTCCCCCTCCTGCTCCTTGTCTTCCTCCTGCACCTTGTCTCCCTCCTGCTCCTTCTCCTCCTACTGCTCCGTCTCCACCTCCTGCTCGTTCTCAACCTCCTGCTCCTTCTCCTTCTCCTGCTCCTTCTCCACCTCCTGCTCCTTCTCCACCTCCTGCTGCTTCTCATCTTGCGCCTTCTCCACTCCTGCTCCTTATCCTCCTACTGCTCCTTCTCCTCCTCCTGCTCCTTCTCCACGTCCTTCTCCTTCTCCACCTCCTGCTCCTTCTTCTCCTTCTGCTGCTGCTCCTCTTCCTGCTTCTTCTCCAACTCCTTCTCCTACTCCCCCTCCTTGTCCTTTTGCGCATGCTGCTCCTTCTCCACCTATTGCTTCTTTTCCACCTCCTGTTCGTTCTCCTCCTCCTGCTCCTTCTCCACCTCCTTCTCCTTCTCCACCTTCATCTCCTCCTCCTGCTCCTTGTCCACCTCCTGCTCCTTGTCCACCTCCTGCTCTTTCTCCACCTCCTGCCCCTTCTTCTCCTCCACCTTTTGCTCCTTCTTCTCCGCATGCTCCTTCTTCTCCTCCTGCTCCTTCTCAATTTCTGCTCAATCTCCAGCTGCTGCTCCTTCTCCTCCTCATCCTCCTCCTCCCCCTCCTGCTCCTTGTACACCTCCTGCTCCTTCACCCCCTCCTGCTCCTTGTCCCCTTCCTGCTCCTTCTCCCCTTCCTGCTCCTTCTCCCCGTCCTTGTTAGAATCATAGAATCATAGAAGTTACAACATGGAAACAGGCCCTTCGGCCCAACATGTCCATGTCGCCCAGTTTATACCACTAAGCTAGTCCCAATTGCCTGCACTTGGCCCATATCCGTCTATACCCATCTTACCCATGTAACTGTCCAAATGCTTTTTAAAAGACAACATTGTACCCGCCTCTACTACTGCCTCTGGCAGCTCGTTCCAGACACTCACCACCCTTTGAGTGAAAAAATTGCCCCTCTGGACCCTTTTGGATCTCTCCCCTCTCACCTTAAATCTGTGCCCCCTCGTTATTGACTCCCCTACCTTTGGGAAAAGATTTTGACTATCGACCTTATCTATGCCCCTCATTATTTTATAGACTTCTATAAGATCACCCCTTAACCTCCTACTCTCCAGGGAAGAAAGTCCCAGTCTGTCTAACCTCTCCCTGTAAGTCAAACCATCAAGTCCCGGTAGCATCCTAGTAAATCTTTTCTGCACTCTTTCTAGTTTAATAATATCCTTTCTATAATAGGGTGACCAGAACTGTACACAGTACTCCAAGTGTGGCCTCACCAATGCCCTGTACAACTTCAACAAGACATCCCAACTCCTGCATTCAATGTTCTGACCAATGAAACCAAGCATGCCGAATGCCTTCTTCACCACCCTATCCACCTGTGACTCCACTTTCAAGGAGCTATGAATCTGTACTTCCAGATCTCTTTTTTCTATTACTCTCCCCAACGCCCTACCATTAACGGAGTAGGTCTTGGCCCGATTCGATCTACCAAAATGCATCACCTCACATTTATCTAAATTGAACTCCATCTGCCATTCATCGGCCCACTGGCCCAATTGATCAAGATCCCGTTGCAATCCCAGATAACCTTCTTCACTGTCCACAATGCCACAAATCTTGGTGTCATCTGCAAACTTACTAACCATGCCTCCTAAATTCTCATCCAAATCATTAATATAAATAACAAATAACAGCGGGCCCAGCACCGATCCCTGAGGCACACCGCTGGACACAGGCATCCAGTTTGAAAAACAACCCTCGACAACCACCCTCTGTCTTCTGTCGTCAAGCCAATTTTGTATGCAATTGGCTACCTCACCTTGGATCCCATGAGATTTAACCTTATGTAACAACCTACCATGCGGTACCTTGTCAAATGCTTTGCTGAAGTCCATGTAGACCACGTCTACTGCACAGCCCTCATCTATCTTCTTGGTTACCCCTTCAAAAAACTCAATCAAATTCGTGAGACATGATTTTCCTCTCACAAAACCATGCTGACTGTTCCTAATTCGTCCCTGCCTCTCCAAATGCCTGTAGATCCTGTCCCTCAGAATACCCTCTAACAACTTACCCACTACAGATGTCAGGCTCACTGGTCTGTAGTTTCCAGGCTTTTCCCTGCCGCCCTTCTTAAACAAAGGCACAACATTTGCTACCCTCCAATCTTAAGGCACCTCACCTGTAGCGGTGGATGATTCAAATATCTCTGCTAGGGGACCCGCAATTTCCTCCCTAACCTCCCATAACGTCCTGGGATACATTTCATCAGGTCCCGGAGATTTATCTACCTTGATGCGCGTTAAGACTTCCAGCACCTCCCTCTCTGTAATATGAACACTCCTCAAGACATCACTATTTATTTCCCCAAGTTCTCTAACATCCATGCCTTTCTCAACCGTAAATACCGATGTGAAATATTCATTCAGGATCTCACCCATCTCTTGTGGTTCCGCACATAGATGACCTTGTTGATCCTTAAGAGGCCCTACTCTCTCCCTAGTTACCCTTTTGCCCTTTATGTATTTGTAGAAGCTCTTTGGATTCACCTTTGCCTGATCTGCCAAAGCAATCTCATATCCCCTTTTTGCCCTCCTGATTTCTCTCTTAACTCTACTCCGGCAATCTCTATACTCTTCAAGGGATCCACTTGATCCCAGCTGCCTATGCATGTCATATGCCTCCTTCTTCTTTTTGACTAGTGCCTCAATCTCCCGAGTCATCCAAGGTTCCCTACTTCTACCAGCCTTGCCCTTCACTTTATAAGGAATGTGCTTCCCCTGAACCCTGGTTTACACACTTTTGAAAGCCTCCCACTTACCAGACGTCCCTTTGCCTGCCAACAGACTCTCCCAATCAACTTCTGAAAGTTCCTGTCTAATACCATCAAAATTGGCCTTTCCCCAATTTAGAATTTTAACTTTTGGGCCAGACCTATCCTTCTCCATAGCTATCTTAAAACTAATGGAATTATGATCACTGGTCCCAAAGTGATCCCTCACTTCTGTCACCTGCCCTTCCTTATTTCCCAAGAGGAGGTCAAGTTTTGCCCCCTCTCTAGTCGGGCCATCCACATACTGAATGAGAAATTCCTCCTGAATACACTCAACAAATTTCTCTCCATCCAAGCCCCTAATGCTATGGCTGTCCCAGTCAATGTTGGGAAAGTTAAAGTCCCCTACTATTACCACCCTATTTTTCTTGCAGCTGTCTGTAATCTCCTTACATATTTGCTCCTCAATTTCCCGTTGACTATTTGGGGGTCTGTAGTACAATCCTATCAAAGTGATCTCTCCCTTCTTATTTTTCAGTTCTACCCATATAGACTCAGTGGGCGAACCCTCGGATATATCCCTTCTCACTACTGCCGTGATGTTCTCCCTAATCAAGAACGCAACTCCCCCTCCTCTCTTACCTCCTGCTCTATCTTTCCTATAGCCTCTGTACCCTGGAACATTGAGCTGCCAGTCCTGCCCCTCTCTTAGCCATGTTTCAGTAATAGCTATAACATCCCAGTCCCATGCACCCATCCATGCCCTGACTTCATCTGCCTTGCCCATCAGACTTCTTGCATTGAAATAAATGCAGTTTAATCCAGACTTCCCTTGGTCTTTGCCCTGCTTTCTCAGACCATCTGTCCGGTCATGTTCTGCACACTCTCCCTTACTGCCTTTTGTTTCTGTCACCACTTTATTTCCCACTGACTTCCTGCATCGGTTCCCATCCCTCTGCCACATTAGTTTAAACCCTCCCCAACAGCACTGGCAAACACTCCCCCTAGGACATTGGTTCCAGTCCTGCCCAGATGCAGACCGTCCAATTTGTACTGGTCCCACCTCCCCCAGAACCGGTTCCAATGGCCCAAGAATTTGAATCCCTCCCTCTTGCACCATCTCTCAAGCCACGTATTCATCTTAGCTATCCTGTCATTCCTACTCTGACTAACCCGTGGCACTGGTAGCAATCCTGAGATTACTACCTTTGAGGTCCTACTCTTTAGTTTAACTCCTAACTCCCTAAATTCAGCTTGTAGGACCTCATCCTGTTTTTTACCTATATCGTTGGTGCCTATATGCACCACGACAACTGGCTGTTCACCCTCCCCCTCCAGAATGTCCTGCAGCCGCTCCGAGACATCCTTGACCCTTGCACCAGGGAGGCAACATACCATCCTGGAGTCTCCTTGTCAACCTCCTGCTCCTTGTCCACCTCCTGCTCCTTGTCCACCTCCTGCTCCATGTCCATCTCTTGCTCCTTGTCCATCTCCTGCTCCTCCTCGCCCTCCTGCTCCTTCCTGCCCTCCTGCTCCTTCTCCACATCCTGCTCCTTTTCCACTCCTGCTCCTTCTCCACATCCTGCTACTGCTCCACCTGCTGCTCCTTCTCCACTCCTGCTCATTGACCACCTCATCCAACTTCTTCTCCTCCTTCTCCTCCTCCGGCTCCTTATCCACCTCACTCTCATTGTCTCCCCCCTGCTCCTTCTCCACCTCCTGCTACTTCTGCACCTCATGCTCCTTCTCCACCTCCTGCTCCTTCTCCTCATCTTTCGCCTTCTCCTCCTCCTGCTCATTCTCCTCCTCCTGCTCCTACTCCTCCTGCTGCTCCTTCTTCTTCTCCTGCTCCTTCTCCACTCCTGCTCCTTCTCTTCCTCCTGCTCCTTCTCCTCCTCCTGCTCCGTCTCCACCTCCTGCTCCTTCTCCACCCCCTGCTCCTTCTTCTCGTCCTGCTCCTGCTCCTCCTCCAGCTTCTTCTCCAACTCCTTCTCCTACTCACCCTCCTGGTCCTTCTCCTCCTCCTGCTCCTTGTCCACCTCCTGCTCCTTGTCCACCTCCTGCTCCTTGTCCACCTCCTGCTCCTTGTCCACCTCCTGCTCCTTGTCCACCTGTTGCTCCTTCTCGCCCTCCTGTTCCTTCTCGTCCTCCTGCTTCTTCTCGCCCTCCTGCTACTTTTCGCCCTCCTTCTCCATCTCCACCTCCTGGTCCATCTCCACCTGCTGCTCCTTCTCCACCCCTGCTCATTCACCACCTCCTGCTGCTCCTTCTCCTCCTCCTGCTCCTTCTGCACCTCCTGCTCCTTGTATTCCTCCTGCACCTCTTCTCCCTCCTGCTCCTACTCCTCCTCCTGCTCCTTCTTCTTCTCCTGCTCCTTCTCCACTCCTGCTCCTTCTCCTCCTCCTGCTCCTTCTCCTCCTCCAGCTGCTTCTCCACCTCCTGCTGCTTCTCTACCTCCTGTTCCTTCTTCTCCTCCTGCCCCTGCTCCTCCTGCTTCTTCTCCAGCTCCTTCCCCGACTCCCTCTCCTGGTCCTGCTCAGCCTCCTGCTCCATCTCCACCTGTTGCTTCTTCTCCACTTCCTGCTCCTTCTCCGCCTCCTGCTCCTTCTCCACCTCTTGCTCCGTATCCTTCTCCTTCTCCTTCTCCTTCTCCTCCTCCTGCTCCTTCTCCACCTCCTGCTCCTTCTCCTCCTCCTGCTCCTTCTCCACCTCCTGCTCCTTCACCACCGCTTGCTCCTTCTCCACCTCCTGCTCCTTCTCCGCCTCCTTCTCCTTCTCCACCTCCTGCTCCGTCTCCTTCTCCTGCTCCTTCTCCTTCTCCCGCTCCTTCTTCTCCGCCTGCTCCTTCTCCTCCTCGTCCTCCTCCTCCCCCTCCTGCTCCTTGTCAACCGCCTGCTCCTTCTCCTCTTCCTGCTCCTACTCCTCCTCCTGCTCCTTCTTCTTCTCCTGCTCCTTCTCCACTCCTGCTCCTTCTCCTCCTCCTGCTCCTTCTCCTCCTCCTGCTCCTTCTCCTCCTGCTGCTCCTTCTCAACCTCCTGCTTCTTCTCCACCTCCTGCTCCTTCATCTCCTCCTGCCCCTGCTCCTCCTGCTTCTTCTCCAACTCCTTCTCCTCCTCCCTCTCCTGGTACTTCTCAGCCTCCTGCTCCATCTCCACCGATTGCTCCTTCTCCACATCCTGCTCATTCTCCACCTGCTGCTCCTTCTCCACTCCTGCTCATTCACCATCTCCTGCTCCTTCCTCTCCACCTGCTGCTTCTTCTCCTCCTCCTCCTTCTCAATTCCTGCTCCACCTCCAGCTCCTGCTCCTTCTCCTCCTCGTCCTGCTCCACCCCCTCCTGCACCTTGTCCACGGCCTGCTCCTTCTCCCCTCCTGCTCATTCTCCCCCTCCTGCTCTTTCTCCCCCTGCTGCTCCTTCAACTTCTCCTGCTCCTTCTCCACCTCCTGCTCCTTCTCCACCTCCTGCTCCTTCTCCTCATCTTGCGCCTTCTCCAACTCCTGCTCCTTCTCCTCCTCCTGCTCCTACTCCTCCTTCTGCTCCTTCATCTTCTCCTGCTCCTCCTCCACTCCTGCTCCTTCTCCTCCTCCTGCTCCTTCTGCTCCTGCTGCTTCTCCTCCTCCTGCTCCTTCTCCACCTGCTGCCCCTACTCATCCTGCTTCTTCTCCAACTCCTTCCCCTACTCCCTCTCCTGGTACTTCTCAGCCTCCTGCTCCATCTCCACCTGTTGCTTCTTCTCCACCTCCTGTTCCTTCTCCTCCTCCTGCTCCTTGTCCACCTCCTTCTCCTCCTCCACGTCCTTCTCCATCTCCTGTACCTTCTCCTCCTCCTGCTCCTTGTCCAGCTCCTGCTCCTTGTACACCTCCTGCTCCTTGTCCACCTCCTGCTCCGTGTCCAACTACTGATTCTTGTCCAACTCCTGCTCCTTGTCCACCTCCTGCTCATTGTTCACCACCGGCTCCATCTAGCCCTCATGCTCCTTCTCGCCCTCCTGCTCCTTCTCGCCCTCCTGCTCGTTCTCCACCTTCTGCTCCTTCTCCACCTGCTGCTCCTTCTCCACTTCTGCTCATTCACCACCTCCTGCTCCTTCTTCTCCTTCTCCTCCTACTGCTCCTTCTCCACCTCCCGCTCCTTGTCCACCTCCTGCTCCTTGTCCACCTCCTGCTCCTTGTTCACTCCCTGCTCCTTGTCCACCTCCAGCTCCTTCTCGCCCTCCTGCTCCTTCTTGCCCTCCTGCTCCATCTCGCCCTGCTGCTCCTTCTCCACCTACTGCTCCTTCTCCACCTGCTGCTCTTCTCCACTCCTGCTCATTCACCACCTCCTGCTCCTTGTCCACCTGCTGCTCCTTCTCGCCCTCCTGCTCCTCCTGACCTCCTGCTCCTTCTCCACCTCCTGCTCCATCTCCACTCCTGCTCATTCACCACCTCCTGCTGCTTCTTCTCCTCCTTCTCCTCCTCCTGGTCCTTCTCCACCTCCTGTTCCTTGTCTTCCTCCTGCTCCTTTTCTCCCTCCTGCTCCTTCTCCTCCTCCTACTCCTTCTACACCACCTGCTACTTTTCTTCCTCCTGCTCCTTTTCCCCCTCCTGCTACTTCTCCACCTCCTGCTCCATCTCCACTCCTGCTCATTTAACACCTCCTGCTGCTTCTTCTCCTCCTTCTCCTGCTCCTGGTCCTTCTCCACCTAACGCTCCTTGTTTCCCTCCTGCTCCTTTTCTCCCTCCTGCTCCTTCTCCTCCTCTTGCTCCTTCTCCACCTCTTGCACCTTCTCTACCTCCTGCTCCTTCTCCACCTCCTGCTCCAATCCACCTCCTGCTCCTTCTCCTCATCTTGCACCTTCTCCCCATCCTGCTCCTTCTCCTCCTGCTCCTACTCCTCCTGCTGCTCGTTCTTCTTCTCCTATTAATTCTCCACTCCTGCTCCTTCTCCACCCCTGCTCATTCACCACCTCCTGCTGCTTCTTCTCCTCCTTCTCCTCCTCCTGCTCCTTATCCACCTCCCGCTCCTTGTCTCCCTCCTGCTCCTTCTCCACCTGCTGCTCCTTCTCCTCCTCCTGCTCCTTCTGCACCTCCTGCTCCTTGTATTCCTCTTGCACCTCTTCTCCCTCCTGCTCCTACTCCTCCTCCTGCTCCTTCTTCTTCTCCTGCTCCTTCTCCACTCCTGCTCCTTCTCCTCCTCCTGCTCCTTCTCCTCCTCCAGCTGCTTCTCCACCTCCTGCTGCTTCTCTACCTCCTGTTCCTTCTTCTCCTCCTGCCCCTGCTCCTCCTGCTTCTTCTCCAGCTCCTTCCCCGACTCCCTCTCCTGGTCCTGCTCAGCCTCCTGCTCCATCTCCACCTGTTGCTTCTTCTCCACTTACTGCTCCTTCTCCGCCTCCTGCTCCTTCTCCACCTCTTGCTCCGTATCCTTCTCCTTCTCCTTCTCCTTCTCCTCCTCCTGCTCCTTCTCCACCTCCTGCTCCTTCTCCTCCTCCTGCTCCTTCTCCACCTCCTGCTCCTTCACCACCGCTTGCTCCTTCTCCACCTCCTGCTCCTTCTCCGCCTCCTTCTCCTTCTCCACCTCCTGCTCCGTCTCCTTCTCCTGCTCCTTCTCCTTCTCCCGCTCCTTCTTCTCCGCCTGCTCCTTCTCCTCCTCGTCCTCCTCCTCCCCCTCCTGCTCCTTGTCAACCGCCTGCTCCTTCTCCTCTTCCTGCTCCTACTCCTCCTCCTGCTCCTTCTTCTTCTCCTGCTCCTTCTCCACTCCTGCTCCTTCTCCTCCTCCTGCTCCTTCTCCTCCTCCTGCTCCTTCTCCTCCTGCTGCTCCTTCTCAACCTCCTGCTTCTTCTCCACCTCCTGCTCCTTCATCTCCTCCTGCCCCTGCTCCTCCTGCTTCTTCTCCAACTCCTTCTCCTCCTCCCTCTCCTGGTACTTCTCAGCCTCCTGCTCCATCTCCACCGATTGCTCCTTCTCCACATCCTGCTCATTCTCCACCTGCTGCTCCTTCTCCACTCCTGCTCATTCACCATCTCCTGCTCCTTCCTCTCCACCTGCTGCTTCTTCTCCTCCTCCTCCTTCTCAATTCCTGCTCCACCTCCAGCTCCTGCTCCTTCTCCTCCTCGTCCTGCTCCACCCCCTCCTGCACCTTGTCCACGGCCTGCTCCTTCTCCCCTCCTGCTCATTCTCCCCCTCCTGCTCTTTCTCCCCCTGCTGCTCCTTCAACTTCTCCTGCTCCTTCTCCACCTCCTGCTCCTTCTCCACCTCCTGCTCCTTCTCCTCATCTTGCGCCTTCTCCAACTCCTGCTCCTTCTCCTCCTCCTGCTCCTACTCCTCCTTCTGCTCCTTCATCTTCTCCTGCTCCTCCTCCACTCCTGCTCCTTCTCCTCCTCCTGCTCCTTCTCCTCCTCCTGCTGCTTCTCCTCCTCCTGCTCCTTCTCCACCTGCTGCCCCTACTCATCCTGCTTCTTCTCCAACTCCTTCCCCTACTCCCTCTCCTGGTACTTCTCCTCCTCCTGCTCCTTGTCCACCTCCTTCTCCTCCTCCACGTCCTTCTCCATCTCCTGTACCTTCTCCTCCTCCTGCTCCTTGTCCAGCTCCTGCTCCTTGTACACCTCCTGCTCCTTGTCCACCTCCTGCTCCATGTCCAACTACTGATTCTTGTCCAACTCCTGCTCCTTGTCCACCTCCTGCTCATTGTTCACCACCGGCTCCATCTAGCCCTCATGCTCCTTCTCGCCCTCCTGCTCCTTCTCGCCCTCCTGCTCGTTCTCCACCTTCTGCTCCTTCTCCACCTGCTGCTCCTTCTCCACTTCTGCTCATTCACCACCTCCTGCTCCTTCTTCTCCTTCTCCTCCTACTGCTCCTTCTCCACCTCCCGCTCCTTGTCCACCTCCTGCTCCTTGTCCACCTCCTGCTCCTTGTTCACTCCCTGCTCCTTGTCCACCTCCAGCTCCTTCTCGCCCTCCTGCTCCTTCTTGCCCTCCTGCTCCATCTCGCCCTGCTGCTCCTTCTCCACCTGCTGCTCTTCTCCACTCCTGCTCATTCACCACCTCCTGCTCCTTGTCCACCTGCTGCTCCTTCTCGCCCTCCTGCTCCTCCTGACCTCCTGCTCCTTCTCCACCTCCTGCTCCATCTCCACTCCTGCTCATTCACCACCTCCTGCTGCTTCTTCTCCTCCTTCTCCTCCTCCTGGTCCTTCTCCACCTCCTGTTCCTTGTCTTCCTCCTGCTCCTTTTCTCCCTCCTGCTCCTTCTCCTCCTGCTCCTTCTACACCACCTGCTACTTTTCTTCCTCCTGCTCCTTTTCCCCCTCCTGCTACTTCTCCACCTCCTGCTCCATCTCCACTCCTGCTCATTTAACACCTCCTGCTGCTTCTTCTCCTCCTTCTCCTGCTCCTGGTCCTTCTCCACCTAACGCTCCTTGTTTCCCTCCTGCTCCTTCTCCACCTCCTGCTCCAATCCACCTCCTGCTCCTTCTCCTCATCTTGCACCTTCTCCCCATCCTGCTCCTTCTCCTCCTGCTCCTACTCCTCCTGCTGCTCGTTCTTCTTCTCCTATTAATTCTCCACTCCTGCTCCTTGTCCACCTCCTGCTCCTTCACGCCCTTCTGCTCCTTCTCCACCTCCTGCTCCTTTTCCACTACTGCTCCTTCTCCACCTCCTGCTCCTTCTTCAACTGCTCCTCCTTCTCCACTCCTGCTCATTCACCACCTCCTCCTCTTTCTTCTCCACCTTCTCCTCCTCCTGCTCCTTCTCCTCCTGCTCCTACTCCTCCTGCTGCTCGTTCTTCTTCTCCTATTAATTCTCCACTCCTGCTCCTTCTCCTCCTCCTGCTCCTTCTCCTCCTTCTCCTACTCCCCCTCCTGGTCCTTCTCCACCTCCTGCTCCTTCTCCACCTATTGCTTCTTCTCCACCTCCTGTTCCGTCTCCTCCTCTTGATCCTTCTCCACCTCCTTCTCCTCCTCAAACTCCTTCTCCTCCTCCTGCTCCTTGTCCACCTCCTGCTCCTTTTCCACTTAGTGCTCCTTCTCGCCCTCCTGTTCCTTCTCGTCCTCCTGCTCCTTCTCGCCCTCCTGCTCCTTCTCGCCCTCCTGCTTCTTTTCGCCCTCCTGCTCCTTGTCGCCCTCCTTCTCCATCTCCACCTCCTACTCTTTCTCCACCTGCTGCTCCTTTTCCACTCCTGCTCCTTCTTCTCCTCCTTCTCCTCCTCCTGCTCCTTCTGCACCTCCTGCTCCTTGTATTCCTCCTGCTCCTCTTCTCCCTCCTGCTCCTACTCCTCCTCCTGCTCCTTCTTCTTCTCCTGCTCCTTCTCCACTCCTGCTCCTTCTCCTCCTCCTGCTCCTTCTCCTCCTCCTGCTCCTTCTCCTCCTCCTGCTCCTTCTCCACCTCCTGCTCCTTCTCTACCTCCTGTTCCTTCTTCTCCTCCTGCCCCTGCTCCTCCTGCTTCTTCTCCAACTCCTTCCCCGAGTCCCTCTCCTGGTCCTTCTCCGCCTCCTGCTCCATCTCCACCTGTTGCTTCTTCTCCACCCCCTGTTCCTTCTGCTCCTCCTGCTCCTTGTCCACCTCCTTCTCCTCCACCACCTCCTTCTCCTCCTCCTGATTCTTGTCCACCACCTGCTCCTTGTCCATCTCCTGTTCATTGTCCACCACCTGCTCCATCTAGCCCTCCTGCTCCTTCTCGCACTCCTGCTCCTTCTCCACTCCTGCTCATTCATCACCGCCTGCTCCTTCTTCTCCGCCTGATCCATCTTCTCCTCCTGCTCCTTCTCAATAACTGGGCCATGTCCAGCTCCTGCTCCTTGTCGACCTCCTGCTCCTTGTCAACCTCCTGCTCCTTGTCCACCTCCTCCTCCTTCTCGCCCTCCTGCTCCTTCCCGCCCTCCTGCTCATTCTCCACCTCCTGCTCCTTCTCCACTCCAGCTCATTCATCACCTCCTGCTCCTTCTTCTCCTCCTTCTCCTCCTCCTGCTACTTCTGCACCTCATGCTCCTTGTCTTCCTCCTGTTCCCTTTCTCCCTCCTGCTCCTACTCCAACTCCTGCTCCTCCTCCATCTCCTGCTCCTTCTCCAGCTCCTGCTCTTCCCCCCCCCCCTTCTCATCAACCTCCGTCTCCTCCTCCTGCTCCTCGTCCACCTCCTGCTCCTTGTCCATCTCCTGCTCCTTGTCCACCTCCTGCTCCTTGTCCATCTCCTGCTCCTTATCCACCTCATGCTCCTTGTCCACCTGCTGCTTCTTCTCCACCTCCTACTCCTTGTCTTCCTCCTGCTCCTTTTCTCCCTCCTGCTCCATCTCCACGTCCTGCTCTTTCCTCTCCTCCTGCTCATGCTCCTCCTCCTGTTGCTTCTCCACCTCCTTCTCCTCCTCCACCTCATTCCCCTCCTTCTGCTCCATGTCCACCGCCTTCTCCTTCTCCACCTCCTGCTCCTTGTCCACCTCCTGCTCCTTGTCCACCTCGTGCTCCTTCTCGCCCTCCTGCTCCTTCTCCACCTCCTGCTCCTTCTCCACCTGCTGCTCCTTCTCCACTTCTTTTCATTCACCACCTTCTGCTCCTTCATCTCCTCCTTCTCCTCCTCCTGCTCCTTATCCACCTCCCCCTCCTTGTCTCCCTCCTGCTCCTTCTCAACCTCCTGCTCATTCTCCACCCCTTGCTCCTACTTCACCTCCAGCTTCTTCTCCACCTCCTGCTCCTTCTCCACCTCCTGCTCCTTCTCCTCATCTTGCGCCTTCTCCACCTCCTGTCCATCTCCTCCTCCTGCTGCTACTCCTCCTCCTGCTCCTCCACCTGCTCCTTCTCCAGCTCCTGCTCCTTCTCCACTCCTGCTCTTTTTCCACCTCCTGCTCCTTCTCCTCCTCCTGCTCCATCTCCTCCTCCTGCTTCTTCTCCAACTCATTCTCCTACTCCCCGTCCTGGTCCTTCTCCGCCTCCTGCTCCTTCTCCAACTATTGCTTCTCCCCACCTCCTGTTCTTTGTACACCTCCTGCTCCTTGTCCACCAAGTGCTCCTTCTCGCCCTCCTGCTCCTTATCGCCCTCCTGCCCCTTCTCACCCTCCTGCTTCTTCTCGCCCACCTGCTTCTTCTCGCCCTCCTGCTCCTTCTCCACCTCCTGCTCGTTCTCAACCTCCTGCTCCTTCTCCTTCTCCTGCTCCTTCTCCACCTCCTGCTGCTTCTCCATTCCTGCTCATTATCCTTCTCCTGCTCCTGCTCCTCCTCCTGCTCCTTCTCCTCCTCCTGCTCCTTCTCCACATCCTGCTCCTTCTCCACCTCCTGCTCCTTCTTCTCCTCCTGCTGCTGCTCCTCTTCCTGCATCTTCTCCAACTCCTTACCCTCCTCCCCCTCCTGGTCCTCCTGCGCATCCTCCTCCTTCTCCACCTATTGCTTCTTCTCCACCTCCTGTTCGTTCTCCTCCTCCTGCTCCATCTCCACCTCCTTCTCCTCCTCCACCTCCTTCTCCACCTTCTGCTCCTTGTCCACCTCCTGCTCCTTGTCCACCTCCTCCTCCTTGTCCACCTCTTCCTCCGTGTCCACCTCCTGATTCTTGTCCACCTCCTGCTCCTTGTCCACCTCCTGCTCCTTGTCCATTTGCTGCTCCTTGTCCACCTCCTGCTCCTCCACGCCCTCCTGCTCCTTATCGCCCTACTGCTCCTTCTCCACCTCCACCTCCTTCTCCTTCTCCTGCTCCTACTCCACCTCCTGCTGCTTCTCCACCTCCTGCTCCTTCTCCTCATCTTGCGCCTTCTCCACCTCCTGCTCCTTCTCCTCCTCCTGCTCCTACTCCTCCTGCTGCTCCTTCTTCTTCTCCTGCTCCTTCTCCACTGCTGCTCCTGCTCCACCTCCTGCTCCTTCTTCTCCTCCTGCTCCTCCTACTGCTTCATCTCCAACACCTTCTCCTACTCCCCCTCCTGGTTATTCTCCGCCTCCTGCTCCTTCTCCACCTGTTGTTTCTTCTCCACCTCCTGTTCCTTCAACTCCTCCTGCTCCTTCTCCACCTCCTCCTCCTCCACCTCCTTCTCCTCCTCCTGCTCCTTGTCCACCTCCTGCTACTTGTCCACCACCTCCTCCTTATCCACCTCCGGCTCGTTGTCTCCCTCCTGCTCCTTCTTCACCTCCTGCTCCTTGTCCACCTCCTCCTCCTTATCCACCTCCCACTCTTTGTCTCCCTCCTGTTCCTTCTTCACCTCCTGCTCCTTCTCCACCTGTTCCTCCTTCCCCACCTCCTGCTCCTTCTCCACCTTCTGCTCCTTCTCCACCTCAAGCTCCTTCTCAACCTCCTGTTCCTTCTTCTCCTCCTGCTCCTGCTCCTACTCCTGCTTCTTCTCCAAATCCTTCTCGTGCTCCTCCTCCTGGTCCATCTCCGCTTCCTGCTCCTTCTCCACCTATTGCTTCTTCTCCTTCTCCTGTTCCTTCTCCTCCTCCTGCTCCTTCTCCACCTCCTTCTCCTCCTCCACCTCCTTCTCCACCTCCTGCTCCTTGTCCACCTCCTGCTCCTTGTCCACCTCCTGCTCCTTGTCCACCACCTCCTCCGTGTCCACCCCCTGATTCTTGTCCACCTCCTACTCATTGTCCACCTCCTGCTCCTTTCCATCTGCTGCTCCTTGTCCACCTCCTGATCCTCTGCGCCCTCCTGCTCCTTCTCGTCCTCCTGCTCCTTCTCCACCTCCTGCTCCTTCTCCTCCTCCTGCTCCTACTCCTCCTCCTGTTCCTTCTTCTTCTCCTGCTCCTTCTCCTTCTCCTGCACCTTTTCCTCCTCCTGCTCCGTCTCCAACTCCTGCTCCTTCTCCACCTCCTCCCCCTTCTTCTCCTCCTGCTCCTGCTCTTCCGACTGCTTCATCTCCAACACCTTCTGCTTCTCCTCCTCCTGAACCTTTTCCTTCTCCTGCTCCGTCTCCACCTGTTGTTTCTTCTCCACCTCCTGTTCCTTCTTCTCCTCCTGCTCCTGCTCCTCCTACTGCTTCATCTCCAACTGGTTAGCTAGATTCAATTGGTCCCTGAAGGTGGGGCAGGCCTGACTCATCTGAGTCTCAACTGCAGAAATACAGGGGCCTGTCAGTGCGGACAGCACGGTGTGAGGACAACACAGTGTGCTGAGAGTTCGGTAAGTGTGGGAGTTGAAGGGTTAATCTCTTTAAATCTAGTGCAAATTGCTTCAACTGTTTAAGGTCAATTTAAAAGTTTAAATTTCTAAGTTTCTGTCAGGCTTCAGCAGAGAGCTGCTGTAGCAAGTTAATTGGTAAGCTAGATTCAATTGGTCCCTGAAGTTGGGGCAGGCCTGACTCATCTGAGTCTCAACTGTAGAAATACAGGGGCCTGTCAGTGCGGACAGCACGGTGTGAGGACAACACAGTGTGCTGAGAGTTCGGTAAGTGTGGGAGTTGAAGGGTTAATCTCTTTAAATCTAGTGCATATTGCTTCAACTGTTTAAGGTCAATTTAAAAGTTTAAATTTCTAAGTTTCTGTCAGGCTTCAGCAGAGAGCTGCTGTAGCAAGTTAATTGGTTAGCTAGATTCAATTGGTCCCTGAAGGTGGGGCAGGCCTGACTCATCTGAGTCTCAACTGTAGAAATACAGGGGCCTGTCAGTGCGGACAGCACGGTGTGAGGACAACACAGTGTGCTGAGAGTTCGGTAAGTGTGGGAGTTTGGTGAAGTGGGGGAAGGAGGTGCTGCTTTGCCTTGCTTTTCCTGCAGAGCGTAGTGGACCTGAGAGTAGAAGACTGAGATTGTGGAATAAAAGCAGCAGCAGACCTGCACCAAGAGACAACTACTGTGCGACATCACAGGGACTTAACTCCTGGACCTAAGATAAATAAGAAGCAAAAAGTAATCCAAGTGTGACGTCACCAAGGAAGAGGTAAGTGATTGGCTGGTGAGTATTTTCCTGCTGAATTTGTCTAAGGTTAGAGTTTGTGGATTCTCTGGTCTCTGTTGTGGAGTGGGGGACTGCTGTTCAGCAAGGGCCCTTGAGTATACCTTTTTAATTGAAGTGAAATTGGTGGGATTCATTTAATTTGAGGGAGCGTCGGATAAAAGGCGGGATTTCAGAGCGCTGAGAACAGCTGAGAGGAGCCCAGCCGAGCGGAGCTGCGACCGAGTTCGAAGTGAGGTCAGGAATCAGATCGGGACGCGACACAGGGGAGGCACCTGATTGGTGAGTAGGTTCAGGTGAGTATTTCTACTTATCGACAGTAACCGAAGTAAAAGGAAAGGGAAGGTCTGCTGGTCTTATAGGAAGTAGCGTTTATTTTTTAGTGAATCAAGGTCCCTAGTGTAGTTAACATTCTCTAAATTGAGAACAATTTAAAGGAGTAAACTCCTTAAAGGGAGTGGTAAGTAGTTTTTCTTTCCTTTTTTTTTCTCTTGACATTGCAGTTGTTGTTAAGCTAACTTAGGGGTTAAGTCATGGCAGGAGATCCCAGAGCCGTGTCATGTTCCTCTTGTGAGATGTGGGAATTCAGGGCTCCTTCCTGTATCCCTGATTCCTTCACCTGCGGGAAGTGTGTCCAGCTGCAGCTATTGTTTGACCGCTTGACGGCTCTGGAGCTGCGGATGGACTCACTTTGGAGCATCCGCGATGCTGAGAAAGTCGTGGATAGCACCTTCAGTGAGTTGGTCACACCGCAGATAAAAATTACTGAGTGAGATAGTGAATGGGTGACCAACAGACAGAGGAAGAGTAGGAAGGCAGTGCAGGGGTCCCCTGCGGTCATCTCCCTCCAAAACAGGTATACCGTTTTGGATACTGTTGGGGGAGATGGCTCACCAGGGGAAGGTGGCAGTGGCCAGGTTCATGGCACCGTGGCTGGCTCTGCTGCACAGGAGGGCAGGAAAAAGAGTGGCAGAGCTATCGTGATAGGGGACTCGATTGTAAGGGGAATAGACAGGCGTTTCTGCGGACGCAACCGAGACTCCAGGATGGTATGTTGCCTCCCTGGTGCAAGGGTCAAGGATGTCTCGGAGCGGCTGCAGGACATTCTGGAGGGGGAAGGTGAACAGCCAGTTGTCGTGGTGCATATAGGCACCAACGATATAGGTAAAAAACAGGATGAGGTCCTACAAGCTGAATTTAGGGAGTTAGGAGTTAAACTAAAGAGTAGGACCTCAAAGGTAGTAATCTCAGGATTGCTACCAGTGCCACGGGCAAGTCAGAGTAGGAATGACAGGATAGCTAAGATGAATACGTGGCTTGAGAGATGGTGCAAGAGGGAGGGATTCAAATTCTTGGGCCATTGGAACCGGTTCTGGGGGAGGTGGGACCAGTACAAATTGGACGGTCTGCATCTGGGCAGGACTGGAACCAATGTCCTAGGGGGAGTGTTTGCCAGTGCTGTTGGGGAGGGTTTAAACTAATGTGGCAGGGGGATGGGAACCGATGCAGGAAGTCAGTGGGAAATAAAATGGTGACAGAAACAAAAGGCAGTAAGGGAGAGTGTACAGAACATGACCGGACAGATGGTCTGAGAAAGCAGGGCAAAGACCAAGGGAAGTCTAGATTAAACTGCATTTATTTCAATGCAAGAAGTCTGATGGTCAAGGCAGATGAACTCAGGGCATGGATGGGTACATGGGACTGGGATGTTATAGCTATTACTGAAACATGGCGAAGGGAGGGGCAGGACTGGCAGCTCAATGTTCCAGGGTACAGATGCTATAGGAAAGATAGAGCAGGAGGTAAGAGAGGAGGGGGAGTTGCGTTCTTGATTAGGGAGAACATCACGGCAGTAGTGAGAAGGGATATATCCGAGGGTTCGCCCACTGAGTCTATATGGGTAGAACTGAAAAATAAGAAGGGAGAGATCACTTTGATAGGATTGTACTACAGACCCCCAAATAGTCAACGGGAAATTGAGGAGCAAATATGTAAGGAGATTACAGACAGCTGCAAGAAAAATAGGGTGGTAATAGTAGGGGACTTTAACTTTCCCAACATTGACTGGGACAGCCATAGCATTAGGGGCTTGGATGGAGAGAAATTTGTTGAGTGTATTCAGGAGGAATTTCTCATTCAGTATGTGGATGGCCCGACTAGAGAGGGGGCAAAACTTGACCTCCTCTTGGGAAATAAGGAAGGGCAGGTGACAGAAGTGTTGGTGAGGGATCACTTTGGGACAAGTGATCATAATTCCATTAGTTTTAAGATAGCTATGGAGAAGGATAGGTCTGGCCCAAAAGTTAAAATTCTAAATTGGGGAAAGGCCAATTTTGATGGTATTAGACAGGAACTTTCAGAAGTTGATTGGGAGAGTCTGTTGGCAGGCAAAGGGACGTCTGGTAAGTGGGAGGCTTTCAAAAGTGTGTTAACCAGGGTTCAGGGTAAGCACATTCCTTATAAAGTGAAGGGCAAGGCTGGTAGAAGTAGGGAACCTTGGATGACTCGGGAGATTGAGGCACTAGTCAAAAAGAAGAAGGAGGCATATGACATGCATAGGCAGCTGGGATCAAGTGGATCCCTTGAAGAGTATAGAGATTGCCGGAGTAGAGTTAAGAGAGAAATCAGGAGGGCAAAAAGGGGATATGAGATTGCTTTGGCAGATCAGGCAAAGGTGAATCCAAAGAGCTTCTACAAATACATAAAGGGCAAAAGGGTAACTAGGGAGAGAGTAGGGCCTCTTAAGGATCAACAAGGTCATCTATGTGCGGAACCACAAGAAATGGGTGAGATCCTGAATGAATATTTCACATCGGTATTTACGGTTGAGAAAGGCATGGATGTTAGGGAACTTGGGGAAATAAATAGTGATGTCTTGAGGAGTGTACATATTACAGAGAGGGAGGTGCTGGAAGTCTCAACGCGCATCAAGGTAGATAAATCTCCGGGACCTGATGAAATGTATCCCAGGACGTTATGGGAGGTTAGGGAGGAAATTGCGGGTCCCCTAGCAGAGATATTTGAATCATCCACCGCTACAGGTGAGGTGCTGAACATTGGAGGGTAGCAAATGTTGTGCCTTTGTTTAAGAAGGGCGGCAGGGAAAAGCCTGGGAACTACAGACCAGTGAGCCTGACATCTGTAGTGGGTAAGTTGTTAGAGGGTATTCTGAGGAACAGGATCTACAGGCATTTGGAGAGGCAGGGACTAATTAGAAACAGTCAGCATGGTTTTGTGAGAGGAAAATCATGTCTCACGAATTTGATTGAGTTTTTTGAAGGGGTAACCAAGAAGATAGATGAGGGCTGTGCAGTAGACGTGGTCTACATGGACTTCAGCAAAGCATTTGACAAGTTACCGCATGGTAGGTTGTTACATAAGGTTAAATCTCATGGGATCCAAGGTGAGGTAGCCAATTGGATACAAAATTGGCTTGACGACAGAAGACAGAGGGTGGTTGTAGAGGGTTGTTTTTCAAACTGGATGCCTGTGTCCAGCGGTGTGCCTCAGGGATCGGTGCTGGGTCCGCTGTTATTTGTTATTTATATTAATGATTTGGATGAGAATTTAGGAGGCATGGTTAGTAAGTTTGCAGATGACACCAAGATTTGTGGCATTGTGGACAGTGAAGAAGGTTATCTGGGATTGCAACGGGATCTTGATCAATTGGGCCAGTGGGCCGATGAATGGCAGATGGAGTTTAATTTAGATAAATGTGAGGTGATGCATTTTGTTAGATCAAATCGGGCCAGGACCTACTCCGTTAATGGTAGGGCGTTGGGGAGAGTTATAGAACAAAGAGATCTAGGAGTACAGATTCATAGCTCCTTGAAAGTGGAGTCACAGGTGGATAGGGTGGTGAAGAAGGCATTCGGCATGCTTGGTTTCATTGGTCAGAACATTGAATGCAGGAGTTGGGATGTCTTGTTGAAGTTGTACAGGGCATTGGTGAGGCCACACTTGGAGTACTGTGTACAGTTCTGGTCACCCTATTATAGAAAGGATATTATTAAACTAGAAAGAGTGCAGAAAAGATTTACTAGGATGCTACCGGGACTTGATGGTTTGACTTATAGGGAGAGGTTGGATAGACTGAGACTTTTTTCCCTGGAGAGGAGGAGGTTAAGCGGTGATCTTATAGAAGTCTATAAAATAATGAGGGGCATAGATAAGGTCGATAGTCAAAATCTTTTCCCAATGGTAGGGGAGTCTATAACGAGGGGGCATAGATTTAAGGTGAGAGGGGAGAGATGCAAAAGGGTCCAGAGGGGCAATTTTTTCACTCAAAGGGTGGTGAGTGTCTGGAACGAGCTGCCAGAGGCAGGAGTAGAGGTGGGTCATATTTTGTCTTTTAAAAAGCATTTGGACAGTGACATGGGTAAGATGGGTATAGAGGGATATGGGCCAAGTGCAGGCAATTGGGACAAGCTTAGTGGTATAAACTGAGCGACATGGACATGTTGGGCCGAAGGGCCTGTTTCCATGTTGTAACTTCTATGATTCTATGATTCTATGATTCTATGATTCTATACTTCTCCTACCGCCCCCCCCCCCCCCGCCACCGCTCCTGGTCCTTCTACGCCTCCTGCTCCTTCTCCACCTGTTGTTTGTTCTCCACCTCCTGTTCCTTCACCTCCTCCTGCTCCTTGTCCACCTCCTGCTCCTTGTCCACCTCCTCCTCCTTATCCACCTGCCGCTACTTGTCTCATTCCTGCTCCTTCTCCACCTCGTGCTCCTTCTCCACCTCGTGCTCCTTCTCCACCTCTTGCTCCTTCTCCACCTCCTGTTCCTTCTCCACCTCCTGCTGCTTCTCCTCCTCCTGCTCCTTCATCTACTCCTGCTCCTTCATCTCCTCCTGCTCCTTCATCTCCTCCTGCTCCTTCTCCTTCTCCTGCACCTTCTCCTTCTCCTGCTCCTTCTTCTCCGCCTGCTCCTTATTCTCCTCCTGCTCCTTCTCAATTTCTGCTCAATCTCCAGCTCATGCTCCTTCTCCTCCTCGTCCTGCTCCTTCCCCTCCTGCTCCTTGTACACCTCCTGCTCCTTCACCCCCTGCTGCTCCTTCTACCCCTCCTGCTCCTTCTACCCTTCCTGCTCCTTCTCCCCGTCTTTGTCAACCTCCTGCTCATTCTCCACCTCCTGCTCCGTGTCCACCTCCTACTCCTTGTCCATCTGCTGCTCCTTGTCCACCTCCTCCTCCTTCTCGCCCTCCTGCTCCTTCCTGCCCTCTTGCTCCCTTTCCACTCCTGCTCCTTTTCCACTCCTGCTCCCTCTCCACCTCTTGCTCCTTCTCCACCTATTGCTCCTTCTCCACCTCATGATCCTTCTCCACCTCCTGCTCCTTCTCCTCATCTTGCGCCTTCTCCACCTCCTGCTCCTTCTCCTCCTCCTGCTCCTACTGCTCCTGCTGCTCCTTCTTCTTCTCCTGCTCCTTCTCCACCTCCTGCTCCTTCTCCTCCTCCTGCTCCTACTACTCCTGCTGCTCCTTCTTCTTCTCCTGCTCCTTCTCCACTCCTGCTCCTTCTCCACTCCTGCTCCTTCTCCTCCTCCTGCTCCTTCTCCTCCTTCTGCTCTGTCTCCACCTCCTGCTCCTTCTCCACCTCCTACTCCTTCTTATAATCCTGCTCCTGCTCCTCCTCCAGCTTCTTCTCCAACTCCATCTCCGAATCCCCCTCCTGGCACTTCTCCTCCTCCTGCTCCTTCTCCACCTCGTGCTCCTGGTCCACCTCCTGCTCCTGGTCCTCCTCCTGCTCCTTGTCCTCCTCCTGCTCCTTGTCCTCCTCCTGCTCTTTGTCCAGCTCCTGCTCCTTGTCCAGCTCCTGCTCCTTGTCCAGCTCCTGCTCCGTGTCGACCTCCTGATCCCTGTCCACCTCCGGCTCATTGTACACCTCCTGCTCCTTCACCCCCTGCTGCTCCATCTACCCCTCCTGCTCCTTCTACCCTTCCTGCTCCTTCTCCCCGTCCTTGTCAACCTCCTGCTCCTTCTCCACCTCCTGCTCCTTATCCACCTCCTACTCCTTGTCCATCTGCTGCTCCTTGTCCACCTCCTCCTCCTTCCCGCCCTCCTGCTCCTTCCTGCCCTCTTGCTCCTTCTCCACCTCCTGCACCTTCTCCACCTCCTGCTCCTTCTCCACCTCCTGCTCCTTCTCCACCTCTTGCTCCTTCTCCACCTCATGCTCCTTCTCCACCTCCTGCTCCTTCTCTTCATCTTGCGCCTTCTCCTCCTCCTGCTCCTTCTCCTCCTCCTGCTCCTACTCCTCCTGCTGCTCCTTCTTCTTCTCCTGCTCCTTCTCCTCCTCCTGCTCCTTCTCCTCCTCCTGCTCCTTCTCCTCCTCCTGCTCCTTCTCCTCCTCCTGCTCCTTCTCCTCCTCCTGCTCCTTCTCCTCCTCCTGCTCCTTCTCCTCCTCCTGCTCCTACTACTCCTGCTGCTCCTTCTTCTTCTCCTGCTCCTTCTCCACTCCTGCTCCTTCTCCTCCTCCTACTCCTTCTCCTCCTCCTGCTCCTTCTCCTCCTCCTGCTCCTTCTCCTCCTTCTGCTCTGTCTCCACCACCTGCTCCTTCTCCACTTCCTGCTCCTTCTTCTAATCCTGCTCCTGCTCCTCCTCCAGCTTCTTCTCCAACTCCATCTCCTAATCCCCCTCCTGGTCCTTCTCCTCCTCCTGCTCCTTCTCCACCTCGTGCTCCTTGTCCTCCTCCTGCTCCCTGTCCTCCTCCTGCTCCCTGTCCACCTCCGGCTCCTTGTCCACCTCCGGCTCCTTGTCGCCCTCCTTCTCCAGCTCCATCTCCATCTCCTACTCCCCCTCCTGGTCCTTCACCTCTTCCTGCTCCTTGTCCACCTCGTGCTCCTTGTCCACCTCGTGCTCCTTGTCCACCTCGTGCTCCTTGTCCACCTCGTGCTCCTTGTTCACCTCGTGCTCCTTGTTCACCTTCTGCTCCTTGTCCACCTCCTGCTCCTTCTCCACTCCTGCTCATTCATCACCTACTGCTGCTTCTTCTCCTCATTCTCCTCCTCCTGCTCCTTATCCACCTCCCGCTCCTTTTCTCCCTCCTGCTCCTTCTACACCACCGGCTCCTTCTCCACCGCTTGCTCCTTCTCCGCCTCCTGCTCTTTCTCCACATCCTTCTCCGTCTCCTTCTCCTGCTCCTTCTCCTTCTCCTGCTCCTTCTTCACCGCCTGCTCCTTCTTGTCCTCCTGCTCCATTTCCAGCTCCTGCTCCTTTTCCTCCTCGTCCTCCTCCTCCCCCTCCTGCTCCTTGTCCACCGCTTGCTCCGTCTCCCACTCCTGCTCCTTTTACACCTCCGACTCCTTGTCCATCTCCTGCTCCTTCTCGCCCTCCTCCTCCTTCTCGCCCTCCTCCTCCTTCTCGCCCTGCTGCGCCTTCCTGCCCTCATGCTCCTTCTTCACCTCCTGCTCCTTTTCCACTCCTGCTCCTTTTCCACTCCTGCTCTTTCTCCACCTCCTGCTCCTTCTCCACCTCCTGCTCCTTCTCCACCTCTTGCTCCTTCTCCACCTCATGCTCCTTCTCCAACTCCTGCTCCTTCTCCTCATCTTGCGCATTCTTCTCCTCCTGTTCCTTCTCCTCCTCCTGCTCCTACTCCTCCTGCTGCTCCTTCTACTTCTCCTGCTCGTTCTGCACTCCTCCTCCTGCTCCTTCTCCTCCACCTGCTCCTTCTCCTCCTCCTGCTCCTGTTCCTCCTACTCCTTCTGCTCCTTCTCCTGCTCCTTCTCCTCCTCCTGCTCCTTCTACTCCTCCTGCTCCTTCTCCTCCTCCTGCTCCTTCTCCGCCTTCTGATCTGACTCCACCTCCTGCTCCTTCTCCACTTCCTGCTCCTTCTTCTAATCCTGCTCCTGCTCCTCCTCCAGCTTCATCTCCAACTCCATCTCCCAATCCCCCTCCTGGTCCTTCTCCTCCTACTGCTCCTTCTCCTCATCTTGCGCCTTCTCCACCTCCTGCTCCTTCTCCTCCTCCTGCTCCTACTCCTCCTCCTGCTCCTTCTTCTTCTTCTCCTGCTCCTTCTCCACTCCTGCTCCTTCTCCTCCTGCTCCTTCTCCTCCTCCTGCTCCTTCTCCTCCTCCTGCTCCTTCTCCACCTCCTGCTCCTTGTCCACCTCCTGCTCCGTGTCCAACTCCTGATTCTTGTCCACCTCCTGCTCCTTGTCCACCGCCTGCTCATTGTTCACCACCTGCTCCTTCTCGCCCTCCTGCTCCTTCTCGCCCTCCTGCTCCTTCTCGCCCTCCTGCTCCTTCTTGCCCGACTGCTCCTTCCTGCCCTCTTGCTGATTCTCCACCCCCTGCTCCTTTTCCACTCCTGCTCCCTCTTCACCTGCTGCTCCTTCTCCACTTCTGATCATTCACCACCTCCTGCTCCTTCTTCTCCACCTTCTCCTCCTCCTGCTCCTTGTCCACCTCCTGCTCCTTGTCCACCTCCTGCTCCTTGTCCACCTCCTGCTCCTTGTCCACCTCCTGCTCCTTGTCCACCTCCTGCTCCTTGTCCACCTCCTGCTCCTTGTCCACCTCCTGCTCCTTGTCCACCTCCTGCTCCTTGTCCACCTCCTGCTCCTTGTCCACCTCCTGCTCCTTCTCGCCTTCCTGCTCCTTCTTGTCCTCCTGCTCCTTCTCGCCCTGCTGCTCCCTCCCCACCTACTGCTCCTTCTCCACCTGCTGCTCCTTCTCCACTCCTGCTCATTCACCACCTCCTGCTCCTTCTTCTCCGCCTGCTCCTTCTTCTCCTCCTACTTCTTCTCAATTCCTGCTCAATCTCCAGCTCCTGCTCCTTCTCCTCCTCGTCCTCCTCCTCCACCTCCTTGTCCTCGTCCACCTCCTTCTCCGTCTCGACCTCCTGCTCCTTCTTCTCCTCCTTCTCCTCCTCCTGCTCCTTCTCCAACTCCTGCTCCTTGTCTTCCTCCTGCTCCTTTTCTCCCTCCTACTCCTTCTCCTCCTGCTCCTTCTCCACCTCCTGCTCCTTGTCTTCCTCCTGCTCCTTTTCTCCCTTCTGCTCCATTTCCACCTCCTGTTCCATCTCCACCTCATGCTCATTCTCCACCTCCTGCTCCTTCAGCTCCTCCTGCTCCTTCTCCTCCTGCTCCTCCTCCACCTCCTACTTCTTCTTCTTCTCCTTGCTCCTTCTCCTTCTCCTGCTCCTTCATCTCCGCCTGCTCCTTCTTCTCCTCCTGCTCCTTCTCAATTTCTGCTCAATCTCCAGCTCCTGCTGCTTCTCCTCCTCGTCCTCCTCCTCCCCCTCCTGCTCCTTGTAGACCTCCTGCTCCTTCACCCCCTCCTTCTCCATCTCCAACTCCTGCTCCTTCTTCTCCTCCTGCCCCTGCTCCTCCTACTTCTTCTCCAACTCCTTCCCCGACTCCCTCTCCTGGTCCTTCTCCGCCTCCTGCTACATCTCCACCTATTGCTTATTCTCCACCTCCTGTTCCTTCTCCTAATCCTGCTCCTTGTCCACCTCCTTCTCCTCCTCCACCTCCATCTCCTCCTCCTGCTCCTTGTCCACCTCCTGCTCCTTGTCCACCTCCTGCTCCTTGTCCACCTCCTGCTCCTTGTCCACCTCCTGCTCCTTGTCCACCTCCTGCTCCTTGTCCACCTCCTGCTCCTTGTCCATCTCCTGCTGCTTCTCGCCCTCCTGCTCCTTCCTGCCCTTCTGCTCCTTCTCCACCTCCTGCTCCTTTTCCACTCCTGCTCCTTCTCCTCCTCCTGCTCATTCTCCTCCGCTTCCTCCTTCTCCTCCTTCTGCTCTGTCTCCACCTCCTGCTCCTTCTCCACCTCCTGCTCCTTCTTCTAATCCTGCTCCTGCTCCTCCTCCAGCTTCTTCTCCAACTCCATCTCCTAATCCCCATCCTGGTCCTTCTCCACCTCCTGCTCCTTCTCCACCTTGTGCTCCTTGTCCACCTCTTGCTCCTTGTCCACCTCCTGTTCCTTGTCCACCTCCTGCTCCTTGTCCACCTCCTGCTCCTTGTCCACCTCCTGCTCCTTGTCCTCCTCCTGCTCCGTGTCCACCTCCTGCTCCGTGTCCACCTCCTGCTCCGTGTCCACCTCCTGATCCCTGTCCACCTCCGGCTCCTTGTCCACCTCCTGCTCCTTGTCGCCCTCCTTCTCCATCTCCATCTCCATCTCCTACTCCCCCTCCTGGTCCTTCACCTCCTCCTGCTCCTTCTCCAACTTCTGCTCCTTGTCCACCTCCTGCTCCTTGTCCACCTCCTGCTCCTTGTCCACCTCCTGCTCCTTGTCCACCTCCTGCTCCTTGTCCACCTCCTGCTCCTTGTCCACCTCCTGCTCCTTGTCCACCTCCAGCTCCTTGTCCACCTCCTGCTCCTTGTCCATCTCCTGCTCCTTGTCCACCTCCTGCTCCTTCTCCACACCTGCTCATTCATCACCTACTGCTGCTTCTTCTCCTCCTTCTCCTCCTCCTGCTCCATCTCCAGCTCCTGCTCCTTCTCCTCCTCGTCCTCCTCCTCACCCTCCTGCTCCTTGTCCACCGCTTGCTCCTTCTCCCCCTCCTGCTCCTTGTCCACCTCCTACTCCTTGTCCATCTCCTGCTCCTTTTCCACCTCCTCCTCCTTCTCGCCCTCCTGCTCCTTCCTGCCCTCTTGCTCCTTCTCCACCTCCTGCTCTTTCTCCACCTCCTGCTCTTTCTCCACCTCCTGCTCTTTCTCCACCTCCTGCTCCTTCTCCACCTCTTGCTCCTTCTCCACCTCTTGCTCCTTCTCCACCTCATGCTCCTTCTCGAACTCCTGCTCCTTCTCCTCATCTTGCGCATCCTCCTCCTCCTGCTCCTTCTCCTCCTCCTGCTCCTACACCTCCTGCTGCTCCTTCTTCTTCTCCTGCTCCTTCTTCTTCTCCTGCTCCTTGTCATCCTCCTGCTCCTTCTCCTCCTCCTGCTCCTTCTCCTCCTCCTGCTCCTTCTCCTCCTCCTGCTCCTTCTCCTCCTCCTGCTCCTTCTCCTCCTCCTGCTCCTTCTCCACTTCCTGCTCCTTCTTCTAATCCTGCTCCTGCTCCTCCTCCAGCTTCTTCTCCAACTCCATCTCCTAATCCCCCTCCTTGTCCTTCTCCTCCTCCTGCTCCTTCTCCACCTCTTGCTCCTTGTCCAGCTCCTGCTCCGTGTCCACCTCCTGATCCCTGTCCACCTCCTGATCCCTGTCCACCTCCTGATCCCTGTCCACCTCCTGATCCCTGTCCACCTCCTGATCCCTGTCCACCTCCTGATCCCTGTCCACCCCCTGATCCCTGTCCACCTCCTGATCCCTGTCCACCTCCTAATCCCTGTCCACCTCCTGATCCCTGTCCACCTCCTGATCCCTGTCCACCTCCTGATCCCTGTCCACCTCCTGATCCCTGTCCACCTCCGGCTCCTTGTCCACCTCCGGCTCCCTGTCCACCTCCGGCTCCTTGTCCACCTCCGGCTCCTTGTCCACCTCCTGCTCATTGTCGCCCTCCTTCTCCATCTCCAACTCCATCTCCTCCTCCCCCTCCTGCTCCTTCTCCCCGTCCTGCGCTTTCTCCCCCTCCTTCTCCTCATCAACCACCTTCTGCTCCTCCTGCTCCTTGTCCACCTCCTGCTCCTTGTCCACCTCCTGCTCCTTGTCCACCTCCTGTTCCTTGTCCACCTCCTGCTCCTTGTCCACCTCCTGCTCCTTGTCCACCTCCTGCTCCTTGTCCACCTCCTGCTCCTTGTCCACCTCCTGCTCCTTGTCCACCTCCTGCTCCATGTCTTCCTCCAGCTCCTTGTCTTCCTCCTGCTCCTTGTCTTCCTCCTGCTCCTTTTCTCCCTCCTGCTCCTTCTCCTCCATCCACTTCTCCTCCTCCTGCTCCTTGTCCACCTCCTGCTCCGGTACACCTACTTTTCCTTGTCCAACTCCTGCTCCTTGTCCACCTACTACTCCGTGTCCACCTCCTGATTCTTCTCCACCTCCTGCTCCTTGTCCACCTCCTGCTCATTGTCCACCTCCTGCTCCACCTAGCCCTCCTGCTCCTTCTCTCCCACCTGCTACTTCTCGCCCACCTGCTTCTTCTCGCCCACCTGTTCCTTCTCGCACTCCTGCTCCTTCTTGCCCTCCTGCTCCTTCTACACCTCCTGCTCCTTCTCCACCTGCTGCTCCTTCTCCACTCCTGCTCATTCACCACATCCTGCTCCATCTTCTCCTCCTTCTCCTCCTCCTGCTCCTCCTCCACCTCCCGCTCCTTGTCTCCCTCCTGATCCTTTTCCACCTCCTGCTCCTCCTCCTTCTCCTGCTCCTACTCCCCCTCCTGCTCCTTCTCCACCTCCTGCTCCTTCTCACCCTTCTGCTCTTTCTCCCCCGCCTTCTCCTCATCCACCTCCTTCTCCTCCTCCTGCTCCTTCTCCCCCTCCTGCTCCTTGTCCATCGCATGCTCCTTCTCCCACTCCTGCTCATTCACCCCCTCCTGCTCTTTCTCCCCCTCCTGCTCTTTCTCCCCCTCCTGCTCCTTCTCCTCCTCCTGCTCCTTCTTCTTCTTCTCCTGCTCCTTCTTCTTCTTCTCCTGCTCCTTCTCCACCTCCTGCTCCTTCTCCTCCTCCTGCTCCATCTCCTCCTCCTGCTCCTTCTCCACCTCCTGCTCCTTGTCCACCTCCTGCTCCGTGTCCAACTGCTGATTCTTGTCCACCTCCTGCTCCTTGTCCACCGCCTGCTCATTGTTCACCACCTGCTCCTTCTCGCCCTCCTGCTCCTTGTTGCCCTCCTGCGCCTTCTCCTCCTCCTGCTCCTTCTCCTCCTCCTGCTCCTTCTCCTCCTCCTGCTCCTTCTCCTCCTCCTGCTCCTTGTCCACCTCCTGCTCCTTGTCCACCTCCTGCTCCTTGTCCACCTCCTGCTCCTTGTCCACCTCCTGCTCCTTGTCCACCTCCTGCTCCTTGTCCACCTCCTGCTCCTTGTCCACCTCCTGCTCCTTGTCCACCTCCTGCTCCTTGTCCACCTCCTGCTCCTTGTCCACCTCCTGCTCCTTGTCCACCTCCTGCTGCTTGTCCACCGCCTGCTCCTTGTCCACCGCCTGCTCCTTGTCCACCGCCTGCTCCTTCTCGCCCTCCTGCTCCTTCTCGCCCTCCTGCTCCTTCTCGCCCTCCTGCTCCTTCTCGCCCTCCTGCTCCTTCTCGCCCTCCTGCTCCTTCCTGCCCTCTTGCTCCATCTCCACCACCTGCTCCTTTTCCACTCCTGCTCCCTCTCCACCTGCTGCTCCTTCTCCACTTCTGATCATTCACCACCTCCTGCTCCTTTGCTCCACCTTCTCCTCCTCCTGCTCCTTGTCCACCTACCGCTCCTTGTCCACCTCCCGCTCCTTGTCCACCTCCCGCTCCTTGTCCACCTCTTGCTCCTTGTCCACCTCCTGTTCCTTGTCCACCTCCTACTCCTTCTTGTGCTCCTGCTCCTTCTTGTCCTCCTGCTCCTTCTCGCCCTGCTGCTCCCTCCCCACCTACTGCTCCTTCTCCACCTGCTGCTCCTTCTCCACTCCTGCTCATTCACCACCTCCTGCTCCTTCTTCTCCGCCTGCTCCTTCTTCTCCTCCTCCTTCTTCTCAATTCCTGCTGCATCTCCAGCTCCTGCTCCTTCTCCTCCTCGTCCTCCTCCTCCACCTCCTTCTCCTCGTCCACCTCATTCTCCGTCTCGACCTCCTGCTCCTTCTTCTCCTCCTTCTCCTCCTCCTGCTCCTTCTCCAACTCCTGCTCCTTGTCTTCCTCCTGCTCCTTGTCTTCCTCCTGCTCCTTGTCTTCCTCCTGCTCCTTTTCCTCCTTCTCCTTCTCCACCTCCTGCTACTTGTCTTCATCCTGCTCCTTTTCTCCCTTCTGCTCCATTTCCACCTCCTGTTCCATCTCCACCTCATGCTCATTCTGCACCTCCTGCTCCTTCAACTCCTCCTGCTCCTTCTCCTCCTGCTCCTCCTCCACCTCCTACTCCTTCTCCTTCTCCTTGCTCCTTCTCCTTCTCCTGCTCCTTCATCTCCGCCTGCTCCTTCTTCTCCTCCTGCTCCTTCTCAATTTCTGCTCAATCTACAGCTCCTGCTGCTTCTCCTCCTCGTCCTCCTCCTCCCCCTCCTGCTCCTTGTAGACCTCCTGGTCCTTCACCCCCTCCTTCTCCATCTCCAACTACTGCTCCTTCTTCTCCTCCTGCCCCTGCTCCTCCTACTTCTTCTCCAACTCCTTCCCCGACTCCCTCTCCTGGTTCTTCTCCGCCTCCTGCTACATCTCCACCTGTTGCTTATTCTCCACCTCCTGTTCCTTCTCCTAATCCTGCTCCTTGTCCACCGCCTTCTCCTCCTCCTGCTCCGTGTCCACCTCCTGCTCCTTGTCCACCTCCTGCTCCTTGTCCACCTCCTGCTCCTTGTCCACCTCCTGCTCCTTGTGCACCTCCTGCTCCTTGTCCACCTCCTGCTCCTTCTTCTAATCCTGCTCCTGCTCCTCCTCCAGCTTCTTCTCCAACTCCATCTCCTAATCCCCCTCCTGCTCCTTCTCCTCCTCCTGCTCCTTCTCCACCTTGTGCTCCTTCTCCTCCTGCTTCATGTCCTCCTCGTGCTTCTTGTCCTCCTCCTGCTTCTCGTCCTCCTCCTGCTTCTTGTCCAGCTCCTGCTCATTGTCCACCTCCTGCTCCGTGTCCACCTCCTGATCCCTGTCCACCTCCGGCTCCTTGTCCACCTCCTGCTCCTTGTCGCCCTCCTTCTCCATCTCCATCTCCATCTCCTACTCCCCGTCCTGGTCCTTCACCTCCTCCTGCTCCTTCTCCAACTCGTGTTCCTTGTCCACCTCCTGCTCCTTGTCCACTTCCTGCTCCTTGTCCACCTCCTGCTCCTTGTCCAACTCCAGCTCCTTGTCCAGTTCCTGCTCCTTGTCCACCTCCTGCTCCTTCTCCACACCTACTCATTCATCACCTACTGCTGCTTCTTCTCCTCCTTCTCCTCCTCCTGCTCCATCTCCAGCTCCTGCTCCTTCTCCTCCTCGTCCTCCTCCTCCCCCTCCTGCTCCTTGTCCACCGCTTGCTCCTTCTCCCCCTCCTGCTCCTGGTCCACCTCCTACTCCTTGTCCATCTCCTGCTCCTTTTCCACCTCCTCCTCCTTCTCGCCCTCCTGCTCCTTCCTGCCCTCTTGCTCCTTCTCCACCTCCTGCTCCTTTTCCACTCCTGCTCCTTTTCCACTCCTGCTCTTTCTCCACCTCCTGCTCCTTCTCCACCTCCTGCTCCTTCTCCACCTCATGCTCCTTCTTCACCTCATGCTCCTTCTCCAACTCCTGCTCCTTCTCCGCATCTTGCGCATTCTCCTCATCCTGCTCCTTCTCCTCCTCCTGCTCCTACTCCTCCTGCTGCTCCTTCTTCTTCTCCTGCTCCTTCTGCACTCCTGCTCCTTGTCCTCCTCCTGCTCCTTCTCCTCCTCCTGCTCCTTCTCCTCCTCCTGTTCCTTCTCCTCCTCCTGTTCCTCCTACTCCTGCTGCTCCTTCTTCTTCTCCTGCTCCTTCTTCTTCTCCTGCTCCTTCTCCACTCCTGCTCCTTCTCCTCCTCCTGCTCCTTCTCCTCCTCCTGCTCCTTCTCCTCCACCTGCTCCTTCTCCTCCTCCTGCTCCTTCTCCTCCTTCTGCTCTGACTCCACCTCCTGCTCCTTCTCCACTTCCTGCTCCTTCTTCTAATCCTGCTCCTGCTCCTCCTCCAGCTTCTTCTCCAACTCCATCTCCTAATCCCCCTCCTGGTCCTTCTCCTCCTCCTGCTCCTTCTCCACCTCGTGCTCCTTCTCCACCTCCTGCTCCTTGTCCACCTCTTGCTCCTTGTCCAGCTCCCGCTCCTTGTCCTCCTCCTGCTCCGTGTCCACCTCCTTATCCCTGTCCACCTCCGGCTCCTTGTCCACATCCTGCTCATTGTCGCCCTCCTTCTCCATCTCCAACTCCATCTCCTCCTCCCCCTCCTGCTTCTTCTCCCCGTCCTGCGCTTTCTCCCCCTCCTTCTCCTCATCAACCACCTTCTGCTCCTCCTGCTCCTTGTCCACCTCCTGCTTCTTGTCTTCCTCCTGCTCCTTGTCTTCCTCCTGCTCCTTGTCTTCCTCCTGCTCCTTGTCTCCCTCCTGCTCCTTCTCCTCCTCGTGCTCCTTCTCCTCCTCCATCTACTTCTCCACCTCCTGCTCCTTGTCCACCTCCTGCTCCGAGTACACCTACTTTTCCTTGTCCAACTCCTGCTCCTTGTCCACCTACTACTCCGTGTCCACCTCTTGATTCTTGTCCACCTCCTGCTCCTTGTCCACCTCCTGCTCCTTGTCCACCTCCTGCTCATTGTCCACCTCCTGCTCCACCTAGCCCTCCTGCTCCTTCTCTCCCTCCTGCTCCTTCTCGCCCTCCTGCTCCTTCTCGCCCTCCTGCTCCTTCTCGCCCACCTGCTTCTTCTCGCACTCCTGCTCCTTCTTGCCCTCCTGCTCCTTCTCCACCTTCTTCTCCTTCTCCAACTGCTGCTCCTTCTCCACTCCTGCTCATTCACCACATCCTGCTCCATCTTCTCCTCCTGCTCCTCCTCCACCTCCCGCTCCTTGTCTCCCTCCTGATCCTTTTCCACCTCCTGCTACTGCTCCTACTCCCCCTCCTGCTCCTTCTCCACCTCCTGCTCCTTCTCACCCTCCTGCTCTTTCTCCCCCGCCTTCTCCTCATCCACCTCCTTCTCCTCCTCCTGCTCCTTCTCCCCCTCCTGCTCCTTGTCCATCGCCTGCTCCTTCTCCCCCTCCTGCTCATTCTCCCCCTCCTGCTCTTTCTCCCCCTCCTGCTCCTTCTCCTTCTCCTGCTCCTTCTCCTCCTCCTGCTCCTGCTCCTCCTCCTGCTCCTTCTTCTTCTTCTCCTGCTCCTTCTCCTCCTCCTGCTCCTTCTCCTCCTCCTGCTCCTTCTCCTCCTCCTGGTCCATCTCCTCCTCCTGCTTCATCTCCTCCTCCTGCTCCTTCTCCACCTCCTGCTCCTTGTCCACCTCCTGCTCCGTGTCCAACTCCTGATTCTTGTCCACCTCCTGCTCCTTGTCCACCGCCTGCTCATTGTTCACCACCTGCTCCTTTTCGCCCTCCTGCTCCTTGTTGCCCTCCTGCTCCTTGTTGCCCTCCTGCTCCTTCTCCTCCTCCTGCTCCTTCTCCTCCTCCTGCTCCTTCTCCTCCTCCTGCTCCTTCTCCTCCTCCTGCTCCTTCTCCACCTCCTGCTCCGTGTCCACCTCCTGCTCCGTGTCCACCTCCTGCTCCGTGTCCACCTCCGGCTTCGTGTCCACCTCCTGCTCCTTGTCCACCGCCTGCTCATTGTTCACCACCTGCTCCTTCTCGCCCTCCTGCTCCTTCTCGCCCTCCTGCTCCTTCTCGCCCGACTGCTCCTTCCTGCCCTCTTGCTCCTTCTCCACCACCTGCTCCTTTTCCACTCCTGCTCCCCTCTCCACCTGCTGCTCCTTCTCCACTTCTGATGATTCACCACCTCCTGCTCCTTCTTCTCCACCTTCTCCTCCTCCTGCTCCTTCTCCACCTCCCGCTCCTTGTCCACCTCCTGCTCCTTGTCCACCTCCTGCTCCATGTCCACCTCCTGCTCCTTGTCCACCTCCTGCTCCTTCTCGCCTTCCCGCTCCTTCTCGCCTTCCTGCTCCTTCTCGCCTTCCTCCTCCTTCTCGCCTTCCTGCTCCTTCTTGTCCTCCTGCTCCTTCTCGCCCTGCTGCTCCCTCCCCACATACTGCTCCTTCTCCACCTGCTGCTCCTTCTCCACTCCTGCTCATTCACCACCTCCTGCTCCTTCTTCTCCGCCTGCTCCTTCTTCTCCTCCTCCTTCTTCTCAATTCCTGCTCCATCTCCAGCTCCTGCTCCTTCTCCTCCTCGTCCTCCTCCTCCACCTCCTTCTCCTCGTCCACCTCCTTCTCCGGCTCGACCTCCTGCTCCTTCTTCTCCTCCTTCTCCTCCTCCTGCTCCTTCTCCAACTCCTGCTCATTTTCTCCCTCCTGCTCCTTTTCTCCCTCCTGCTCCTTCTCCTCCTGCTCCTTCTCCACCTCCTGCTCCTTGTCTTCCTCCTGCTCCTTTTCTCCCTTCTGCTCCATTTCCACCTCCTGTTCCATCTCCACCTCATGCTCATTCTCCACCTCCTGCTGCTTCACCTCCTCCTGCTCCTTCTCCTCCTGCTCCTCCTCCACCTCCTACTCCTTCTCCTTCTCCTTGCTCCTTCTCCTTCTCCTGCTCCTTCATCTCCGACTGCTCCTTCTTCTCCTCCTGCTCCTTCTCAATTTCTGCTCAATCTCCAGCTCCTGCTGCTTCTCCTCCTCGTCCTCCTCCTCCCCCTCCTGCTCCTTGTAGACCTCCTGCTCCTTCACCCCCTCCTTCTCCATCTCCAACTCCTGCTCCTTCTTCTCCTCCTGCCCCTGCTCCTCCTACTTCTTCTCCAACTCCTTCCCCGACTCCCTGTCCTGGTCCTTCTCCGCCTCCTGCTACATCTCCACCTATTGCTTATTCTCCACCTCCTGTTCCTTCTCCTAATCCTGCTCCTTGTCCACCTCCTTCTCCTCCTCCACCTCCATCTCCTCCTCCTGCTCCGTGTCCACCTCCTGCTCCTTGTCCACCTCCTGCTCCTTGTCCACTTCCTGCTCCTTGTCCACCTCCTGCTCCTTGTCCACCTCCTGCTCCTTGTCCACCTTCTGCTCCTTGTCCACCTCCTGCTCCTTGTCCACCTCCTGCTCCTTGTCCATCTCCTGCTGCTTCTCGCCATCCTGCTCCTTCTCCACCTCCTGCTCCTTTTCCCCTCCTGCTCCTTCTCCTCCTCCTGCTCTGTCTCCACCTCCTGCTCTGTCTCCACCACCTGCTCCTTCTCCACCTCCTGCTCCTTCTTCTAATCCTGCTCCTGCTCCTCCTCCAGCTTCTTCTCCACCTCCATCTCCTAATCCCCCTCCTGGTCCTTCTCCTCCTCCTGGTCCTTCTCCTCCTCCTGCTCCTTCTCCACCTCCTGCTCCTTGTCCACCTCCTGCTCCTTGTCCACCTCCTGCTCCATGTCCACCTCCTGCTCCTTGTCCATCTCCTGCTCCTTGTCCATCTCCTGCTGCTTCTCGCCGTCCTGCTCCTTCTCCACCTCCTGCTCCTTTTCCCCTGCTGCTCCTTCTCCTCCTCCTGCTCCTTCTCCTCCTACTGCTCCTTCTCCTCCTCCTGCTCCTTCTCCTCCTCCTGCTCCTTCTCCTCCTTCTGCTCTGTCTCCACCTCCTGCTCCTTCTCCACCTCCTGCTCCTTCTTCTAATCCTGCTCCTGCTCCTCCTCCATCTTCTTCTCCAACTCCAACTCCTAATCCCCCTCCTGGTCCTTCTCCTCCTCCGGCTCCTTCTCCACCTCCTGCTCCTTGTCCACCTCCTGCTCCTCGTCCACCTCCTGCTCCTTGTCCTCCTCCTGCTCCTTGTCCAGCTCCTGCTCCTTGTCCACCTCCTGCTCCGTGTCCACCTCCTGCTCCGTGTCCACCTCCTGATCCCTGTCCACCTCCTGATCCCTGTCCACCTCCGTCTCCTTGTCCACCTCCTGCTCCTTGTCGCCCTCCTTCTCCATCTCCATCTCCATCTCCTACTCCCCCTCCTGGTCCTTCACCTCCTCCTGCTCCTTCTCCAACTCGTGCTCCTTGTCCACCTCCTGCTCCTTGTCCACCTCCTGCTCCTTGTCCAGCTCCTGCTCCTTGTCCACCTCCTGCTCCTTCTCCACACCTGCTCATTCATCACCTACTGCTGCTTCTTCTCCTCCTTCTCCTCCTCCTGCACCATCTCCAGCTCCTGCTCCTTCTCCTCCTCGTCCTCCTCCTCCCCCTCCTGCTCCTTGTCCACCGCTTGCTCCTTCCCCCCCTCCTGCTCCTTGTCCACCTCCTACTCCTTGTCCATCTCCTGCTCCTTTTCCACCTCCTCCTCCTTCTCGCCCTCCTGCTCCTTCCTGCCCTCCTGCTCCTTCTCCACCTCCTGCTCCTTCTCCACCTCCTGCTCCTTCTCCACCTCCTGCTCCTTCTCCACCTCCTGCTCCTTTTCCACTCCTGCTCTTTCTCCACCTCCTGCTCTTTCTCCACCTCCTGCTCCTTCTCCACCTCCTGCTCCTTCTCCACCTCTTGCTCCTTCTCCACCTCATGCTCCTTCTCCAACTCCTGCTCCTTCTCCTCATCTTGCGCATTCTCCTCCTCCTGCTCCTTCTCCTCCTCCTGCTCCTACTCCTCCTGCTGCTCCTTCTTCTTCTCCTGCTCCTTCTGCACTCCAGCTCCTTCTGCACTCCTGCTCCTTCTCCTCCTCCTGCTCCTTCTCCTCCTCCTGTTCCTTCTCCTCCTCCTGTTCCTCCTACTCCTGCTGCTCCTTCTTCTTCTCCTGCTCCTTCTCCACTCCTGCTCCTTCTCCTCCTCCTGCTCCTTCTCCTCCTCCTGCTCCTTCTCCTCCTTCTCCTCTGACTCCACCTCCTGCTCCTTCTCCACTTCCTGCTCCTTCTTCTAATCCTGCTCCTTGTCCACCTCCTGCTCCTTGTCCACATCTTGCTCCTTGTCCAGCTCCTGCTCCGTTTCCACCTCCTGATCCCTGTCCACCTCCGGCTCCTTGTCCACCTCCTGCCCATTGTCGCCCTCCTTCTCCATCTCCAACTCCATCTCCTCCTCCCCCTCCTGTTCCTTCTCCCCGTCCTGCGCTTTCTCCCCCTCCTTCTCCTCATCAACCAACTTCTGCTCCTCCTGCTCCTTGTCCACCACCTGCTCCTTGTCTTCCTCCTGCTCCTTTTCTCCCTCCTGCTCCTTCTCCTCCTCGTGCTCCTTCTCCTCCTCCATCTACTTCTCCTCCTCCTGCTCCTTGTCCACCTCCTGCTCCTTGTCCACCTCCTGCTCCTTGTCCACCTGCTGCTCCGGGTACACCTTCTTTTCCTTGTCCAACTCCTGCTCCTTGTCCACCTACTACTCCGTGTCCACCTCCTGATTCTTGTCCACCTCCTGCTCCTTGTCCACCTCCTGCTCATTGTCCACCTCCTGCTCCACCTAGCCCTCCTGCTCCTTCTCTCCCTCCTGCTCCTTCTCGCCCACCTGCTGCTTCTCGCACTCCTGCTCCTTCTTGCCCTCCTGCTCCTTCTCCACCTCCTGCTCCTTCTCCACCTGCTGCTCCTTCTCCACTCCTGCTCATTCACCACATCCTGCTCCATCTTCTCCTCCTTCTCCTCCTCCTGCTCCTCCTCCACCTCCCGCTCCTTGTCTCCCTCCTGATTCTTTTCCACCTCCTGCTCCTTCTCCCCCTCCTGCTCATTCTCCCCCTCCTGCTCATTCTCCCCCTCCTGCTCATTCTCCCCCTCCTGCTCCTTCTCCTTCTCCTGCTCCTTCTCCACCTCCTGCTCCTTCTCCACCTCCAGCTCCTTCTCCACCTCCTGCTCCTTCTCCTCATCTTGCGCCTTCTCCACCTCCTGATCCTTCTCCTCCTCCTGCTCCTGCTCCTCCTCCTGCTCCTTCTTCTTCTTCTCCTGCTCCTTCTCCACTCCTGCTCCTTCTCCTCCTCCTGCTCCTTCTCCTCCTCCTGCTCCATCTCCTCCTCCTGCTCCTTCTCCACCTCCTGCTCCTTGTCCACCTCCTGCTCCTTGTCCACCGCCTGCTCATTGTTCTCCACCTGCTCCTTCTCGCCCTCCTGCTCCTTGTTGCCCTCCTGCTCCTTCTCCTCCTCCTGCTCCTTCTCCTCCTCCTGCTCCTTCCCCTCCTCCTGCTCCTTGTCCACCACCTGCTCCTTGTCCACCTCCTGCTCCTTGTCCACCTCCTGCTCCTTGTCCACCTCCTGCTCCGTGTCCAACTCCTGCTCCTTGTCCACCTCCTGCTCCTTGTCCACCGCCTTCTCATTGTTCACCACCTGCTCCTTCTCGCCCTCCTGCTCCTTCTCGCCCTCCTGCTCCTTCTCGCCCTCCTGCTCCTCTCGCCCTCCTGCTCCTTCTCGCCCTACTGCTCCTTCCTGCCCTCTTGCTCCTTCTCCACCACCTGCTCCTTTTCCACTCCTGCTCCCTCTCCACCTGCTGCCCCTTCTCCACTTCTGATCATTCACCACCTCCTGCTCCTTCTTCTCCACCTTCTCCTCCTCCTGCTCCTTCTCCACCTCCCGCTCCTTGTCCACCTCCTGCTCCTTGTCCACCTCCTGCTCCTTGTCCACCTCCTGCTCCTTGTCCACCTCCTGCTCCTTTTCCACCTTCTGCTCCTTCTCGTCCTCCTGCTCCTTCTCGTCCTCCTGCTCCTTCTCGCCCTGCTGCTCCTTCTCCACCTACTACTCCTTCTCCACCTGCTGCTCCTTCTCCACTCCTGCTCATTCACCACCTCCTGCTCCTTCTTCTCCGCCTGCTCCTTCTTCTCCTCCTCATTCTTCTCAATTCTTGCTCCATCTCCAGCTCCTGCTCCTTCTCCTCCTCGTCCACCTCCTCCACCTCCTTCTCCTCGTCCACCTCCTTCTCCGTCTCGACCTCCTGCTCCTTCTTCTCCTCCTTCTCCTCCTCCTGCTCCTTCTCCAACTCCTGCTCCTTGTCTTCCTCCTGCTCCTTTTCTCCCTCCTGCTCCTTCTCCTCCTGCTCCTTCCCCACCTCCTGCTCCTTGTCTTCCTCGTGCTCCTGTTCTCCCTTGTGCTCCATTTCCACCTCCTGTTCCATCTCCACCTCATACTCATTCTCCACCTCCTGCTCCTTCACCTCCTCCTGCTCCTTCTCCTCCTGCTCCTCCTCCACCTGCTACTCCTTCTCCTTCTCCGTGCTCCTTCTCCTTCTCCCGCTCCTTCATCTCCGACTGCTCCTTCTTCTCCTCCTGCTCCTTCTCAATTTCTGCTCAATCTTCAGATCCTGCTCCTTCTCCTCCTCGTCCTCATCCTCCCCCTCCTGCTCCTTGTAGACCTCCTGCTCCTTCACCCCCTCCTTCTCCATCTCCAACTCCTGCTCCTTCTTCTCCTCCTGCCCCTGCTCCTCCCACTTCTTCTCCAACTCCTTCCCCGACTCCCTCTCCTGGTCCTTCTCCGCCTCCTGCTACATCTCCACCTATTGCTTATTCTCCACCTCCTGTTCCTTCTCCTAATCCTGCTCCTTGTCCACCTCCTTCTCCTCCTCCACCTCCTTCTCCTCCTCCACCTCCATCTCCTCCTCCTGCTCCTTGTCCACCTCCTGCTCCTTGTCCACCTCCTGCTCCTTGTCCACCTCCTGCTCCTTGTCCACCTCCTGCTCCTTGTCCACCTCCTGCTCCTTGTCCACCTCCTGCTGCTTGTCCATCTCCCGCTCCTTGTCCATCTCCTGCTGCTTCTCGCCCTCCTGCTCCTTCCTGCCCTTCTGCTCCTTTTCCACTCCTGCTTCTTTTCCACTCCTGCTCCTTTTCCACTCCTGCTCTGTCTCCTCCTCCTGCTCCTTCTCCTCCTCCTGCTCCTTCTCCTCCTTCTGCTCTGTCTCCAACTCCTGCTCGTTCTCCACCTCCTGCTCCTTCTTCTAATCCTGCTCCTGCTCCTCCTCCAGCTTCTTCTCCAACTCCATCTCCTAATCCCCCTCCTGTTCATTCTCCTCCTCCTGCTCCTTCTCCACCTCGTGCTCCTTGTCCACCTCCTGCTCCTTGTCCTCCTCCTGCTCATTGTCCAGCTCCTGCTCCTTGTCCACCTCATGCTCCGTGTACACCTCCTGAACCCTGTCTACCTCCGGCTCCTTGTCCACCTCCTGCTCCTTGTCGCCCTCCTTCTCCATCTCCATCTCCATCTCCTACTCCCCCTCCTGGTCCTTCACCTCCTCCTGCTCCTTCTCCACCTCGTGCTCCTTCTCCACCTCGTGCTCCTTCTCCACCTCGTGCTCCTTGTCCACCTCATGCTCCTTGTCCACCTCCTGCTCCTTGTCCACCTCCTGCTCCTTGTCCATCTCCTGCTCCTTTTCCACCTCCTCCTCCTTCTCGCCCTCCTGCTCCTTCCTGCCCTCTTGCTCCTTCTCCACCTCCTGCTCCTTTTCCACTCCTGCTCTTTCTCCACCTCCTGCTCTTTCTCCACCTCCTGCTCCTTCTGCACCTCCTGCTCCTTCTCCACCTCTTCCTCCTTCTCCACCTCAAACTCCTTTTCCAACTCCTGCTCCTTCTCCTCATCTTGCGCATTCTCCTCCTCCTGCTCCTTCTCCTCCTCCTGCTCCTACTCCTCCTGCTGCTCCTTCTTCTTCTCCTGCTCCTTCTGCACTGCTGCTCCTTCTCCTCCTCCTGCTCCTTCTCCTCCTCCTGTTCCTTCTCCTCCTCCTGTTCCTCCTACTCCTGCTGCTCCTTCTTCTTCTCCTGCTCCTTCTCCACTCCTGCTCCTCCTCCTCCTGCTCCTTCTCCTCCTTCTCCTCTGACTCCACCTCCTGCTCCTTCTCCACTTCCTGCTCCTTCTTCTAATCCTGCTCCTGCTCCTCCTCCAGCTTCTTCTCCAACTCCCTCTCCTAATCCCCCTCCTGGTCCTTCTCCTCCTCCTGCTCCTTCTACACCTCCTGCTCCTTGTCCACCTCCTGCTCCTTGTCCACCTCCTGCTCCTTGTCCACCTCTTGCTCCTTGTCCACCTCTTGCTCCTTGTCCAGCTCCTGCTCCTTGTCCTCCTCCTGCTCCGTGTCCACCTCCTGATTCCTGTCCACCTCCTGCTCATTGTCGCCCTCCTTCTCCATCTCCAACTACATCTCCTCCTCCCCCTCCTGCTCCTTCTCCCCGTCCTGCGCTTTCTCCCCCTCCTTCTCCTCATCAACCACATTCTGCTCCTCCTGCTCCTTGTCCACCTCATGCTCCTTGTCTTCCTCCTGCTCCTTTTCTCCCAACTGCTCCTTCTCCTACTCGTGCTCCTTCTCCTCCTCCATCTACTTCTCCTCCTCCTGCTCCTTGTCCACCTCCTGCTCCTTGTCCACCTCCTGCTCCGGGTACACCTACTTTTCCTTGTCCAACTCCTGCACCTTGTCCACCTCCTGCTCCTTGTCCACCTCCTGCTCATTGTCCACCTCCTGCTCATTGTCCACCTCCTGCTCCTTCTCTCCCTCCTGCTCCTTCTCTCCCTCCTGCTCCTTCTCTCCCTCCTGCTCCTTCTCGCCCACCTGCTCCTTCTTGCCCTCCTGCTCCTTCTTGCCCTCCTGCTCCTTGTCCACCTCCTGCTCCTTGTCCACCTCCTGCTCATTGTCCACCTCCTGCTCATTGTCCACCTCCTGCTCCTTCTCCACCTCCTGCTCCTTCTCCACCTCCTGCTCCTTCTCCACCTCCTGCTCCTTCTCCACCTCCTGCTCCTTCTCCACCTGCTGCTCCTTCTCCACCTGCTGCTCCTTCTCCACCTGCTGCTCATTCACCACATCCTGCTTCATCTTCTCCTCCTTCTCCTCCTCCTGCTCCTCCTCCACCTCCCGCTCCTTGTCTCCTTCCTGATCCTTTTCCACCTCCTGCTCCTTCCCCTTCTCCTGCTCCTACTCCCCCTCCTGCTCCTTCTCCACCTCCAGCTCCTTCTCACCCTCCTGCTGTTTCTCCCCCGCCTTCTCCTCATCCAACTCCTTCTCCTCCTCCTGCTCCTTCTCCCTCTCCTGCTCCTTGTCCATCGCCTGCTCCTTCTCCCCCTCCTACTCATTCTCCCCCTCCTACTCATTCTTCCCCTCCTGCTCTTTCTCCTCCTCCTGCTCCTTCTCCACCTCCTGCTCCTTCTCCACCTCCTGCTCCTTCTCCACCTCCTGCTCCTTCTCCTCATCTTGCGCCTTCTCCACCTCCTGCTCCTTCTCCTCCTCCTGTTCCTACTCCTCCTCCTGCTCCTTCTTCTTCTTCTCCTGCTCCTTCTTCTTCTTCTCCTGCTCCTTCTCCTCCTCCTGCTCCATCTCCTCCTCCTGCTCCTTCTCCTCCTCCTGCTCCATCTCCTCCTCCTGCTCCTTCTCCACCTCCTGCTCCTTATCCACCTCCTGCTCCGTGTCCAACTCCTGATTCTTGTCCACCTGCTGCTCCTTGTCCACCGCCTGCTCATTGTTCACCGCCTGCTCATTGTTCACCAACTGCTCCTTCTCGCCCTCCTGCTCCTTCTCCCCCTCCTGCTCCTTCTCGCGCTACTGCTCCTTCCTGCCCTCTTGCTCCTTCTCCACCTCCTGCTCCTTTTCCACTCCTGCTCCCTCTCCACCTGCTGCTCCTTCTCCACTTCTGATCATTCACCACCTGCTGCTCCTTCTTCTCCACCTTCTCCTCCTCCTGCTCCTTCTCCACCTCCCGCTCCTTGTCCACCTCCTGCTCCTTGTCCACCTCCTGCTCCTTGTCCACCTCCTGCTCCTTGTCCACCTCCTGCTCCTTGTCCACCTCCTGCTCATTGTCCACCTCCTGCTCCTTGTCCACCTCCTGCTCCATGTCCACCTCCTGCTCCTTGTCCACCTCCTGCTCCTTCTCGCCTTCCTGCTCCTTCTTGTCCTCCTGCTCCTTCTCGCCCTGCTGCTCCCTCCCCACCTACTGCTCCTTCTCCACCTGCTGCTCCTTCTCCACTCCTGCTCATTCACCACCTCCTGCTCCTTCTTCTCCGCCTGCTCCTTCTTCTCCTCCTCCTTCTTCTCAATTCCTGCTCCATCTGCAGCTCCTGCTCCTTCTCCTCCTCGTCCTCCTCCTCCACCTCCTTCTCCTCGTCCACCTTATTCTCCGTCTCGACCTCCTGCTGCTTCTTCTCCTCCCTCTCCTCCTCCTGCTCCTTCTCCAACTCCTGCTCCTTGTCTTCCTCCTGATCCTTGTCCACCTCCGACTCCTTGTCCACCTCCTGCTCCTTGTCCACTTAGTGCTCCTTCTCGCCCTCCTGTTCCTTCTCGTCCTCCTTCTCCTTCTCGCCCTCCTGCTCCTTCTCGCCCTCCTGATTCTTCTCGCCCTCCTGCTGCTTGTCGCCCTCCTTCTCCATCTCCAACTCCTGCTCCTTCTTCTCCTCCTGCCCCTGCTCCTCCTACTTCTTCTCCAACTCCTTCCCCGACTCCCTCTCCTGTTCCTTCTCCGCCTCCTGCTACATCTCCACCTATTGCTTATTCTCCACCTCCTGTTCCTTCTCCTAATCCTGTTCCTTCTCCTAATCCTGCTCCTTGTCCACCTCCTTCTCCTCCTCCACCTCCATCTCCTCCTCCTGCTCCGTGTCCACCTCCTGCTCCGTGTCCACCTCCTGCTCCTTGACCACCTCCTGCTCCTTGTCCACCTCCTGCTCCTTGTCCACCTCCTGCTCCTTGTCCACCTCCTGCTCTTTGTCCACCACCTGCTTCATCTAGCCCTCCTGCTCCTTCTTGCCCTCCTGCTCCTTCTCCCCCTGCTGCTCCTTCTCCACCTCCTGCTCCTTCTCAACGTGCTGCTCCTTCTCCAATCCTGCGGATTCACCACCTCCCGCTCCTTCTTATCCTCCGTCTCATCCTCCTGATCCTTGTCCAACTCCCGCTCCTTGTCTCCCTCCTGCTCCTTCTCCTCCTCCTGCTCCTTCTCCACCTCCATCTCCTCCTCCACCTCCTTCTCCTCCTCCTGCTCCTTGTCCACATCCTGCTCCTTGTCCACCTCCTGCCCCTTGTACACCTACTGCTCCTTGACCACCTCCTGCTCCGTGTCCACCTTCTGATTCTTGTCCACCTCCTGCTCATTGTCCACCACCTGCTCCATCTAGCCCTCCTGCTCCTTCTCGCTCTCCTGCTCCTTCTTGCCCTGCTGCTCCTTCTCCACCTCCTGCTCCTTCTCCATCTGCTGCTCCTTCTCCACTCCTGCTCATTCTGCACATTCTGCTCCATCTTCTCCGCCTGCTCCTTCTTCTCCTGCTGCTCCTTCTCAATTCCTGCTCCATCTCCAGCTACTGCTCCTTCTCCTCCTCGTCCTGCTCCTCCCCCTCCTGCTCCTTGTCCACCGCCTGCTCCTTCTCCTCCTCCTTCTCCCCCTCCTGCTCGTTCTGCCCCTCCTGCTCCTTCTCCCCCTCCTACTCTTTCTACCCCTCCTTCTCCTCGTCCACCTCCTTCTCCTCTCATGCTCCTTCTTCTACCCCTGCTCCTGCTCCTCCTTCTGCATCTTCTCCAACTCCTTCTCCGACTCCTCCTCCTGGTCCTTCTCCGCGTCGTGCTCCTTCTCCACCTATTGCTTCTTCTCCACCTCATGTTCCTTCTCCTCCTCCTGCTCCATCTCCACCGCCTCCTCCTCCTCCACCTACTTCTCCTCTTCCTGCTCCCTGTCCACCTGCCGCTCCTTGTCCACCTCCTGCTCCTTGTCCACCTCCTGCTCCTTGTCCACCTCCTGCTCCTTGTCCATCTCCTGCTCCTTTTCCACCTCCTCCTCCTTCTCGCCCTCCTGCTCCTTCCTGCCCTCTTGCTCCTTCTCCACCTCCTGCTCCTTTTCCACTCCTGCTCTTTCTCCACCTCCTGCTCTTTCTCCACCTCCTGCTCCTTCTCCACCTCCTGCTCCTTCTCCACCTCTTCCTCCTTCTCCACCTCAAACTCCTTTTCCAACTCCTGCTCCTTCTCCTCATCTTGCGCATTCTCCTCCTCCTGCTCCTTCTCCTCCTCCTGCTCCTACTCCTCCTGCTGCTCCTTCTTCTTCTCCTGCTCCTTCTGCACTGCTGCTCCTTCTCCTCCTCCTGCTCCTTCTCCTCCTCCTGTTCCTTCTCCTCCTCCTGTTCCTCCTACTCCTGCTGCTCCTTCTTCTTCTCCTGCTCCTTCTCCACTCCTGCTCCTCCTCCTCCTGCTCCTTCTCCTCCTTCTCCTCTGACTCCACCTCCTGCTCCTTCTCCACTTCCTGCTCCTTCTTCTAATCCTGCTCCTGCTCCTCCTCCTGCTCCTTCTCCACCTCCTGCTCCTTGTCCACCTCCTGCTCCTTGTCCACCTCCTGCTCCTTGTCCACCTCTTGCTCCTTGTCCACCTCTTGCTCCTTGTCCAGCTCCTGCTCCTTGTCCTCCTCCTGCTCCGTGTCCACCTCCTGATTCCTGTCCACCTCCGGCTCCTTGTCCACCTCCTGCTCATTGTCGCCCTCCTTCTCCATCTCCAACTACATCTCCTCCTCCCCCTCCTGCTCCTTCTCCCCGTCCTGCGCTTTCTCCCCCTCCTTCTCCTCATCAACCACCTTCTGCTCCTCCTGCTCCTTGTCCACCTCATGCTCCTTGTCTTCCTCCTGCTCCTTTTCTCCCAACTGCTCCTTCTCCTCCTCGTGCTCCTTCTCCTCCTCCATCTACTTCTCCTCCTCCTGCTCCTTGTCCACCTCCTGCTCCTTGTCCACCTCCTGCTCCGGGTACACCTACTTTTCCTTGTCCAACTCCTGCACCTTGTCCACCTCCTGCTCCTTGTCCACCTCCTGCTCATTGTCCACCTCCTGCTCATTGTCCATCTCCTGCTCCTTCTCTCCCTCCTGCTCCTTCTCTCCCTCCTGCTCCTTCTCTCCCTCCTGCTCCTTCTCGCCCACCTGCTCCTTCTTGCCCTCCTGCTCCTTCTTGCCCTCCTGCTCCTTCTTGCCCTCCTGCTCCTTGTCCACCTCCTGCTCCTTGTCCACCTCCTGCTCATTGTCCACCTCCTGCTCATTGTCCACCTCCTGCTCCTTCTCCACCTCCTGCTCCTTCTCCACCTCCTGCTCCTTCTCCACCTCCTGCTCCTTCTCCACCTCCTGCTCCTTCTCCACCTGCTGCTCCTTCTCCACCTGCTGCTCCTTCTCCACCTGCTGCTCATTCACCACATCCTGCTTCATCTTCTCCTCCTTCTCCTCCTCCTGCTCCTCCTCCACCTCCCGCTCCTTGTCTCCTTCCTGATCCTTTTCCACCTCCTGCTCCTTCCCCTTCTCCTGCTCCTACTCCCCCTCCTGCTCCTTCTCCACCTCCAGCTCCTTCTCACCCTCCTGCTGTTTCTCCCCCGCCTTCTCCTCATCCAACTCCTTCTCCTCCTCCTGCTCCTTCTCCCTCTCCTGCTCCTTGTCCATCGCCTGCTCCTTCTACCCCTCCTACTCATTCTCCCCCTCCTACTCATTCTTCCCCTCCTGCTCTTTCTCCTCCTCCTGCTCCTTCTCCCCCTCCTGCTCCTTCTCCACCTCCTGCTCCTTCTCCACCTCCTGCTCCTTCTCCTCATCTTGCGCCTTCTCCACCTCCTGCTCCTTCTCCTCCTCCTGCTCCTACTCCTCCTCCTGCTCCTTCTTCTTCTTCTCCTGCTCCTTCTTCTTCTTCTCCTGCTCCTTCTCCTCCTCCTGCTCCTTCTCCTCCTCCTGCTCCTTCTCCTCCTCCTGCTCCATCTCCTCCTCCTGCTCCTTCTCCACCTCCTGCTCCTTATCCACCTCCTGCTCCGTGTCCAACTCCTGATTCTTGTCCACCTGCTGCTCCTTGTCCACCGCCTGCTCATTGTTCACCGCCTGCTCATTGTTCACCAACTGATCCTTCTCGCCCTCCTGCTCCTTCTCGCCCTCCTGCTCCTTCTCGCGCTACTGCTCCTTCCTGCCCTCTTGCTCCTTCTCCACCTCCTGCTCCTTTTCCACTCCTGCTCCCTCTCCACCTGCTGCTCCTTCTCCACTTCTGATCATTCACCACCTCCTGCTCCTTCTTCTCCACCTTCTCCTCCTCCTGCTCCTTCTCCACCTCCCGCTCCTTGTCCACCTCCTGCTCCTTGTCCACCTCCTGCTCCTTGTCCACCTCCTGCTCCTTGTCCACCTCCTGCTCCTTGTCCACCTCCTGCTCATTGTCCACCTCCTGCTCCTTGTCCACCTCCTGCTCCATGTCCACCTCCTGCTCCTTGTCCACCTCCTGCTCCTTCTCGCCTTCCTGCTCCTTCTTGTCCTCCTGCTCCTTCTCGCCCTGCTGCTCCCTCCCCACCTACTGCTCCTTCTCCACCTGCTGCTCCTTCTCCACTCCTGCTCATTCACCACCTCCTGCTCCTTCTTCTCCGCCTGCTCCTTCTCCTCCTCCTCCTTCTTCTCAATTCCTGCTCCATCTCCAGCTCCTGCTCATTCTCCTCCTCGTCCTCCTCCTCCACCTCCTTCTCCTCGTCCACCTTATTCTCCGTCTCGACCTCCTGCTGCTTCTTCTCCTCCCTCTCCTTCTCCTGCTCCTTCTCCAACTCCTGCTCCTTGTCTTCCTCCTGATCCTTGTCCACCTCCGACTCCTTGTCCACCTCCTGCTACTTGTCCACTTAGTGCTCCTTCTCGCCCTCCTGTTCCTTCTCGTCCTCCTTCTCCTTCTCGCCCTCCTGCTCCTTCTCGCCCTCCTGATTCTTCTCGCCCTCCTGCTGCTTGTCGCCCTCCTTCTCCATCTCCAACTCCTGCTCCTTCTTCTCCTCCTGCCCCTGCTCCTCCGACTTCTTCTCCAACTCCTTCCCCGACTCCCTCTCCTGGTCCTTCTCCGCCTCCTGCTACATCTCCACCTATTGCTTATTCTCCACCTCCTGTTCCTTCTCCTAATCCTGTTCCTTCTCCTAATCCTGCTCCTTGTCCACCTCCTTCTCCTCCTCCACCTCCATCTCCTCCTCCTGCTCCGTGTCCACCTCCTGCTCCGTGTCCACCTCCTGCTCCTTGACCACCTCCTGCTCCTTGTCCACCTCCTGCTCCTTGTCCACCTCCTGCTCCTTGTCCACCTCCTGCCCCTTGTACACCTACTGCTCCTTGACCACCTCCTGCTCCGTGTCCACCTTCTGATTCTTGTCCACCTCCTGCTCATTGTCCACCACCTGCTCCATCTAGCCCTCCTGCTCCTTCTCGCTCTCCTGCTCCTTCTTGCCCTGCTGCTCCTTCTCCACCTCCTGCTCCTTCTCCACCTGCTGCTCCTTCTCCACTCCTGCTCATTCTGCACATCCTGCTCCATCTTCTCCGCCTGCTCCTTCTTCTCCTGCTGCTCCTTCTCAATTCCTGCTCCATCTCCAGCTACTGCTCCTTCTCCTCCTCGTCCTGCTCCTCCCCCTCCTGCTCCTTGTCCACCGCCTGCTCCTTCTCCTCCTCCTTCTCCCCCTCCTGCTCGTTCTGCCCCTCCTGCTCCTTCTCCCCCTCCTACTCTTTCTACCCCTCCTTCTCCTCGTCCACCTCCTTCTCCTCTCATGCTCCTTCTTCTCCTCCTGCTCCTGCTCCTCCTTCTGCATCTTCTCCAACTCCTTCTCCGACTCCTCCTCCTGGTCCTTCTCCGCGTCGTGCTCCTTCTTCACCTATTGCTTCTTCTCCACCTCATGTTCCTTTTCCTCCTCCTGCTCCATCTCCACCGCCTCCTCCTCCTCCACCTACTTCTCCTCTTCCTGCTCCCTGTCCACCTGCCGCTCCTTGTCCACCTCCTGCTCCTTGTCCACCTCCTGCTCCTTGTCCACCTCCTGCTCCTTGTCCATCTCCTGCTGCTTTTCCACCTCCACCTCCTTCTCGCCCTCCTGCTCCTTCCTGCCCTCTTGCTCCTTCTCCACCTCCTGCTCCTTTTCCACTCCTGCTCTTTCTCCACCTCCTGCTCTTTCTCCACCTCCTGCTCCTTCTCCACCTCCTGCTCCTTCTCCACCTCTTCCTCCTTCTCCACCTCAAACTCCTTTTCCAACTCCTGCTCCTTCTCCTCATCTTGCGCATTCTCCTCCTCCTGCTCCTTCTCCTCCTCCTGCTCCTACTCCTCCTGCTGCTCCTTCTTCTTCTCCTGCTCCTTCTGCACTGCTGCTCCTTCTCCTCCTCCTGCTCCTTCTCCTCCTCCTGTTCCTTCTCCTTCTCCTGTTCCTCCTACTCCTGCTGCTCCTTCTTCTTCTCCTGCTCCTTCTCCACTCCTGCTCCTCCTCCTCCTGCTCCTTCTCCTCCTTCTCCTCTGACTCCACCTCCTGCTCCTTCTCCACTTCCTGCTCCTTCTTCTAATCCTGCTCCTGCTCCTCCTCCAGCTTCTTCTCCAACTCCCTCTCCTAATCCCCCTCCTGGTCCTTCTCCTCCTCCTGCTCCTTCTCCACCTCCTGCTCCTTGTCCACCTGCCGCTCCTTGTCCACCTCTTGCTCCTTGTCCACCTCTTGCTCCTTGTCCAGCTCCTGCTCCTTGTCCTCCTCCTGCTCCGTGTCCACCTCCTGATTCCTGTCCACCTCCGGCTCCTTGTCCACCTCCTGCTCATTGTCGCCCTCCTTCTCCATCTCCAACTACATCTCCTCCTCCCCCTCCTGCTCCTTCTCCCCGTCCTGCGCTTTCTCCCCCTCCTTCTCCTCATCAACCACCTTCTGCTCCTCCTGCTTCTTGTCCACCTCATGCTCCTTGTCTTCCTCCTGCTCCTTTTCTCCCAACTGCTCCTTCTCCTCCTCGTGCTCCTTCTCCTCCTCCATCTACTTCACCTCCTCCTGCTCCTTGTCCACCTCCTGCTCCTTGTCCACCTCCTGCTCCGGGTACACCTACTTTTCCTTGTCCAACTCCTGCACCTTGTCCACCTCCTGCTCCTTGTCCACCTCCTGCTCATTGTCCACCTCCTGCTCATTGTCCACCTCCTGCTCCTTCTCTCCCTCCTGCTCCTTCTCTCCCTCCTGCTCCTTCTCTCCCTCCTGCTCCTTCTCGCCCACCTGCTCCTTCTTGCCCTCCTGCTCCTTCTTGCCCTCCTGCTCCTTCTTGCCCTCCTGCTCCTTGTCCACCTCCTGCTCCTTGTCCACCTCCTGCTCATTGTCCACCTCCTGCTCATTGTCCACCTCCTGCTCCTTCTCCACCTCCTGCTCCTTCTCCACCTCCTGCTCCTTCTCCACCTCCTGCTCCTTCTCCACCTCCTGCTCCTTCTCCACCTGCTGCTCCTTCTCCACCTGCTGCTCCTTCTCCACCTGCTGCTCATTCACCACATCCTGCTTCATCTTCTCCTCCTTCTCCTCCTCCTGCTCCTCCTCCACCTCCCGCTCCTTGTCTCCTTCCTGATCCTTTTCCACCTCCTGCTCCTTCCCCTTCTCCTGCTCCTACTCCCCCTCCTGCTCCTTCTCCACCTCCAGCTCCTTCTCACCCTCCTGCTGTTTCTCCCCCGCCTTCTCCTCATCCAACTCCTTCTCCTCTCATGCTCCTTCTTCTCCTCCTGCTCCTGCTCCTCCTTCTGCATCTTCTCCAACTCCTTCTCCGACTCCTCCTCCTGGTCCTTCTCCGCGTCGTGCTCCTTCTCCACCTATTGCTTCTTCTCCACCTCATGTTCCTTTTCCTACTCCTGCTCCATCTCCACCGCCTCCTCCTCCTCCACCTACTTCTCCTCTTGCTGCTCCCTGTCCACCTGCCGCTCCTTGTCCACCTCCTGCTCCTTGTCCACCTCCTGCTCCTTGTCCACCTCCTGCTCCTTGTCCATCTCCTGCTCCTTTTCCACCTCCTCCTCCTTCTCGCCCTCCTGCTCCTTCCTGCCCTCTTGCTCCTTCTCCACCTCCTGCTCCTTTTCCACTCCTGCTCTTTCTCCACCTCCTGCTCTTTCTCCACCTCCTGCTCCTTCTCCACCTCCTGCTCCTTCTCCACCTCTTCCTCCTTCTCCACCTCAAACTCCTTTTCCAACTCCTGCTCCTTCTCCTCATCTTGCGCATTCTCCTCCTCCTGCTCCTTCTCCTCCTCCTGCTCCTACTCTTCCTGCTGCTCCTTCTTCTTCTCCTGCTCCTTCTGCACTGCTGCTCCTTCTCCTCCTCCTGCTCCTTCTCCTCCTCCTGTTCCTTCTCCTCCTCCTGTTCCTCCTACTCCTGCTGCTCCTTCTTCTTCTCCTGCTCCTTCTCCACTCCTGCTCCTCCTCCTCCTGCTCCTTCTCCTCCTTCTCCTCTGACTCCACCTCCTGCTCCTTCTCCACTTCCTGCTCCTTCTTCTAATCCTGCTCCTGCTCCTCCTCCAGCTTCTTCTCCAACTCCCTCTCCTAATCCCCCTCCTGGTCCTTCTTCTCCTCCTGCTCCTTCTCCACCTCCTGCTCCTTGTCCACCTGCCGCTCCTTGTCCACCTCTTGCTCCTTGTCCACCTCTTGCTCCTTGTCCAGCTCCTGCTCCTTGTCCTCCTCCTGCTCCGTGTCCACCTCCTGATTCCTGTCCACCTCCGGCTCCTTGTCCACCTCCTGCTCATTGTCGCCCTCCTTCTCCATCTCTAACTACATCTCCTCCTCCCCCTCCTGCTCCTTCTCCCCGTCCTGCGCTTTCTCTCCCTCCTTCTCCTCATCAACCACCTTCTGCTCCTCCTGCTCCTTGTCCACCTCATGCTCCTTGTCTTCCTCCTGCTCCTTTTCTCCCAACTGCTCCTTCTCCTCCTCGTGCTCCTTCTCCTCCTCCATCTACTTCTCCTCCTCCTGCTCCTTGTCCACCTCCTGCTCCTTGTCCACCTCCTGCTCCGGGTACACCTACTTTTCCTTGTCCAACTCCTGCACCTTGTCCACCTCCTGCTCCTTGTCCACCTCCTGCTCATTGTCCACCTCCTGCTCATTGTCCACCTCCTGCTCCTTCTCTCCCTCCTGCTCCTTCTCTCCCTCCTGCTCCTTCTCTCCCTCCTGCTCCTTCTCGCCCACCTGCTCCTTCTTGCCCTCCTGCTCCTTCTTGCCCTCCTGCTCCTTCTTGCCCTCCTGCTCCTTGTCCACCTCCTGCTCCTTGTCCACCTCCTGCTCATTGTCCACCTCCTGCTCATTGTCCACCTCCTGCTCCTTCTCCACCTCCTGCTCCTTCTCCACCTCCTGCTCCTTCTCCACCTCCTGCTCCTTCTCCACCTCCTGCTCCTTCTCCACCTGCTGCTCATTCTCCACCTGCTGCTCCTTCTCCACCTGCTGCTCATTCACCACATCCTGCTTCATCTTCTCCTCCTTCTCCTCCTCCTGCTCCTCCTCCACCTCCCGCTCCTTGTCTCCTTCCTGATCCTTTTCCACCTCCTGCTCCTTCCCCTTCTCCTGCTCCTACTCCCCCTCCTGCTCCTTCTCCACCTCCAGCTCCTTCTCACCCTCCTGCTGTTTCTCCCCCGCCTTCTCCGCATCCAACTCCTTCTCCTCCTCCTGCTCCTTCTCCCTCTCCTGCTCCTTGTCCATCGCCTGCTCCTTCTCCCCCTCCTACTCATTCTCCCCCTCCTACTCATTCTTCCCCTCCTGCTCTTTCTCCTCCTCCTGCTCCTTCTCCACCTCCTGCTCCTTCTCCACCTCCTGCTCCTTCTCCACCTCCTGCTCCTTCTCCTCATCTTGCGCCTTCTCCACCTCCTGCTCCTTCTCCTCCTCCTGCTCCTACTCCTCCTCCTGCTCCTTCTTCTTCTTCTCCTGCTCCTTCTTCTTCTTCTCCTGCTCCTTCTCCTCCTCCTGCTCCTTCTCCTCCTCCTGCTCCTTCTCCTCCTCCTGCTCCATCTCCTCCTCCTGCTGCTTATCCACCTCCTGCTCCGTGTCCAACTCCTGATTCTTGTCCACCTGCTGCTCCTTGTCCACCGCCTGCTCATTGTTCACCGCCTGCTCATTGTTCACCAACTGCTCCTTCTCGCCCTCCTGCTCCTTCTCGCCCTCCTGCTCCTTCTCGCGCTACTGCTCCTTCCTGCCCTCTTGCTCCTTCTCCACCTCCTGCTCCTTTTCCACTCCTGCTCCCTCTCCACCTGCTGCTCCTTCTCCACTTCTGATCATTCACCACCTCCTGCTCCTTCTTCTCCACCTTCTCCTCCTCCTGCTCCTTCTCCACCTCCCGCTCCTTGTCCACCTCCTGCTCCTTGTCCACCTCCTGCTCCTTGTCCACCTCCTGCTCCTTGTCCACCTCCTGCTCATTGTCCACCTCCTGCTCCTTGTCCACCTCCTGCTCCATGTCCACCTCCTGCTCCTTGTCCACCTCCTGCTCCTTCTCGCCTTCCTGCTCCTTCTTGTCCTCCTGCTCCTTCTCGCCCTGCTGCTCCCTCCCCACCTACTGCTCCTTCTCCACCTGCTGCTCCTTCTCCACTCCTGCTCATTCACCACCTCCTGCTCCTTCTTCTCCGCCTGCTCCTTCTTCTCCTCCTCCTTCTTCTCAATTCCTGCTCCATCTCCAGCTCCTGCTCCTTCTCCTCCTCGTCCTCCTCCTCCACCTCCTTCTCCTCGTCCACCTTATTCTCCGTCTCGACCTCCTGCTGCTTCTTCTCCTCCCTCTCCTCCTCCTGCTCCTTCTCCAACTCCTGCTCCTTGTCTTCCTCCTGATCCTTGTCCACCTCCGACTCCTTGTCCACCTCCTGCTCCTTGTCCACTTAGTGCTCCTTCTCGCCCTCCTGTTCCTTCTCGCCCTCCTGATTCTTCTCGCCCTCATGCTGCTTGTCGCCCTCCTTCTCCATCTCCAACTCCTGCTCCTTCTTCTCCTCCTGCCCCTGCTCCTCCTACTTCTTCTCCAACTCCTTCCCCGACTCCCTCTCCTGGTCCTTCTCCGCCTCCTGCTACATCTCCACCTATTGCTTATTCTCCACCTCCTGTTCCTTCTCCTAATCCTGTTCCTTCTCCTAATCCTGCTCCTTGTCCACCTCCTTCTCCTCCTCCACCTCCATCTCCTCCTCCTGCTCCGTGTCCACCTCCTGCTCCGTGTCCACCTCCTGCTCCTTGACCACCTCCTGCTCCTTGTCCACCACCTGCTCCTTGTCCACCTCCTGCTCCTTGTCCACCTCCTGCTCTTTGTCCACCACCTGCTTCATCTAGCCCTCCTGCTCCTTCTTGCCCTCCTGCTCCTTCTCCCCCTGCTGCTCCTTCTCCACCTCCTGCTCCTTCTCAACGTGCTGCTCCTTCTCCAATCCTGCGGATTCACCACCTCCCGCTCCTTCTTATCCTCCGTCTCATCCTCCTGATCCTTGTCCAACTCCCGCTCCTTGTCTCCCTCCTGCTCCTTCTCCTCCTCCTGCTCCTTCTCCACCTCCATCTCCTCCTCCACCTCCTTCTCCTCCTCCTGCTCCTTGTCCACATCCTGCTCCTTGTCCACCTCCTGCCCCTTGTACACCTACTGCTCCTTGACCACCTCCTGCTCCGTGTCCACCTTCTGATTCTTGTCCACCTCCTGCTCATTGTCCACCACCTGCTCCATCTAGCCCTCCTGCTCCTTCTCGCTCTCCTGCTCCTTCTTGCCCTGCTGCTCCTTCTCCACCTCCTGCTCCTTCTCCACCTGCTGCTCCTTCTCCACTCCTGCTCATTCTGCACATCCTGCTCCATCTTCTCCGCCTGCTCCTTCTTCTCCTGCTGCTCCTTCTCAATTCCTGCTCCATCTCCAGCTACTGCTCCTTCTCCTCCTCGTCCTGCTCCTCCCCCTCCTGCTCCTTGTCCACCGCCTGCTCCTTCTCCTCCTCCTTATCCCCCTCCTGCTCGTTCTGCCCCTCCTGCTCCTTCTCCCCCTCCTACTCTTTCTACCCCTCCTTCTCCTCGTCCACCTCCTTCTCCTCTCATGCTCCTTCTTCTCCTCCTGCTCCTGCTCCTCCTTCTGCATCTTCTCCAACTCCTTCTCCGACTCCTCCTCCTGGTCCTTCTCCGCGTCGTGCTCCTTCTCCACCTATTGCTTCTTCTCCACCTCATGTTCCTTCTCCTCCTCCTGCTCCATCTCCACCGCCTCCTCCTCCTCCACCTACTTCTCCTCTTCCTGCTCCCTGTCCACCTGCCGCTCCTTGTCCACCTCCTGCTCCTTGTACAACTCCTGCTCCTTGTACAACTCCTGCTCCTTGTACAACTCCTGCTCCTTGTCCACCTCGTGCTCCTTGTCCACCTCCTGCTCCTTGTCCACTTAGTGCTCCTTCTCGCCCTCCTGTTCCTTCTCGTCCTCCTTCTCCTTCTCGCCCTCCTGCTCCTTCTCGCCCTCCTGATTCTTCTCGCCCTCCTGCTGCTTGTCGCCCTCCTTCTCCATCTCCAACTCCTGCTCCTTCTTCTCCTCCTGCCCCTGCTCCTCCTATTTCTTCTCCAACTCCTTCCCCGACTCCCTCTCCTGGTCCTTCTCCGCCTCCTGCTACATCTCCACCTATTGCTTATTCTCCACCTCCTGTTCCTTCTCCTAATCCTGTTCCTTCTCCTAATCCTGCTCCTTCTCCACCTCCTTCTCCTCCTCCACCTCCATCTCCTCCTCCTGCTCCGTGTCCACCTCCTGCTCCTTGTCCACCTCCTGCTCCTTGTCCACCTCCTGCTCCTTGTCCACCTCCTGCTCCTTGTCCACCTCCTGCTCCTTGTCCACCTCCTGCTCCTTGTCCACCTCCTGCTCTTTGTCCACCACCTGCTTCATCTAGCCCTCCTGCTCCTTCTTGCCCTCCTGCTCCTTCTCCCCTGCTGCTCCTACTCCACCTCCTGCTCCTTCTCAACGTGCTGCTCCTTCTCCAATCCTGCGGATTCACCACCTCCCGCTCCTTCTTATCCTCCGTCTCATCCTCCTGATCCTTGTCCAACTCCCGCTCCTTGTCTCCCTCCTGCTCCTTCTCCTCCTCCTGCTCCTTCTCCTTCTCATGCTCCTTCTCCACATCCTGATCCTTCTCCACCTCCTGCTCCTTCTCATCTTGCGTCTTCTCCACCTCCTGCTCCTTCTCCTCCTCCTGCTCCGACTCCTCCTCCTGCTCCTTCTTCTTCTCCTGCTCCTTCTCCACTCCTGCTCCTTCTCCTCCTACTGCTCCTTCTCCTCCTCCTTCTCATTCTCCTCCACCTGCTCCTTCTCCACCTACGGCTCCTTCTCCACCTCCTACTCCTTCTTCTCCTCCTGCTCCTGCTCCTCCTTCTGCATTTTCTCCAACTCCTTCTCCGACTCCTCCTCCTGGTCCTTCTCCGCGTCGTGCTCCTTCTCCACCTATTGCTTCTTCTCCACCTCATGTTCCTTCTCCTCCTCCTGCTCCATCTCCACCGCCTTCTCCTCCTCCACCTACTTCTCCTCTTCCTGCTCCCTGTCCACCTGCCGCTCCTTGTCCACCTCCTGCTCCTTGTACAACTCCTGCTCCTTGTACAACTCCTGCTCCTTGTACAACTCCTGCTCCTTGTCCACCTCGTGCTCCTTGTCCACCTCGTGCTCCGTGTCCACCTTCTGCTCCTTGTCCACCTCCTGCTCATTGTCCATCTCCTGCTCCAACTAGCCCTCCTGCTCCTTCTCGCCCTCCTGCTCCTTCTCGCCCTCCTGCTCCTTCTCGCCCACCTGCTTCTTCTCGCACTGCTGCTCCTTCTCGCCCTCCTGTTCCTTCTCCACCTCCTGCTCCTTCTTCTCCTCCTTCTCTTCCTCCTGCTCCTCCTCCACCTCCCGCTCCTTGTCTCCCTCTTGATCCTTCTCCACCTCCTGCTCCTTCTCCTTCTCATTCTCCTTCTCCTGCTCCTCCTTCTCCGCCTGCTCCATCTTCTCCTCCTGCTCCTTCTCAATTCCTGTGCCATCTCCAGCACCTGCTCCTTGTCAACCTCCTGCTCCTTGATCACCTCCTGCTCCTTCTCGCCCTCCTGCTCCTTCCTGACCTCCTGCTCCTTCCTGACCTCCTGCTCCTTCTCCACCTCCTGCTCCTTCTCCACTCCTGCTCATTCACCACCTCCTGCTCCTTCTTCTCCTCCTTCTCCTCCTCCTGCTCCATCTGCACCTCCTGCTCCTTGTCTCCCTCTTGATCCTTCTCCACCTCCTGCTCCTTCTCCTTCTCCTTCTCCTGCTCCTCCTTCTCCACCTGCTCCATCTTCTCCTCCTGCTCCTTCCCAATTCCTGTGCCATCTCCAGCACCTGCTCCTTGTCAACCTCCTGCTCCTTGATCACCTCCTGCTCCTTCTCGCCCTCCTGCTCCTTCCTGACCTCCTGCTCCTTCCTGACCTCCTGCTCCTTCTACACCTCCTGCTCCTTCTCCACTCCTGCTCATTCACCACCTCCTGCTCCTTCTTCTCCTCCTTAATCTCCTCCTGCTCCATCTGCACCTCCTGCTCCTTGTCTTCCTCCTGCTCCTTTTCTCCCTCCTGCACCTACTCCACCTCCTGCTCCTTCTCCATCTCCTGCTCCTTCACCGCCTCCTGCTCCTCCTCCTTCTCCTCCACCTGCTCCTTCTCCGCCTGCTGCTCCTTCTCCACCTATTGCTTCTTTTCCAACTCCTGTTCCTCCTCCACCTTCTTCTCCTCCTCCTGCTACTTCTTCTTAAGCTGCTCCTTCTCCTCCACCTGCTCCTTCTCCGCCTGCTGCTCCTTCTCCACCTATTGCTTCTTCTCCACCTCCTGCTCCTTCTCCTCCTCCTGCTCCTTCTCCTCCTTCTGTTCCTTCTTCTTCTCCTGCTCCTTCTCCACTCCTGCTCCTTCTCCTCCTCCTGCTCCTTTTCCTTCTCCTGCTCCTTCTCCGGCTCCTGCTCCTCCTCCTGCTCCTCCTCCTGCTGCTTGTACATCTCCTGCACCTTGTCCACTCCTGCGCATTCTCGCCCTCCTGCTCCATCTGCCCTCCTGCTCCTTCTCGACCTCCTGCTCCTTTTCCACCTCCTGCTCCTTCTCCGCCTCCTGCTCCTCCTCCTGCTCCTCCTACTGCCCCTCCTCCTTCTCCTTCTCCTCCTCCTGCTCCTTTTCCACCTCCTGTTCCTGCTCCGCCTCCTGCTCCTCCTCCTTCTCCTCCACCTGCTCCTTCTCCACCTCCTGCTCCATGTCTCCCTCCTGCTCCTTCTCCACCTACTGCTCCTTTTCCACCTCCTGCACCTTCTCCGCCTCCTGCTCCTCCTCCTTCTCCTCCACCTGCTCCTTCTCCGCCTGCTGCTCCTTCTCCACCTATTGCTTCTTTTCCACCTCCTGTTCCTCCTCCACCACCTTCTCCTCCTCCTGCTACTTCTTCTTAAGCTGCTCCTTCTCCTCCACCTGCTCCTTCTCCGCCTGCTGCTCCTTCTCCACCTATTGCTTCTTCTCCACCTCCTGTTCTTTCTCCTCCTCCTGATCCTTCTCCACGTCCTTCTCCTCCTCCATCTCCATCTCCTCCTCCTGCTCCTTCTCCACCTCCTGCTCCTTCTCCACCTCCTGCTCCCTCTTCTCCTCCTGCTCCTGCTCCTCCTCCTGCTTCTTCTGCAAATCCTTCTCATACTCGCCCTCCTGATCCTTTTCCGCCACCTGCTCGTTCTCCACCTGTTGCTTCTTCTCCTCCTCCTGTTCCTTGTCCACCTCCTGCTCCTTCTCCTCCTCCTGCTCCTTCTCCTCCTCCTACTCCTTCTCCTCCTCCTGCTCCCTCTCCAACTCCTGCTCCTTCTCCGCCTCCTGCTCCTTCTCCGCCTCCTGCTCCTTGTCCACCTCCTGCTCCTTGTCCATCTCCTGCTCCTTTTCCACCTCCTGCTCCTTCTCCTCCTCCTGCTCATTCTCCACCTCCTGCTCCTTATTCTCCTCCTGCTCCTGCTCCTCCTCCTGCTTCTTCTCCAACTCCTTCTCCTACTCGCCCTCCTGGTCCTTTTCAGCCACCTTCTCGTTCTCCACCTGTTGCTTCTTCTGCTCCTCCTGCTCCTTGTCCACCTCCTGCTCCTTGTCCACCTCCTGCTCCTTCTCCACCTACAGCTCCTTCTCCACTCCTGCTCATTCACCACCTCCTGCTCCTTCTTCTCCTCCTTCTCCTTCTCCTCCTCCTGCTCCTTCTCTACCTCCATCTCTTTGACTCCCTCCTGCTCCTTATCTCCCTCCTGCTCCTTTTCCACCTCCTGCTGCTACGCCCCCTGCTGGTCCTTCTCCGCCTCCTGCTTCTTCTCCACCTATTGCTTCTTTTCCACCTCCTGTTCCTTCTCTTCCTCCTGCTCCTTCTCCACCTCCTCCTCCTCCTCCACCTCCTTCTCCTCCTCCTGCTCCTTCTTCTTCTCCTGCTCCTTCTCCTCCTCCTGCTCCTTCTCCACCTCCTGCTCCTTGTCCACCTCCTGCTCCTTGTCCAACTCCTGCTCTTTGACCACCTCCTGCTCCTTCTTCTCCTCCTTCTCCTCCTCCTGCTCCTGCTCCACCTCCTGCTCTTTGATTCCCTCCTGATCCTTGTCTCCATTCTGCTCCTTCTCCACCTCCTGCTCCTTTTCCACCTCCTGCTCCATCTCCAACTCCTGCTCCTTCTCTTTCTCCTGATCCTTCCCCACCTCCTGCACCTTGTGCACCTCCTGCTCCTTGTCCACCTCGTGCTCCTTCTCACCATCCTGCTCCTTCTCGTCCTCCAGCTCCTTCACGCCCTCCTGCTCCTTCCTGCCCTCCTGCTCATTGTCCACCTCCTGCGCCTTCTCCATTTCTGCTCATTCACCACCTCCTGCTCCATCTTCTCCTCCTTCTCCTCCTCCTGCTCCTTCTCCACCTCCTCCTCCTTCTCCACCTCCTGCTCTTTTCTCCCTCCTGCTCCTTCTCCACCTCCTGCTCCTTCTTGACCTCCTCCTCCTTCTCCACCTCCTGCTCCTTCTCGACCTCATAGAATCATAGAATCATAGAAGTTACAACATGGAAACAGGCCCTTCGGCCCAACATGTCCATGTCGCCCAGTTTATACCACAAAGCTAGTCCCAATTGCCTGCACTTGGCCCATATCCCTCGATACCCATCTTCCCCATGTAACTGTCCAAATGCTTTTTAAAAGACAAAATTGTACCCGCCTCTACTACTGCCTCTGGCAGCTCGTTCCAGACACTCACCACCCTTTGAGTGAAAAAATTGCCCCTCTGGATCCTTTTGTATCTCTCCCCTCTCACCTTAAATCTGTGCCCCCTCGTTATAGACTCCCCTACCTTTGGGAAAAGATTTTGACTATCGACCTTATCTATGCCCCCCATTATTTTATAGACTTCTATAAGATCACCCCTTAACCTCCTACTCTCCAGGGAATAAAGTCCCAGTCTGTCTAACCTCTCCCTGTAAGTCAAACCATCAAGTCCCGGTAGCATCCGAGTAAATCTTTTCTGCACTCTTTCTAGTTTAATAATATCCTTTCTATAATAGGGTGACCAGAACTGTACACAGTACTCCAAGTGTGGCCTCACCAATGCCCTGTACAACTTCAACAAGACATCCCAACTCCTGCATTCAATGTTCTGACCTCCTCCTCCTTCTCCTTCTCCTGTTCCTTCTTCTTCTCCTGCTCCTTCTCCACTCCTGCTCCTTCTCCTCCTCCTGCTCCTTTTCATTCTCCTGCTCCTTCTCCGGCTCCTGCTCCTCCTCCTGCTCCTCCTCCAGCTGCTTGTACATCTCCTGCGCCTTGTCCACTCCTGCGCCTTCTCGCCTTCCTGCTCCATCTCGCCCTCCTGCTCCTTCTCGACCTCCTGCTCCTTCTCGACCTCCTGCTCCTTTTCCTCCTCCTGCTCCTTTTCCTCCTCCTGCTCCTTCTCCTTCTCCTCCTCCTTCTCCTTCTCCTCCTCCTGCTCCTTTTCCACCTCCTGTTCCTTCTCCGCCTCCTGCTCCTCCTCCTTCTCCTCCTCCTGCTCCTTCTCTACCTCCTGCTCCATGTCTCCCTCCTGCTCCTTCTCTACCGACTGCTCCTTTTCCACCTCCTGCACCTTCTTCGCCTCCTGCTCCTCCTCCTTCTCCTTCACCTGCTCCTTCTCCGCCTGCTGCTCCTTCTCCACCTATTGCTTCTTTTCCAACTCCTGTTCCTCCTCCACCTTCTTCTCCTCCTCCTGCTACTTCTTCTTAATCTGCTCCTTCTCCTCCACCTGCTCCTTCTCCGCCTGCTGCTCCTTCTCCACCTATTGCTTCTTCTCCACCTCCTGCTCCTTCTCCTCCTCCTGCTCCTTCTCCTCCTTCTGTTCCTTCTTCTTCTCCTGCTCCTTCTCCACTCCTGCTCCTTCTCCTCCTCCTGCTCCTTTTCCTTCTCCTGCTCCATCTCCGGCTCCTGCTCCTCCTCCTGCTCCTCCTCCTGCTGCTTGTACATCTCCTGCGCCTTGTCCACTCCTGCGCATTCTCGCCCTCCTGCTCCATCTGCCCTCCTGCTCCTTCTCGACCTCCTGCTCCTTTTCCACCTCCTGCTCCTTCTCCGCCTCCTGCTCCTCCTCCTGCTCCTCCTACTGCCCCTCCTCCTTCTCCTTCTCCTCCTCCTGCTCCTTTTCCACCTCCTGTTCCTTCTCCGCCTCCTGCTCCTCCTCCTTCTCCTCCACCTGCTCCTTCTCCACCTCCTGCTCCATGTCTCCCTCCTGCTCCTTCTCCACCTACTGCTCCTTTTCCACCTCCTGCACCTTCTCCGCCTCCTGCTCCTCCTCCTTCTCCTCCACCTGCTCCTTCTCCGCCTGCTGCTCCTTCTCCACCTATTGCTTCTTTTCCACCTCCTGTTCCTCCTCCACCACCTTCTCCACCTCCTGCTACTTCTTCTTAAGCTGCTCCTTCTCCTCCACCTGCTCCTTCTCCGCCTGCTGCTCCTTCTCCACCTATTGCTTCTTCTCCACCTCCTGTTCTTTCTCCTCCTCCTGATCCTTCTCCACGTCCTTCTCCTCCTCCATCTCCATCTCCTCCTCCTGCTCCTTCTCCTCCTCCTGCTCCTTCTCCTCCTCCTGCTCCTTCTCCTCCTCCTGCTTCTTCTCCACCTCCTGTTTCTTCTCCACCTCCTGTTCCTTCTCCTCCTCCTGATCTTTCTCCACCTCCTTCTCCTCCTCCACCTCCTTCTCCTCCTCCTTCACCACTCCGGCTCCATCTCCACCTCCTGCTCCTTCTTCTCCTCCAGTTCCTTCTCCTCCTCCTGCTCCTTCTCCACCTCCTCTTCATTCTCCAACTCGTGCTCCTTCTCCACTTTTGCTCAACCTCCTCCTCCTGCTCCTTCTCCACTTCATGCTCCTTCTCGACCTCCTGCTCCTTCTCGACCTCCTGCTCCTTTTCCTCCTCCTGCTCCTTTTCCTCCTCCTGCTCCTTCTCCTTCTCCTCCTCCTTCTCCTTCTCCTTCTCCTCCTCCCGCTCCTTTTCCACCTCCTGCTCCTTCTCCGCCTCCTGCTCCTCCTCCTTCTCCTCCTCCTGCTCCTTCTCTACCTCCTGCTCCATGTCTCCCTCCTGCTCCTTCTCTACCGACTGCTCCTTTTCCACCTCCTGCACCTTCTCCGCCTCCTGCTCCTCCTCCTTCTCCTCCACCTGCTCCTTCTCCGCCTGCTGCTCCTTCTCCACCTATTGCTTCTTTTCCAACTCCTGTTCCTCCTCCAACTTCTTCTCCTCCTCCTGCTACTTCTTCTTAATCTGCTCCTTCTCCTCCACCTGCTCCTTCTCCGCCTGCTGCTCCTTCTCCACCTATTGCTTCTTCTCCACCTACTGCTCCTTCTCCTCCTCCTGCTCCTTCTCCCCCTTCTGTTCCTTCTTCTTCTCCTGCTCCTTCTCCACTCCTGCTCCTTCTCCTCCTCCTGCTCCTTTTCCTTCTCCTGCTCCTTCTCCGGCTCCTGCTCCTCCTCCTGCTCCTCCTCCTGCTGCTTGTACATCTCCTGCGCCTTGTCCACTCCTGCGCATTCTCGCCCTCCTGCTCCATCTGCCCTCCTGCTCCTTCTCGACCTCCTGCTCCTTTTCCACCTCCTGCTCCTTCTCCGCCTCCTGCTCCTCCTCCTGCTCCTCGTCCTGCCCCTCCTCCTTCTCCTTCTCCTCCTCCTGCTCCTTTTCCACCTCCTGTTCCTTCTCCGCCTCCTGCTCCTCCTCCTTCTCCTCCACCTGCACCTTCTCCGCCTGCTGCTCCTCCTCCTTCTCCTCCACCTGCTCCTTCTCCGCCTGCTGCTACTACTCCACCTATTGCTTCTTCTCCACCTCCTGTTCCTTCTCCTCCTCCTGATCCTTCTCCACGTCCTTCTCTTCCTCCATCTCCATCTCCTCCTCCTGCTCCTTCTCCTCCTCCTGCTCCTTCTCCTCCTCCTGCTCCTTCTCCTCCTCCTGCTTCTTCTCCACCTCCTGTTTCTTCTCCACCTCCTGTTCCTTCTCCTCCTCCTGATCCTTCTCCACGTCCTTCTCCTCCTCCATCTCCATCTCCTCCTCCTGCTCCTTCTCCTCCTCCATCTCCATCTCCTCCTCCTGCTCCTTCTCCTCCTCCACCTCCTTCTCCTCCTCCTTCTCCACTCCGGCTCCATCTCCACCTCCTGCTCGTTCTTCTCCTCCAGCTCCTTCTCCTCCTCCTGCTCCTTCTCCACCTCCTCTTCATTCTCCAACTCGTGCTCCTTCTCCACTTTTGCTCAACCTCCTCCTCCTGCTCCTTCTCCACATCATGCTCCTTCTCCCGCTCCTGCTCCTACTCCCGCTTCTGCTCCTTCTCCCGCTCCTGCTCCGTCTCCTCTTGCTGCTACTTCTCCTCCTGCTGCTTCATCTGCTCCTGCTGCTACTTCTTCACCTCTTTCTCCTGCTCCTTCTCCACCTCCTGCTCCATGTCTCCCTCCTGCTCCTTCTCCACCGACTGCTTCTTTTCCACCTCCTGTTCCTTCTCTTCCTCCTGCTCCTTCTCCACGTCCTTCTCCTCCTCCACCTCCTTCTCCTCCTCCTGCTACTTCTTCTTCTCCTGCTCCTTCTCCTCCTCCTGCTCCTTCTCCTCCTCCTGCTCCTTCTCCTCCTCCTGCTTCTTCTCCACCTACTGTTCATTCTCCTCCTCCTGATCCTTCTCCACGTCCTTCTCCTCCTCCACCTCCTTCTCCTCCTCCTGCTCCTTCTTCTTCTCCTGCTCCTTCTCCTCCTCCTGCTCCTTCTCCACCTCCTGCTCCTTGTCCACCTCCTGCTCCTTGTCCAACTCCTGCTCCTTGACCACCTCCTGCTCCTTCTTCTCCTCCTTCTCCTCCTCATGCTCCTGCTCCACCTCCTGCTCTTTGATTCCCTCCTGATCCTTGTCTCCATTCTGCTCCTTCTCCACCTCCTGCTCCTTCTCCACCTCCTGCTCCATCTCCAACTCCTGCTCCTTCTCCTCTTCCTCCTTCTTCTCCACCTCCTGTTCATTCTCCTCCTCCTGATCCTTCTCCACGTCCTTCTCCTCCTCCATCTCCTTCTCCTCCTCCTGCTCCTTGTCCACCTCCTGCTCCTTATCTACCTCCTGCTCCTTGTCCACCTCCGGCTCCATGTCCACCTCCTCCTCATTGTACACCTCCTGCTCCTTGTCCACCTAGTGCTCCATCTCGCCCTCCGGCTCCATCTCGTCCTCCAGCTCCTTCTCGCCCTCCTGCTCCTTCTCGCCCTCCTGCTCCTTTTCCACCTCCTGCTCCTTCTGCACCACCTGCTCGTTCTCCACCTATGGCTTCTTCTCCTCCTCCTGTTCCTTGTCCACCTCCTGCTCCTTCTCCACCTCCTGCTCCTTCTCCACCTCCTGCTCCTTGTCCACCTCCTGATCCTTCTCGCCCTCCTGCTACTTCCTGCCCTCCTGCTCCTTCTCCACCTCCTGCTCCTTCTCGACTCCTGCTCATTCACCACCTCCTGCTCCTTCTTCTCCTCCTTCTCCTCTTCCTGCTCCTTCTCCACCTCCTGCTCTTTGACTCCCTCCTGCTCCTTTTCTCCCTTCTGCTCCTTTTCTCCCTTCTGCTCCTTCTCCACCTCCTGCTCCTTCTCCACCTCCTGCTCCATCTCCACCTCCTGCCCCTTCTCCTTCTCCTGCTCCTTCCCCACCTCCTTCTCATTGTCCACCTCCTGCTCTGTGTCCATCTCCTGATCCTTGTCCACCTCCTGCTCCTTGTGCACCTCCTGCTCCTTGTCCACCTAGTGCTCCTTCTCGCCTTCCTGCTCCTTCTCGTCCTCCAGCTCCTTCACGCCCCCCTGCTCCTTCCTGACCTCCTGCTCCTTGTCCACCTCCTGCTCCTTCTCCATTTCTGCTCATTCACCACCTCCTGCTCCTTCTTCTCCTCCTTCTGCTCCTTCTCCACCTCCAGATTCTTGTCTTCCTCCTGCTCCTTTTCTCCCTCCTGTTCCTTCTCCACCTCCTGCTCCTTCTCGACCTCCTACTCCTTCTCCACCTCCTGCTCCATCTCCTCATCTTGCGCCATCTCCACCTCCTGCTCCTTCTCCTCCTTCTGCTCCTTCTCCTCCTCCTACTCCTTCTCCAATTCCTGCTCCTTCTGCTCCTCCTCCTCCTCATCCTTGTCCTCCAGCTTCTTCTCCAACTCCTTCTCCAACTCCCCCTGCTGGTTCTTCTCCGCCTCGTGCTTCTTCTCCACCTATTGCTTCTTTTCCACCTCCTGTTCCTTCTCTTCCTCCTGCTCCTTCTCCACTTCCTCCTCCTTCTCCACCTCCTGCTACTTCTTCTTCTCCTGCTCCTTCTCCTCCACCTGCTCCATCTCCTCCTCCTGCTTCTTCTCCACCTCCTGTTCCTTCTCCTCCTCCTGATCCTACTCCACGTCCTTCTCCTCCTCCATCTCCTTCTCCTCCTCCTGCTCCTTGTCCACCTCCGGCTCCATGTCGACCTCCTGCTCATTGTCCACCTCCTGCTCCGTGTCCACCTCCATCTCCTTCGACACCTCCTGCTCCTTGTCCACCTCCTGCTCATTGTACACCTCATGCTCCTTGTCCACCTAGTGCTCCTTCTCGCCCTCCTGCTCCTTCTCGCCCTCCTGCTCCTTCTCGCCCTCCTGCTCCTTCTTGCCCTCCTGCTCCTACTCACCCTCCTGGTCCTTTTCCGCCTCCTGCTCGTTCTCCACCTGTTGCTTCTTCTCCACCTCCTCTTCCTTCTCCTCCTCCACCTCCTTCTCCTCCTCCTGTTCCTTGTCCACCTCCTGCTCCTTGTCCACCTGCTGCTCCTTGTCCAACTCCTGCTCCTTGTCCACCTCCTGCTCCTTCTCGACTCCTGCTCATTCACCACCTCCTTCTCCTTCTTCTCCTACTTCTCCTCCTCCTGCTCCTTCTCCACCTCCTCTTCATTCTCCAACTCGTGCTCCTTCTCCACTTTTGCTCATCCTCCTCCTCCTGCTCCTTCTCCACTACATGCTCCTTCTCCCGCTCCTGCTCCTACTCCCGCTTCTGCTCCTTCTCCCGCTCCTGCTCCGTCTCCTCTTGCTGCTACTTCTCCTCCTGCTGCTTCTTCTGCTCCTGCTACTTCTTCTTCTCCTACTCCTTCTCCTCCTCCTGCTCCTTTTCCACCTCCTGCACCTTCTCCGCCTCCTGCTCCTTCTCCACATATTGCTTCTTTTCCACCTCCTTCTCCTCCTCCACTTCCTTCTCCTCCTCCTGCTACTTCTTCTTCTCCTACTCCTTCTCCTCCTCCTGCTCCTTCTCCTCCTCCTGCTCCTTCTCCTCCTCCTGCTTCTTCTCCACATCCTGTTCCTTCTCCTCCTCCTGATCCTTCTCCACGTCCTTCTCCTCCTCCATCTCCTTCTCCTCCTCCTGCTCCTAGTCCACCTCCTGCTCCATATCTACCTCCTGCTCCTTGTCCACCTCAGGCTCCATGTCCACCTCCTGCTCATTGTCCACCTCCTGCTCCGTGTCCACCTCCTGATCCTTGTCCACCTCCTGCTCATTGTACACCTCCTGCTCCTTGTCCACCCAGTGCTCCATCTCGCCCTCCTGCTCCATCTCGTCCTCCAGCTCCTTCTCGTCCTCCTGCTCCTTCTCGCCCTCCTGCTCCTTCTCGCCCTCCTGCTCCTTCTCGCCCTCCTGCTCCTTCTCGCCCTCCTGCTCCTTCTCCACCTCCTGCTCCTTCTCCACCTCCTGCTCCTTCTCCACCTCCTGCTCCTTCTTCTCCTTCTGCTCCTGCTCCTCCTCCTGCATCTTCTCTAAATCCTTCTCATACTCGCCCTCCTGGTCCTTTTCCGCCACCTGCTCGTTCTCCACCTGTTACTTCTTCTCCTCCTCCTGTTCCTTGTCCACCTCCTGCTCCTTCTCCTCCTCCTGCTCCTTCTCCACCTCCTGTTCCTTCTCCTCCTCCTGATCTTTCTCCACCTCCTTCTCCTCATCCACCTCCTTCTCCTCCTCCTTCTCCACTCCGGCTCCATCTCCACCTCCTGCTCCTTCTTCTCCTCCAGCTCCTTCTCCTCCTCCTGCTCCTTCTCCACCTCCTCTACATTCTCCAACTCGTGCTCCTTCTCCACTTTTGCTCAACCTCCTCCTCCTGCTCCTTCTCCACTTCATGCTCCTTCTCCCGCTCCTGCTCCTACTCCCGCTTCTGCTCCTTCTCCCGCTCCTGCTCCGTCTCCTCTTGCTGCTACTTCTCCTCCTGCTGCTTCTTCTGCTCCTGCTGCTACTTCTTCACCTCTTTCTCCTGCTCCTTCTCCACCTCCTGCTCCATGTCTCCCTCCTGCTCCTTCTCCACCGACTGCTTCTTTTCCATCTCCTGTTCCTTCTCTTCCTCCTGCTCCTTCTCCACCTCCTTCTCCTCCTCCACCTCCTTCTCCTCCTCCTGCTACTTCTCCTCCTCCTGCTCCTTCTCCTCCTCCTGCTTCTTCTCCTCCTCCTGCTTCTTCTCCACCTCCTGTTCCTTCTCCTCCTCCTGATCCTTCTCCACGTCCTTCTCCTCCTCCATCTCCTTCTCCTCCTCCTGCTCCTTGTCCACCTCCTGCTCCTTATCTACCTCCTGCTCCTTGTCCACCTCCGGCTCCATGTCCACCTCCTGCTCATTGTACACCTCCTGCTCCTTCTCCACCTAGTGCTCCATCTCGCCGTCCTGCACCATCTCGTTTTCCAGCTCCTTCTCGCCCTCCTGCTCCTTCTCGCCCTCCTGCTCCTTCTCGCCCTCCTGCTCCTTTTACACCTCCTGCTCCTTCTGCACCTCCTGCTCATTCTCCACCTCCTGCTCCTTCTTCACCTCCTGCTTCTGCTCCTCCTCCTCCTTCTTCTCCAACTCCTTCTCCTACTCGCCGTCCTGGTCCTTTTCAGCCACCTGCTCGTTCTCCACCTGTTGCTTCTTTTCCTCCTGTTCCTTGTCCATCTCCTGCTCCTTGTCCACTTCCTGTTCCTTGTCCACCTCCTGCTCCTTGTCCACCTCCTGCGCCTTGTCCGCCTCCTGCTCCTTGTCCACCTCATGATCCTTGTCCACCTCCTGATCCTTCTCGCCCTCCTGCTACTTCCTGCCCTCCTGCTCCTTCTCCACCTCCTGCTCCTTCACCACCTCCTGCTGCTTCTTCTCCTCCTTCTCCTCTTCCTGCTCCTTCTCCACCTCCTGCTCTTTGACTCCATCCTGCTCCTTTTCTCCCTTCTGCTCCTTCTCCAACTCCTGCTCCTTCTCCACCTCCTGCTCCATCTCCACCTCCTGCCCCTTCTCCTTCTCCTGCTCCTTCCCCACCTCCTTCTCATTGTCCACCTCCTGCTCTGTGTCCATCTCCTGATCCTTGTCCACCTCCTGCTCCTTGTGCACCTCCTGCTCCTTGTCCACCTAGTGCTCCTTCTCGCCTTCCTGCTCCTTCTCGTCCTCCAGCTCCTTCACGCCCCCCTGCTCCTTCCTGACGTCCTGCTCCTTCTCCGCCTCCTGCTCCTCCTCCTTCTCCTCCTCCTGCTCCTTCTCTACGTCCTGCTCCATGTCTCCCTCCTGCTCCTTCTCTACCGACTGCTCCTTTTCCACCTCATGCTCCTTCTCCACCTCCTGCTCCTTCTCCACCTTCTGCTCATTCTCCTACTCATGTTCCGACTCCTCCTCCCGTTCCTTCTTCTTCTCCTGCTCCTTCTCCACTCCTGCTGCATCGCCACCTCCTGATCCTTCTCCTCCTCCTGCTACTTCTCCTCCTCCTGCTCCTTCTCCTCCTCCTGCGCCATCTCCACATCCTGCTCGTTCTCCTTCTCCTGCACCTCCTCCTCCTGCTCCTTCTACTCCGCCTGCTCCTTCTTCTCCTCCTGCTCCTCCTCAATTCCTGCTCCATCTCCAGATCCTGCTCCTTCTCCTCCTCCTCCGCCTCCTGCTCCATCAACTCCTCCTGCTCCCCATCCTGCTCTTTCTCCACCTCCTGCTCCTCCTCCCCTTCTGCTCCTTCTCCCCCTCCTGCTCCTCCTCCCATTCTGCTCCTTCCCCACCTCCTGCTCAATCTCCTGCTCCATCTTGTTCTCAACCCCTGCGCCTTCTGTACCTCCTCATCATTCTCCACCTCCTGCTTCTTCTCCACTTTTGCTCAATCTCCACTTCATGCTCCTTCTCCCGCTTCAGATCCTTCTCCCGCTTCTGCTCCTTCTCCTTCTGCTGCTACATCTCCAGCTCCTTCTCCTGCTCCTTCTCCACGTCCTGCTCCTTCTCCACCTCCTGCTCCTTCTCCTCATCTTGCGCCTTCTTCACCTCCTGCTCCTTCTCCTCCTCCTGCTCCTTCTCCTCCTCCTGCTCCTTCTCCTCCCCCTGCTCCTTCTGCAGCTCCTGCCGCTTCTCATCCTCCTGCTCCTTCTCCTCCTCCTGCTCCGTCACCTTCTCCCCCTCCTTCTCCTCCCCCTGCTCCTTCTCCACGTCCTCTTCCTTCTCCACCTCCTGCTCCTTCTCCACCTGCTGCTCATCCTCCACCTTCTCCTTTTCCTCCTCCTCCTGCTCCTTCAGCTCCTCCAGCTCACCCTCCTCCTCTTGCTCACCCTCCTGCTGCTGCTCCTTCTCCACATACTGCTCCTTCCCCACCTCTTGCTCCATCTCCTCCTCCTTCTTGTTCACCACCCCTGCTCCTTCTCTACCTATTATCATTCTCCACCTCCTGCTCCTTCTCCTCTTCATGCTCCTTCTCCCGCTCCTGCTCCTACTCCCGCTTCTGCTCCTTCTCACGCTGCTGCTCCTTCTCCCGCTTCAGCTCCTTCTCCCGCTTCTGCTCCTTCTCCACCTCCTGCTCCTTCTTCACTCCTGCTCATTCACCACCTCCTGCTCCTCCTTCTCTTCCTTCTTCTCCTCCTGCTCTTTCTCCACCACCTGCTCCTTATCTCGCTCCTGCTCCTTCTTCTTCTCCTGCTCCTTCTTCTTCTCCTGCTCCTTCTCCACTCCTGCCCCGTCTCCACCTCCTGCTCCTTCTCCTCCTCCTGCTCCTTCTCCTCCTCCTGCTCCTTCTCCTCCTCCTGCTCCTTCTCCTTCCCGTGCTCCATCTCATCCTCCTGCTCCTTCTCATCCCCCTCCTCCTGCTCCTTCTCCACCTCCTGCTCAACCTCCATCTCCTGCTCCATCTCCTCCTCCTTCTCCTTCTACTCCTCCTGCTCCTTCTCCTCCTCCTGCTGCTTCTCCACCAACTGCTCCTTCTCCACCTCCTCCTCCTACTCCACTTCCTGCTCCTTCTCAGCCACCTCCTCCTGCTCATTCTCTACCTCCTGCTCAACCTCCACCAACTGCTCCTTCTACAGCTGCTCCTCCTGCTCCTTCTTCTCCTCCTGCTCAACCTCCTTCTCTTGCTTCTTCTCCAATTCCTTCCACTACTCCCCCCCTGGTCCTTCTCTGCCTCCTGCTCCGTCTCACCCTCCTGCTCCTTCTCATCCCCCTCCTCCTGCTCCTGCTCCTTCTCCACCTGCTGCTCAACTTCCATCTCCTGCTCCTTCTCCTCCTCCTGCTCCTTCTCCTCCTCCTGCTCCGTCTCCTCCTCCTGCTCCTTCTCCACCTCTTGCTCATTCTCCTCTTCTTGCTCCATCTCCACCTCCTGCTCCTTCTCCTCCTCCTGCTCCTTCTCCACCTCCTGCTCCTTGTCCACCTCCTGCTCAACCTCCACCAACTGATCCTTCTACACCTGCACCTCCTGCTCCTTTTTCTCCTCCTACTCAACCTCCTCCTCCTGCTTCTTCTCCAACTCCTTCTCCTACTCCCCCTCCTGGTCCTTCTCCTACTCCTGCTCCTTCTCCTCCTCCTGCTCCTTCTCCACCTCCTCATCATTCTCCAATTTTGCTCAACCTCCTCCTCCTGCTCCTTCTCCATTTCAGGCTCCTGCTCCCGCTCCTGCTCCTACTCCCGCTTCTGCTCCTTCTCCTGCTCCTGCTCCGTCTCCTCTTTGCTGCGACTTCTCCTCCTGGTGCTTCTTCTGCTCCTGCTGCTACGTCTTCACCTCTTCCTCCTTCTCCACCTCCTGCTCCTTCTCCACTCCTGCTCATTCACCACCTCCTGCTCCTTCTTCACCTCCTTCTCCTCCACCTGCTCCTTCTCGCCCTCCTGCTCCATTTCGCCCTCCTGCTCCTTCTCGACCTCCTGCTCCTTTTACACCTCCTGCTCCTGCTCCTCGTCCTGCTCCTCGTCCTGCTCCTCCTCCTGCTCCTCCTCCTCCTGCTCCTTTTCCACCTCCTGCACCTTCTCCGCCTGCTGCTCCTTCTCCACCTATTGCTTCTTTTCCACCTCCTGTTCCTCCTCCACCTTCTTCTCCTCCTCCTGCTACTTCTTCTTCTCCTGCTCCTTTCTCCACCTCCTGTTCCTTCTCCTCCTCCTGATCCTTCTCCACGTCCTTCTCCTCCTCCATCTCCATCTCCTCCTCCTGCTCCTTCTCCTCCACCTGCTCCTTCTCCTCCTCCTGCTCCTTCTCCTCCTCCTGTTTGTTCTCCACCTCCTTCTCCTCCTCCACCTCCTTCTCCTCCTCCTTCTCCGCTCCGGCTCCATCTCCACCTCCTGCTCCTTCTTCTCCTCCAGCTCCTTCTCCTCCTCCTGCTCCTTCTCCACCTCCTCTTCATTCTCCAACTCGTGCTCCTTCTCCACTTTTGCTCAACCTCCTCCTCCTGCTCCTTCTCCACTTCATGCTCCTTCTCCCGCTCCTGCTCCTACTCCCGCTTCTGCTCCTTCTCCCGCTCCTGCTCCGTCTCCTCTTGCTGCTACTTCTCCTCCTGCTGCTTCTTCTGCTCCTGCTGTTACTTCTTCACGTCTTTCTCCTGCTCCTTCTCCACCTCCTGCTCCATGTCTCCCTCCTGCTCCTTGTCCAGCTACTGCTCCTTTTCCACCTCCTGAACCTTCTCTGCCTCCTGCTCCTTCTCCACATATTGCTTCTTTTCCACCTCCTGTTCCTTCTCTTCCTCCTGCTCCTTCTCCACCTCCTGCTCCTTCTTCTCCTCCAGCTCCTTCTCCTCCTCCTGCTCCTTCTCCACCTCCTCTTCATTCTCCAACTCGTGCTCCTTCTCCACTTTTGCTCAACCTCCTCCTCCTGCTCCTTCTCCACTTCATGCTCCTTCTCCCGCTCCTGCTCCTACTCCCGCTTCTGCTCCTTCTCCCGCTCGTGCTCCGTCTCCTCTTGCTGCTACTTCTCCTCCTGCTGCTTCTTCTGCTCCTGCTGTTACTTCTTCACGTCTTTCTCCTGCTCCTTCTCCACCTCCTGCTCCATGTCTCCCTCCTGCTCCTTGTCCAGCTACTGCTCCTTTTCCACCTCCTGCACCTTCTCCGCCTCCTGCTCCTTCTCCACATATTGCTTCTTTTCCACCTCCTGTTCCTTCTCTTCCTCCTGCTCCTTCTCCACCTCCTTCTCCTCTTCCACCTCCTTCTCCTCCTCCTGCTACTTCTTCTTCTCCTACTCCTTCTCCTCCTCCTGCTCTTTCTCCTCCTCCTGCTCCTTCTCCTCCTCCTGCTTCTTCTCCACCTCCTGTTCCTTCTCCTCCTCCTGATCCTTCTCCACGTCCTTCTCCTCCTCCATCTACTTCTCCTCCTCCTGCTCCTTGTCCACCTCCTGCTCCTTATCTACCTCCTGCTCCTTGTCCACCTCCGGCTCATTGTCCACCTCCTGCTCCGTGTCCACCTCCTGATCCTTGTCCACCTCCTGCTCATTGTACACCTCCTGCTCCTTGTCCACCTAGTGCTCCATCTCGCCCTCCTGCTCCATCTCGTCCTCCAGCTCCTTCTCGCCCTCCTGCTCCTTCTCGCCCTCCTGCTCCTTCTCGCCCTCCTGCTCCTTCTCGCCCTCCTGCTCCTTCTCCACCTCCTGCTCCTTCTCCACCTCCTGCTCCCTCTTCTCCTCCTGCTCCTGCTCCTCCTCCTGCTTCTTCTGCAAATCCTTCTCATACTCGCCCTCCTGGTCCTTTTCCGCCACCTGCTCGTTCTCCACCTGTTGCTTCTTCTCCTCCTCCTGTTCCTTGTCCACCTCCTGCTCCTTCTCCTCCTCCTGCTCCTTCTCCTCCTCCTACTGCTTCTCCTCCTCCTGCTCCCTCTCCAACTCCTGCTCCTTCACCGCCTCCTGCTCCTTCTCCGCCTCCTGCTCCTTGTCCACCTCCTGCTCCTTGTCCACCTCCTGCTCCTTGTCCATCTCCTGCTCCTTTTCCACATCCTGCTCCTTCTCCTCCTCCTGCTCATTCTCCACCTCCTGCTCCTTCTCAACGTCTGGCTCCATCTCCTCCTCCTGCTCATTCTTCTCTTCGTGCTCCTTCTCCTTCTCCTGCTCCTTCTCCTCGTCCTGCTCCTTCTCTCCTCCTCCTGCGCCTTCTCTTCCTCTGCTCAACCTACTCCTCCTGCTCCTTCTTCTCTTCCTGCTCCTTCTCCGCCTCCTGCTACTCCTCCACCTCATGCTCCTCCACCACATTCAGCTCCACCTCCACCTTCTGCTGCTTCCCATCCACCTGCTCCAACTCAAATTTGTGCTCAACCTCCCCATCCTGCTCCTTCTCCCCCTCCTGCTCCTGCCTTGCCTGCTGCTCCTTCTCCCGTCTTGCTCCTTGACACCCTCCTGCTCCTGCTCCTACTCTACCTCCTGCTCCTTCTCCGTCTCCTGCTCCTTCTCCTCGTCAAGCTCAACCTCTTCCGACTGCTCCTTCTCCACCTCCTGCTCCTTCTCTACCTCCTGCTCCTTCTCCACCTCCTGCTCCATCTCCACCTCCTGCTCCTTCTCCACCTCCTCCTACTTCTCCGCCTCCTGCTCCTTCTCCACCTCCTGCCCCTTCTCCACCTCCTGCTCCTTCTCCACCTCCTGCTCCTTCTCCACCTCCTGCTCCTTCTCCACCTCCTGCTCCTTCTCCACCTCCTGCTCCTTCTCCACCTCCTACTCCTTCTCCACCTCCTGCTGCATCTCCACCTCCTGCTCCTTCTCCACCTCCTGCTGCATCTCCACCTCCTCCTGCTTCTTCTCCAACTCCTGATCAACCTCCTCCTCCTGCTCCTTCTCCTCCCCCTGCTCCAACTCCACCTCCTGCTACGTCTCCTCCTCCTGCTACTTCTCCTCCTCCTGATCCTTCTGCTCCTCCTGATTCTTCTCCACCTCATGCTCCTTCTCCACTCCTGCTCATTCACAATCTCCTCTTCCTTCTTCTCCTCCTTCTCCTCCTCCTGCTCCTTCTCCACCTCCTCCTCCTTGTCTCAGTCCTGCTCCTTCTCCACCTCCTGCTCATTCTCCACCTGCTGTTCCTTCTCCACCTCCTGCTCCTTCTCCTCTTCTTGCTCCATCTCCTCCTCCTGCTCCTTCTCCTCCCCCTGCTCCATCTCCACCACCTGCTCCTTCTCCTCCTCCTGCTCCGATTCCTCCTCCTGCTTCTTCTTCTCCTGCTCCATCTCCACCTTCTGCTCCTTCGCCACCTCCTGCTCAACCTCCTCCTCCTGCTGCTTGTCCACCTCCTGCTCCTTGTCCACCTCCTGCGCATTCTCGCCCTCCTGCTGCATGTCGCCCACCTGCTGCTTCTCGATCTCCTGCTCCTTCTCGCCCTCCTGCTCCTTCTCGCCCTCCTGCTCCTTCTCCACCTACTGCTCCTTCTCCACCTCCTGCTCCTTCTCCACCTCCTGCTCCTTCTCTACCTCCTGCTCCTTCTCCACCTCCTGCTCCATCTCCACCTCCTGCTCCTTCTCCACCTCCTCCTACTTCTCCGCCTCCTGCTCCTTCTCCAGCTCCTGCCCCTTCTCCACCTCCTGCTCCTTCTCCACCTCCTGCTCCTTCTCCACCTCCTGCTCCTTCTCCACCTCCTGCTCCTTCTCCACCTCCTGCTCCTTCTCCACCTCCTGCTCCTTCTCCACGTCCTGCTGCATCTCCACCTCCTGCTCCTTCTCCACCTCCTGCTGCATCTCGACCTCCTCCTGCTTCTTCTCCAACTCCTGATCAACCTCCTCCTCCTGCTCCTTCTCCTCCCCCTGCTCCAACTCCACCTCCTGCTACGTCTCCTCCTCCTGCTCCTTCTCCTCCTCCTGATCCTTCTCGCCCTCCTGCTCCTTCTCCACCTCCTGCTCCTTCTCCACTCCTGCTCATTCACCACCTCCTGCTCCTTCTTCTCCTCCTTCTCTTCCTCCTGCTCCTTCTCCACATCCTGCTGCTTGTCTCCCTCCTCCTCCTTCTCTCCTTCCTTCTCCTTCTCATCCTCCTGCTCGTTCTCATTCTCCTGCTCCTCCTCCTCATCTTGCGCCTTCTCCTTCTCCTACCTCTTCTCCTCCTCCTGCTTCTACTCCTCCTCCTGCTCCTTTATTCTTCTGCTGCTCCTCCTCCAATCCTGCTCCATCTCCACCTCCTGCTACTTCTCCTCCTCCTGCTCCTTCTCCTCCTCCTGATCCGTCTCCTCCTCCTGCTCCTTCTCCTCCTCCTGATCCTTCTCCTCCTCCTGCTCCTTCTTCTACTCCTGCTCCTGCTCATCCTCCTGCTTCTTCTCCAACTTATTCTACTACTCACCCTCCTGGTCCTTCGTTGCCTCCTGCTCCTTCTCAACCGATTGCTTCTTCTCCACCTCCTGTTCCTTCTCCTCCTCCTCCTTCTCCACCTCCTTCTCCTCCTCCACCTCCTTCTCCTCCTCCTGCTCCTTGTCCATCTCCTGCTCCTTCTCCTCATCTTGCGCCTTCTCCACCTCTTGCTCCTTCTCCTCCTCCTGCTCCTACTCCTCCTCCTGCTCCTTCTTCTCCTGCTCCTTCTCCACTCCAGCTCCATCTCCACCTCCTGCTCCTTCTCCTCCTCCTGCTCCTTCTTCTTCTCCTGCTCCTTCTCCACTCCTGCTCCATCTCCACCTCCTGCTCCTTCTCCTCCTCCTGCTCCTTCTCCTCCTCCTGCTCTTTCTCCACCTCCTGCTCCTTGTCTCCCTCCTGCTCCTTCTTCACCTCCTGCTCCTTCTTCACCTCCTGCTCCTTCTCCACCTCATGCTCCTTCTCCACCTCATGCTCCTTCTCCACCTCATGCTCCTTCTCCACCTCCTGCTCCTTCTCCACCTTATGCTCATTCTCCTACTCCTGTTCCGACTCCTCCTCCCGTTCCTTCTTCTTCTCCTGCTCCTTCTCCACTCCTGCTCCATCGCCACCTCCTGATCCTTCTCCTCCTCCTGCTACTTCTCCTCCTCCTGCTCCTTCTCCTCCTCCTGCGCCATCTACACATCCTGCTCGTTCTCCTTCTCCTGCACCTCCTCCTCCTCCTGCTCCTTCTACTCCGCCTGCTCCTTCTTCTCCTCCTGCTCCTCCTCAATTCCTGCTCCATCTCCAGATCCTGCTCCTTCTCCTCCTCCTCCGCCTCCTGCTCCATCAACTCCTCCTGCTCCCCATCCTGCTCTTTCTCCACCTCCTGCTCCTCCTCCCCTTCTGCTCCTTCTCCCCCTCCTGCTCCTCCTCCCATTCTGCTCCTTCCCCACCTCCTGCTCAATCTCCTGCTCCATCTTGTTCTCAACCCCTGCGCCTTCTGTACCTCCTCATCATTCTCCACCTCCTGCTTCTTCTCCACTTTTGCTCAATCTCCACTTCATGCTCCTTCTCCCGCTTCAGATCCTTCTCCCGCTTCTGCTCCTTCTCCTACTGCTGCAACTTCTCCAGCTCCTTCTCCTGCTCCTTCTCCACGTCCTGCTCCTTCTCCACCTCCTGCTCCTTCTCCTCATCTTGCGCCTTCTTCACCTCCTGCTCCTTCTCCTCCTCCTGCTCCTTCTCCTCCTCCTGCTCCTTCTCCTCCTCCTGCTCCTTCTGCAGCTCCTGCCGCTTCTCATCCTCCTGCTCCTCCTCCTCATCTTGCGCCTTCTCCTTCTCCCCCTCCTTCTCCTCCCCCTGCTCCTTCTCCACGTCCTGCTCCTTCTCCACCTCCTGCTCCTTCTCCACCTGCTGCTCATCCTCCACCTTCTCCTTTTCCTCCTCCTCCTGCTCCTTCAGCTCCTCCAGCTCACCCTCCTCCTCTTGCTCACACTCCTGCTGCTGCTCCTTCTCCACATACTGCTCCTTCCCCACCTCTTGCTCCATCTCCTCCTCCTTCTTGTTCACCACCCCTGCTCCTTCTCTACCTACTTATCATTCTCCACCTCCTGCTCCTTCTCCTCTTCATGCTCCTTCTCCCGCTCCTGCTCCTACTCCCGCTTCTGCTCCTTCTCACGCTGCTGCTCCTTCTCCCGCTTCAGCTCCTTCTCCCGCTTCTGCTCCTTCTCCACCTCCTGCTCCTTCTCCTCATCTTGCGCCTTCTCCACCTCTTGCTCCTTCTCCTCCTCCTGCTCCTACTCCTCCTCCTGCTCCTTCTTCTTCTCCTGCTCCTTCTCCACTCCAGCTCCATCTCCACCTCCTGCTCCTTCTCCTCCTCCTGCTCCTTCTTCTTCTCCTGCTCCTTCTCCACTCCTGCTCCATCTCCACCTCCTGCTCCTTCTCCTCCTCCTGCTCCTTCTCCTCCTTCTGCTCTTTCTCCACCTCCTGCTCCTTGTCTCCCTCCTGCTCCTTCTTCACCTCCTGCTCCTTCTTCACCTCCTGCTCCTTCTCCACCTCATGCTCCTTCTCCACCTCATGCTCCTTCTCCACCTCATGCTCCTTCTCCACCTCCTGCTCCTTCTCCACCTTCTGCTCATTCTCCTACTCCTGTTCCGACTTCGCCTCCCGTTCCTTCTTCTTCTCCTGCTCCTTCTCCACTCCTGCTCCATCGCCACCTCCTGATCCTTCTCCTCCTCCTGCTACTTCTCCTCCTCCTGCTCCTTCTCCTCCTCCTGCTCCATCTCCAGATCCTGCTCCTTCTCCTCCTCCTCCGCCTCCTGCTCCATCAACTCCTCCTGCTCCCCATCCTGCTCTTTCTCCACCTCCTGCTCCTCCTCCCCTTCTGCTCCTTCTCCCCCTCCTGCTCCTCCTCCCATTCTGCTCCTTCCCCACCTCCTGCTCAATCTCCTGCTCCATCTTGTTCTCAACCCCTGCGCCTTCTGTACCTCCTCATCATTCTCCACCTCCTGCTTCTTCTCCACTTTGCTCAATCTCCACTTCATGCTCCTTCTCCCGCTTCAGATCCTTCTCCCGCTTCTGCTCCTTCTCCTTCTGCTGCAACTTCTCCAGCTCCTTCTCCTGCTCCTTCTCCACGTCCTGCTCCTTCTCCACCTCCTGCTCCTTCTCCTCATCTTGCGCCTTCTTCACCTCCTGCTCCTTCTCCTCCTCCTGCTCCTTCTCCTCCTCCTGCTCCTTCTCCTCCTCCTGCTCCTTCTGCAGCTCCTGCCGCTTCTCATCCTCCTGCTCCTCCTCCTCATCTTGCGGCTTCTCCTTCTCCCCCTCCTTCTCCTCCCCCTGCTCCTTCTCCACGTCCTGCTCCTTCTCCACCTCCTGCTCCTTCTCCACCTGCTGCTCATCCTCCACCTTCTCCTTTTCCTCCTCCTCCTGCTCCTTCAGCTCCTCCAGCTCACCCTCCTCCTCTTGCTCACACTCCTGCTGCTGCTCCTTCTCCACATACTGCTCCTTCCCCACCTCTTGCTCCATCTCCTCCTCCTTCTTGTTCACCACCCCTGCTCCTTCTCTACCTACTTATCATTCTCCACCTCCTGCTCCTTCTCCTCTTCATGCTCCTTCTCCCGCTCCTGCTCCTACTCCCGCTGCTGCTCCTTCTCACGCTGCTGCTCCTTCTCCCGCTTCAGCTCCTTCTCCCGCTTCTGCTCCTTCTCCACCTCCTGCTCCTTCTTCACTCCTGCTCATTCACCACCTCCTGCTCCTCCTTCTCTTCCTTCTTCTCCTCCTGCTCTTTCTCCACCACCTGCTCCTTATCTCGCTCCTGCTCCTTCTTCTTCTCCTGCTCCTTCTTCTTCTCCTGCTCCTTCTCCACTCCTGCCCCATCTCCACCTCCTGCTCCTTCTCCTCCTCCTGCTCCTTCTCCTCCTCCTGCTCCTTCTCCTTCCCGTGCTCCATCTCATCCTCCTGCTCCTTCTCATCCCCCTCCTCCTGCTCCTTCTCCACCTCCTGCTCAACCTCCATCTCCTGCTCCATCTCCTCCTCCTTCTCCTTCTACTCCTCCTGCTCCTTCTCCTCCTCCTGCTGCTTCTCCACCTACTGCTCCTTCTCCACCTCCTCCTCCTACTCCACTTCCTGCTCCTTCTCAGCCACCTCCTCCTGCTCATTCTCTACCTCCTGCTCAACCTCCACCAACTGCTCCTTCTACAGCTGCTCCTCCTGCTCCTTCTTCTCCTCCTGCTCAACCTCCTCCTCTTGCTTCTTCTCCAATTCCTTCCACTACTCCCCCCCTGGTCCTTCTCTGCCTCCTGCTCCGTCTCACCCTCCTGCTCCTTCTCATCCCCCTCCTCCTGCTCCTGCTCCTTCTCCACCTCCTGCTCAACTTCCATCTCCTGCTCCTTCTCCTCCTCCTGCTCCTTCTCCTCCTCCTGCTCCGTCTCCTCCTTCTGCTCCTTCTCCACCTCTTGCTCATTCTCCTCTTCTTGCTCCATCTCCACCTCCTGCTCCTTCTCCTCCTCCAGCTCCTTCTCCACCTCCTGCTCCTTGTCCACCTCCTGCTCAACCTCCACCAACTGATCCTTCTACACCTGCACCTCCTGCTCCTTTTTCTCCTCCTACTCAACCTCCTCCTCCTGCTTCTTCTCCAACTCCTTCTCCTACTCCCCCTCCTGGTCCTTCTCCTACTCCTGCTCCTTCTCCTCCTCCTGCTCCTTCTCCACCTCCTCATCATTCTCCACTTTTGCTCAACCTCCTCCTCCTGCTCCTTCTCCATTTCATGCTCCTGCTCCCGCTCCTGCTCCTACTCCCGCTTCTGCTCCTTCTCCTGCTCCTGCTTCGTCTCCTCTTTGCTGCGATTTCTCCTCCTGCTGCTTCTTCTGCTCCTGCTGCTACTTCTTCACCTCTTCCTCCTGCTCCTTCACCACCTCCTGCTCCTTCTTCACCTCCTTCTCCTCCACCTGCTCCTTCTCGCCTTCCTGCTCCATTTCGCCCTCCTGCTCCTTCTCGACCTCCTGCTCCTTTTACACCTCCTGCTCCTGCTCCTCGTCCTGCTCCTCGTCCTGCTCCTCCTCCTGCTCCTCCTCCTTCTCCTTCTCCTCCTCCTGCTCCTTTTCCACCTCCTGCACCTTCTCCGCCTCCTGCTCCTCCTCCTTCTCCTCCACCTGCTCCTTCTCCGCCTGCTGCTCCTTCTCCACCTATTGCTTCTTTTCCACCTCCTGTTCCTCCTCCACCTTCTTCTCCTCCTCCTGCTACTTCTTCTTCTCCTGCTCCTTTCTCCACCTCCTGTTCCTTCTCCTCCTCCTGATCCTTCTCCACGTCCTTCTCGTCCTCCATCTCCATCTCCTCCTCCTGCTCCTTCTCCTCCACCTGCTCCTTCTCCTCCTCCACCTCCTTCTCCTCCTCCTTCTTCGCTCCGGCTCCATCTCCACCTCCTGCTCCTTCTTCTCCTCCAGCTCCTTCTCCTCCTCCTGCTCCTTCTCCACCTCCTCTTCATTCTCCAACTCGTGCTCCTTCTCCACTTTTGCTCAACCTCCTCCTCCTGCTCCTTCTCCATTTCATGCTCCTGCTCCCGCTCTTGCTTCTACTCCCGCTTCTGCTCCTTCTCCTGCTCCTGCTCCGTCTCCTCTTTGCTGCGACTTCTCCTCCTGCTGCTTCTTCTGCTCCTGCTGCTACTTCTTCACCTCTTCCTCCTGCTCCTTCTCCACCTCCTGCTCCTTCTCCACGCCTGCTCATTCACCACCTCCTGCTCCTTCTTCACCTCCTTCTCCTCCACCTGCTCCTTCTCGCCCTCCTGCTCCATTTCGCCCTCCTGCTCCTTCTCGACCTCCTGCTCCTTTTACACCTCCTGCTCCTGCTCCTCGTCCTGCTCCTCGTCCTGCTCCTCGTCCTGCTCCTCGTCCTGCTCCTCCTCCTTCTCCTTCTCCTCCTCCTGCTCCTTTTCCACCTCCTGCACCTTCTCCGCCTCCTGCTCCTCCTCCTTCTCCTCCACCTGCTCCTTCTCCACCTGCTGCTCCTTCTCCACCTATTGCTTCTTTTCCACCTCCTGTTCCTCCTCCACCTTCTTCTCCTCCTCCTGCTACTTCTTCTTCTCCTGCTCCTTTCTCCACCTCCTGTTCCTTCTCCTCCTCCTGATCCTTCTCCACGTCCTTCTACTCCTCCATCTCCATCTCCTCCTCCTGCTCCTTCTCCTCCACCTGCTCCTTCTCCTCCTCCTGCTCCTTCTCCTCCTCCTGTTTGTTCTCCACCTCCTTCTCCTCCTCCACCTCCTTCTCCTCCTCCTTCTCCGCTCCGGCTCCATCTCCACCTCCTGCTCCTTCTTCTCCTCCAGCTCCTTCTCCTCCACCTGCTCCTTCTCCACCTCCTCTTCATTCTCCAACTCGTGCTCCTTCTCCACTTTTGCTCAACCTCCTCCTCCTGCTCCTTCTCCACTTCATGCTCCTTCTCCCGCTCCTGCTCCTACTCCCGCTTCTGCTCCTTCTCCCGCTCCTGCTCTGTCTCCTCTTGCGGCTACTTCTCCTCCTGCTGCTTCTTCTGCTCCTGCTGTTACTTCTTCACGTCTTTCTCCTGCTCCTTCTCCACCTCCTGCTCCATGTCTCCCTCCTGCTCCTTGTCCAGCTACTGCTCCTTTTCCACCTCCTGCACCTTCTCCGCCTCCTGCTCCTTCTCCACATATTGCTTCTTTTCCACCTCCTGTTCCTTCTCTTCCTCCTGCTCCTTCTCCACCTCCTTCTCCTCCTCCACCTCCTTCTCCTCCTCCTGCTACTTCTTCTTCTCCTACTCCTTCTCCTCCTCCTGCTCTTTCTCCTCCTCCTGCTCCTTCTCCTCCTCCTGCTTCTTCTCCACCTCCTGTTCCTTCTCCGACTCCTGATCCTTCCCCACGTCCTTCTCCTGCTCCATCTACTTCTCCTCCTCCTGCTCCTTGTCCACCTCCTGCTCCTTGTCCACCTCCTGCTCCTTGTCCACCTCCGGCTCAATGTCCACCCCCTGCTCATTGTCCACCTCCTCCTCCGTGTCCACCTCCTGATCCTTGTCCACCTCCTGCTCATTGTAAACCTCCTGCTCCTTGTCCACCTAGTGCTCCATCTCGCCCTCCTGCTCCATCTCGTCCTCCAGCTCCTTCTCGCCCTCCTGCTCCTTCTCGCCCTCCTGCTCCTTCTCGCCCTCCTGCTCCTTCTCGCCCTCCTGCTCCTTCTCGCCCTCCTGCTCCTTCTCCACCTCCTGCTCCTTCTCCACCTCCTGCTCCTTCTCCACCTCCTGCTCCCTCTTCTCCTCCTGCTCCTGCTCCTCCTCCTGCTTCTTCTGCAAATCCTTCTCATACTCGCCCTCCTGATCCTTTTCCGCCACCTGCTCGTTCTCCAGCTGTTGCTTCTTCTCCTCCTCCTGTTCCTTTTCCACCTCCTGCTCCTTCTCCTCCTCCTGCTCCTTCTCCTCCTCCTACTCCTTCTCCTCCTCCTGCTCCCTCTCCAACTCCTGCTCCTTCTCCGCCTCCTGCTCCTTCTCCGCCTCCTGCTCCTTGTCCACCTCCTGCTCCTTGTCCACCTCCTGCTCCTTGTCCATCTCCTGCTCCTTTTCCACCTCCTGCTCCTTCTCCTCCTCCTGCTCATTCTCCACCTCCTGCTCCTTATTCTCCTCCTGCTCCTGCTCCTCCTCCTGCTTCTTCTCCAACTCCTTCTCCTACTCGCCCTCCTGGTCCTTTTCAGCCACCTGCTCGTTCTCCACCTGTTGCTTCTTCTGCTCCTCCTGCTCCTTGTCCACCTCCTGCTCCTTGTCCACCTCCTGCTCCTTCTCCACCTACAGCTCCTTCTCCACTCCTGCTCATTCACCACCTCCTGCTCCTTCTTCTCCTCCTTCTCCTTCTCCTCCTCCTGCTCCTTCTCTACCTCCATCTCTTTGACTCCCTCCTGCTCCTTATCTCCCTCCTGCTCCTTTTCCACCTCCTGCTGCTACGCCCCCTGCTGGTCCTTCTCCGCCTCCTGCTTCTTCTCCACCTATTGCTTCTTTTCCACCTCCTGTTCCTTCTCTTCCTCCTGCTCCTTCTCCACCTCCTCCTCCTCCTCCACCTCCTTCTCCTCCTCCTGCTCCTTCTTCTTCTCCTGCTCCTTCTCCTCCTCCTGCTCCTTCTCCACCTCCTGCTCCTTGTCCAACTCCTGCTCTTTGACCACCTCCTGCTCCTTCTTCTCCTCCTTCTCCTCCTCCTGCTCCTGCTCCACCTCCTGCTCTTTGATTCCCTCCTGATCCTTGTCTCCATTCTGCTCCTTCTCCACCTCCTGCTCCTTCTCCACCTCCTGCTCCATCTCCAACTCCTGCTCCTTCTCTTTCTCCTGATCCTTCCCCACCTCCTTCTCATTGTCCACCTCCTGCTCTGTGTCCATCTCCTGATCCTTGTCCACCTCCTGCACCTTGTGCACCTGCTGCTCCTTGTCCACCTCGTGCTCCTTCTCGCCATCCTGCTCCTTCTCGTCCTCCAGCTCCTTCACGCCCTCCTACTCCTTCCTGCCCTCCTGCTCATTGTCCACCTCCTGCTCCTTCTCCATTTCTGCTCATTCACCACCTCCTGCTCCATCTTCTCCTCCTTCTCCTCCTCCTGCTCCTTCTCCACCTCCTCCTCCTTCTCCACCTCCTGCTCTTTTCTCCCTCCTGCTCCTTCTCCACCTCCTGCTCCTTCTTGACCTCCTCCTCCTTCTCCACCTCCTGCTCCTTCTCGACCTCCTCCTCCTTCTCTTTCTCCTGTTCCTTCTTCTTCTCCTGCTCCTTCTCCACTCCTGCTCCTTCTCCTCCTCCTGCTCCTTTTCATTCTCCTGCTCCTTCTCCGGCTCCTGCTCCTCCTCCTGCTGCTTGTACATCTCCTGCGCCTTGTCCACTCCTGCGCCTTCTCGCCTTCCTGCTCCATCTCGCCCTCCTGCTCCTTCTCGACCTCCTGCTCCTTCTCGACCTCCTGCTCCTTTTCCTCCTCCTGCTCCTTTTCCTCCTCCTGCTCCTTCTCCTTCTTCTCCTCCTTCTCCTTCTCCTCCTCCTGCTCCTTTTCCACCTCCTGCTCCTTCTCCGCCTCCTGCTCCTCCTCCTTCTCCTCCTCCTGCTCCTTCTCTACATCCTGCTCCATGTCTCCCTCCTGCTCCTTCTCTACCGACTGCTCCTTTTCCACCTCCTGCACCTTCTCCGCCTCCTGCTCCTCCTCCTTCTCCTCCACCTGCTCCTTCTCCGCCTGCTGCTCCTTCTCCACCTATTGCTTCTTTTCCAACTCCTGTTCCTCCTCCACCTTCTTCTCCTCTTCCTGCTACTTCTTCTTAAGCTGCTCCTTCTCCTCCACCTGCTCCTTCTCCGCCTGCTGCTCCTTCTCCACCTATTGCTTCTTCTCCACCTCCTGCTCCTTCTCCTCCTCCTGCTCCTTCTCCTCCTTCTGTTCCTTCTTCTTCTCCTGCTCCTTCTCCACTCCTGCTCCTTCTCCTCCTCCTGCTCCTTTTCCTTCTCCTGCTCCTTCTCCGGCTCCTGCTCCTCCTCCTGCTCCTCCTCCTGCTGCTTGTACATCTCCTGCGCCTTGTCCACTCCTGCGCATTCTCGCCCTCCTGCTCCATCTGCCCTCCTGCTCCTTCTCGACCTCCTGCTCCTTTTCCACCTCCTGCTCCTTCTCCGCCTCCTGCTCCTCCTCCTGCTCCTCCTACTGCCCCTCCTCCTTCTCCTTCTCCTCCTCCTGCTCCTTTTCCACCTCCTGTTCCTTCTCCGCCTCCTGCTCCTCCTCCTTCTCCTCTACCTGCTCCTTCTCCACCTCCTGCTCCATGTCTCCCTCCTGCTCCTTCTCCACCTACTGCTCCTTTTCCACCTCCTGCACCTTCTCCGCCTCCTGCTCCTCCTCCTTCTCCTCCACCTGCTCCTTCTCCGACTGCTGCTCCTTCTCCACCTATTGCTTCTTTTCCACCTCCTGTTCCTCCTCCACCACCTTCTCCTCCTCCTGCTACTTCTTCTTAAGCTGCTCCTTCTCCTCCACCTGCTCCTTCTCCGCCTGCTGCTCCTTCTCCACCTATTGCTTCTTCTCCACCTCCTGTTCTTTCTCCTCCTCCTGATCCTTCTCCACGTCCTTCTCCTCCTCCATCTCCATCTCCTCCTCCTGCTCCTTCTCCTCCTCCTGCTCCTTTTCCTCCTCCTGCTCCTTCTCCTCCTCCTGCTTCTTCTCCACCTCCTGTTTCTTCTCCACCTCCTGTTCCTTCTCCTCCTCCTGATCTTTCTCCACCTCCTTCTCCTCCTCCACCTCCTTCTCCTCCTCCTTCTCCACTCCGGCTCCATCTCCACCTCCTGCTCCTTCTTCTCCTCCAGTTCCTTCTCCTCCTCCTGCTCCTTCTCCACCTCCTCTTCATTCTCCAACTCGTGCTCCTTCTCCACTTTTGCTCAACCCCCTCCTCCTGCTCCTTCTCCACTTCAAGCTCCTTCTCGACCTCCTGCTCCTTCTCGACCTCCTGCTCCTTTTCCTCCTCCTGCTCCTTTTCCTCCTCCTGCTCCTTCTCCTTCTCCTCCTCCTTCTCCTTCTCCTCCTCCTGCTCCTTTTCCACCTCCTGCTCCTTCTTCGCCTCCTGCTCCTCCTCCTTCTCCTCCTCCTGCTCCTTCTCTACCTCCTGCTCCATGTCTCCCTCCTGCTCCTTCTCTACCGACTGCTCCTTTTCCACCTCCTGCACCTTCTCCGCCTCCTGCTCCTCCTCCTTCTCCTCCACCTGCTCCTTCTCCGCCGGCTGCTCCTTCTCCACCTATTGCTTCTTTTCCACCTCCTGTTCCTCCTCCACCTTCTTCTCCTCCTCCTGCTACTTCTTCTTAAGCTGCTCCTTCTCCTCCACGTGCTCCTTCTCCGCCTGCTGCTCCTTCTCCACCTATTGCTTCTTCTCCACCTCCTGCTCCTTCTCCTCCTCCTGCTCCTTCTCCTCCTTCTGTTCCTTCTTCTTCTCCTGCTCCTTCTCCACTCCTGCTCCTTCTCCTCCTCCTGCTCCTTTTCCTTCTCCTGCTCCTTCTCCGGCTCCTGCTCCTCCTCCTGCTGCTTGTACATCTCCTGCGCCTTGTCCACTCCTGCGCATTCTCGCCCTCCTGCTCCATCTGCCCTCCTGCTCCTTCTCGACCTCCTGCTCCTTTTCCACCTCCTGCTCCTTCTCCGCCTCCTGCTCCTCCTCCTGCTCCTCCTCCTGCCCCTCCTCCTTCTCCTTCTCCTCCTCCTGCTCCTTTTCCACCTCCTGTTCCTTCTCCGCCTCCTGCTCCTCCTCCTTCTCCTCCACCTGCTCCTTCTCCACCTCCTGCTCCATGTCTCCCTCCTGCTCCTCCTCCACCTACTGCTCCTTTTCCACCTCCTGTTCCTTCTCCGCCTCCTGCTCCTCCTCCTTCTCCTCCACCTGCTCCTTCTCCACCTCCTGCTCCATGTCTCCCTCCTGCTCCTTCTCCACCTATTGCTTCTATTCCACCTCCTGTTCCTCCTCCACCACCTTCTCCTCCTCCTGCTACTTCTTCTTAAGCTGCTCCTTCTCCTCCACCTGCTCCTTCTCCGCCTGCTGCTCCTTCTCCACCTATTGCTTCTTCTCCACCTCCTGTTCCTTCTCCTCCTCCTGATCCTTCTCCACGTCCTTCTCCTCATCCATCTCCATCTCCTCCTCCTGCTCCTTCTCCTCCTCCTGCTCCTTCTCCTCCTCCTGCTCCTTCTCCTCCTCCTGCTTCTTCTCCACCTCCTGTTTCTTCTCCACCTCCTGTTCCTTCTCCTCCTCCTGATCTTTCTCCACCTCCTTCTCCTCCTCCACCTCCTTCTCCTCCTCCTTCTCCACTCCTGCTCCATCTCCACCTCCTGCTCCTTCTTCTCCTCCAGCTCCTTCTCCTCCTCCTGCTCCTTCTCCACCTCCTCTTCATTCTCCAACTCGTGCTCCTTCTCCACTTTTGCTCAACCGCCTCCTCCTGCTCCTTCTCCACTTTATGCTCCTTCTCCCGCTCCTGCTCCTACTCCCGCTTCTGCTCCTTCTCCCGCTCCTGCTCCGTCTCCTCTTGCTGCTACTTCTCCTCCTGCTGCTTCATCTGCTCCTGCTGCTACTTCTTCACCTCTTTCTCCTGCTCCTTCTCCACCTCCTGCTCCATGTCTCCCTCCTGCTTCTTCTCCACAGACTGCTTCTTTTCCACCTCCTGTTCCTTCTCTTGCTCCTGCTCCTTCTCCACGTCCTTCTCCTCCTCCACCTCCTTCTCCTCCTCCTGCTACTTCTTCTTCTCCTGCTCCTTCTCCTCCTCCTGCTCCTTCTCCTCCTCCTGCTACTTCTTCTTCTCCTGCTCCTTCTCCTCCTCCTGCTCCTTCTCCTCCTCCTGCTCCTTCTCCTCCTCCTGCTTCTTCTCCACCTCCTGCTCCTTCTCCTCCTCCTGCTCCTTCTCCTCCTCCTGCTCCTTCTCCTCCTCCTGCTTCTTCTCCACCTCCTGTTCATTCTCCTCCTCCTGATCCTTCTCCACGTCCTTCTCCTCCTCCACCTCCTTCTCCTCCTCCTGCTCCTTCTTCTTCTCCTGCTCCTTCTCCTCCTCCTGCTCCTTCTCCACCTCCTGCTCCTTGTCCACCTCCTGCTCCTTGTCCAACTCCTGCTCCTTGACCACCTCCTGCTCCTTCTCCTCCTCCTGCTACTTCTTCTTCTCCTGCTCCTTCTCCTCCTCCTGCTCCTTCTCCTCCTCCTGCTCCTTCTCCTCCTCCTGCTTCTTCTCCACCTCCTGCTCCTTCTCCTCCTCCTGCTCCTTCTCCTCCTCCTGCTCCTTCTCCTCCTCCTGCTTCTTCTCCACCTCCTGTTCATTCTCCTCCTCCTGATCCTTCTCCACGTCCTTCTCCTCCTCCACCTCCTTCTCCTCCTCCTGCTCCTTCTTCTTCTCCTGCTCCTTCTCCTCCTCCTGCTCCTTCTCCACCTCCTGCTCCTTGTCCACCTCCTGCTCCTTGTCCAACTCCTGCTCCTTGACCACCTCCTGCTCCTTCTTCTCCTCCTTCTCCTCCTCATGCTCCTGCTCCACCTCCTGCTCTTTGATTCCCTCCTGATCCTTGTCTCCATTCTGCTCCTTCTCCACCTCCTGCTCCTTCTCCACCTCCTGCTCCATCTCCAACTCCTGCTCCTTCTCCTCTTCCTCCTTCTTCTCCACCTCCTGTTCATTCTCCTCCTCCTGATCCTTCTCCACGTCCTTCTCCTCCTCCATCTCCTTCTCCTCCTCCTGCTCCTTGTCCACCTCCTGCTCCTTATCTACCTCCTGCTCCTTGTCCACCTCCGGCTCCATGTCCACCTCCTCCTCATTGTACACCTCCTGCTCCTTGTCCACCTAGTGCTCCATCTCGCCCTCCGGCTCCATCTCGTCCTCCAGCTCCTTCTCGCCCTCCTGCTCCTTCTCGCCCTCCTGCTCCTTCTCGCCCTCCTGCTCCTTTTCCACCTCCTGCTCCTTCTGCACCACCTGCTCGTTCTCCACCTATGGCTTCTTCTCCTCCTCCTGTTCCTTGTCCACCTCCTGCTCCTTCTCCACCTCCTGCTCCTTCTCCACCTCCTGCTCCTTGTCCACCTCCTGATCCTTCTCGCCCTCCTGCTACTTCCTGCCCTCCTGCTCCTTCTCCACCTCCTGCTCCTTCTCGACTCCTGCTCATTCACCACCTCCTGCTCCTTCTTCTCCTCCTTCTCCTCTTCCTGCTCCTTCTCCACCTCCTGCTCTTTGACTCCCTCCTGCTCCTTTTCTCCCTTCTGCTCCTTTTCTCCCTTCTGCTCCTTCTCCACCTCCTGCTCCTTCTCCACCTCCTGCTCCATCTCCACCTCCTGCCCCTTCTCCTTCTCCTGCTCCTTCCCCACCTCCTTCTCATTGTCCACCTCCTGCTCTGTGTCCATCTCCTGATCCTTGTCCACCTCCTGCTCCTTGTGCACCTCCTGCTCCTTGTCCACCCAGTGCTCCTTCTCGCCTTCCTGCTCCTTCTCGTCCTCCAGCTCCTTCACGCCCCCCTGCTACTTCCTGACCTCCTGCTCCTTGTCCACCTCCTGCTCTTTCTCCATTTCTGCTCATTCACCACCTCCTGCTCCTTCTTCTTCTCCTTCTGCACCTTCTCCACCTCCAGCTTCTTGTCTTCCTCCTGCTCCTTTTCTCCCTCCTGTTCCTTCTCCACCTCCTGCTCCTTCTCGACCTCCTACTCCTTCTCCACCTCCTGCTCCATCTCCTCATCTTGCGCCATCTCCACCTCCTGCTCCTTCTCCTCCTTCTGCTCCTTCTCCTCCTCCTACTCCTTCTCCAATTCCTGCTCCTTCTGCTCCTCCTCCTCCTCATCCTTGTCCTCCAGCTTCTTCTCCAACTCCTTCTACTACTCCCCCTGCTGGTTCTTCTCCACCTCGTGCTTCTTCTCCACCTATTGCTTCTTTTCCACCTCCTGTTCCTTCTCTTCCTCCTGCTCCTTCTCCACTTCCTCCTCCTCCTCCACCTCCTTCTCCACCTCCTGCTACTTCTTCTTCTCCTGCTCCTTCTCCTCCACCTGCTCCATCTCCTCCTCCTGCTTCTTCTCCACCTCCTGTTCCTTCTCCTCCTCCTGATCCTACTCCACGTCCTTCTCCTCCTCCATCTCCTTCTCCTCCTCCTGCTCCTTGTCCACCTCCGGCTCCATGTCGACCTCCTGCTCATTGTCCACCTCCTGCTCCGTGTCCACCTCCATCTCCTTCGACACCTCCTGCTCCTTGTCCACCTCCTGCTCATTGTACACCTCATGCTCCTTGTCCACCTAGTGCTCCTTCTCGCCCTCCTGCTCCTTCTCGCCCTCCTGCTCCTTCTCGCCCTCCTGCTCCTTCTTGCCCTCCTGCTCCTACTCACCCTCCTGCTCCTTCTCCACCTCCTGCTCCTTCTCGCCCTCCTGCTCCTCCTCCTGCATCTTCTCTAAATCCTTCTCATACTCGCCCTCCTGCTCCTTTTCCACCTCCTGCTCCTTCTGCACCACCTGCTCGTTCTCCACCTATGGCTTCTTCTCCTCCTCCTGTTCCTTGTCCACCTCCTGATCCTTCTCGCCCTCCTGCTACTTCCTGCCCTCCTGCTCCTTCTCCACCTCCTGCTCCTTCTCGACTCCTGCTCATTCACCACCTCCTGCTCCTTCTTCTCCTCCTTCTCCTCTTCCTGCTCCTTCTCCACCTCCTGCTCTTTGACTCCCTCCTGCTCCTTTTCTCCCTTCTGCTCCTTTTCTCCCTTCTGCTCCTTCTCCACCTCCTGCTCCTTCTCCACCTCCTGCTCCATCTCCACCTCCTGCCCCTTCTCCTTCTCCTGCACCTTCCCCACCTCCTTCTCATTGTCCACCTCCTGCTCTGTGTCCATCTCCTGATCCTTGTCCACCTCCTGCTCCTTGTGCACCTCCTGCTCCTTGTCCACCCAGTGCACCTTCTCGCCTTCCTGCTCCTTCTCGTCCTCCTGGTCCTTTTCCGCCTCCTGCTCGTTCTCCACCTGTTGCTTCTTCTCCACCTCCTCTTCCTTCTCCTCCTCCACCTCCTTCTCCTCCTCCTGTTCCTTGTCCACCTCCTGCTCCTTGTCCACCTGCTGCTCCTTGTCCAACTCCTGCTCCTTGTCCACCTCCTGCTCCTTCTCGACTCCTGCTCATTCACCACCTCCTTCTCCTTCTTCTCCTACTTCTCCTCCTCCTGCTCCTTCTCCACCTCCTCTTCATTCTCCAACTCGTGCTCCTTCTCCACTTTTGCTCAACCTCCTCCTCCTGCTCCTTCTCCACTACATGCTCCTTCTCCCGCTTCTGCTCCTTCTCCCGCTCCTGCTCCGTCTCCTCTTGCTGCTACTTCTCCTCCTGCTGCTTCTTCTGCTCCTGCTGTTACTTCTTCACCTCTTTCTCCTGCTCCTTCTCCGCCTCCTGCTCCATGTCTCCCTCCTGCTCCTTGTCCAGCTACTGCTCCTTTTACACCTCCTGCACCTTCTCCGCCTCCTGCTCCTTCTCCACATATTGCTTCTTTTCCACCTCCTGTTCCTGCTCTTCCTCCTGCTCCTTCTCCACCTCCTTCTCCTCCTCCACCTCCTTCTCCTCCTCCTGCTACTTCTTCTTCTCCTACTCCTTCTCCTCCTCCTGCTCCTTCTCCTCCTCCTGCTCCTTCTCCTCCTCCTGCTTCTTCTCCACCTCCTGTTCCTTCTCCTCCTCCTGATCCTTCTCCACGTCCTTCTCCTCCTCCATCTCCTTCTCCTCCTCCTGCTCCTAGTCCACCTCCTGCTCCATATCTACCTCCTGCTCCTTGTCCACCTCAGGCTCCATGTCCACCTCCTGCTCATTGTCCACCTCCTGCTCCGTGTCCACCTCCTGATCCTTGTCCACCTCCTGCTCATTGTACACCTCCTGCTCCTTGTCCACCCAGTGCTCCATCTCGCCCTCCTGCTCCATCTCGTCCTCCAGCTCCTTCTCGTCCTCCTGCTCCTTCTCGCCCTCCTGCTCCTTCTCGCCCTCCTGCTCCTTCTCGCCCTCCTGCTCCTTCTCGCCCTCCTGCTCCTTCTCGCCCTCCTGCTCCTTCTCCACCTCTTGCTCCTTCTCCACCTCCTGCTCCTTCTTCTCCTCCTGCTCCGGCTCCTCCTCCTGCATCTTCTCTAAATCCTTCTCATACTCGCCCTCCTGGTCCTTTTCCGCCACCTGCTCGTTCTCCACCTGTTACTTCTTCTCCTCCTCCTGTTCCTTGTCCACCTCCTGCTCCTTCTCCTCCTCCTGCTCCTTCTCCACCTCCTGTTCTTCTCCTCCTCCTGATCTTTCTCCACCTCCTTCTCCTCCTCCACCTCCTTCTCCTCCTCCTTCTCCACTCCGGCTCCATCTCCACCTCCTGCTCCTTCTTCTCCTCCAGCTCCTTCTCCTCCTCCTGCTCCTTCTCCACCTCCTCTTCATTCTCCAACTCGTGCTCCTTCTCCACTTTTGCTCAACCTCCTCCTCCTGCTCCTTCTCCACTTCATGCTCCATCTCCCGCTCCTGCTCCTACTCCCGCTTCTGCTCCTTCTCCCGCTCCTGCTCCGTCTCCTCTTGCTGCTACTTCTCCTCCTGCTGCTTCTTCTGCTCCTGCTGCTACTTCTTCACCTCTTTCTCCTGCTCCTTCTCCACCTCCTGCTCCATGTCTCCCTCCTGCTCCTTCTCCACCGACTGCTTCTTTTCCATCTCCTGTTGCTTCTCTTCCTCCTACTCCTTCTCCACCTCCTTCTCCTCCTCCACCTCCTTCTCCTCCTCCTGCTTCTTCTCCTCCTCCTGCTTCTTCTCCACCTCCTGTTCCTTCTCCTCCTCCTGATCCTTCTCCACGTCCTTCTCCTCCTCCATCTCCTTCTCCTCCTCCTGCTCCTTGTCCACCTCCGGCTCCATGTCCACCTCCTGCTCATTGTACACCTCCTGCTCCTTCTCCACCTAGTGCTCCATCTCGCCCTCCTGCTCCATCTCGTCCTCCAGCTCCTTCTCGCCCTCCTGCTCCTTCTCGCCCTCCTGCTCCTTCTCGCCCTCCTGCTCCTTCTCGCCCTCCTGCTCCTTTTCCACCTCCTGCTCCTTCTGCACCTCCTGCTCATTCTCCACCTCCTGCTCCTTCTTCACCTCCTGCTTCTGCTCCTCCTCCTGCTTCTTCTCCAACTCCTTCTCCTACTCGCCGTCCTGGTCCTTTTCAGCCACCTGCTCGTTCTCCACCTGTTGCTTCTTTTCCTCCTGTTCCTTGTCCACCTCCTGCTCCTTGTCCACCTCCTGCTCCTTGTCCACCTCCTGCTCCTTGTCCACCTCCTGCGCCTTGTCCGCCTCCTGCTCCTTGTCCACCTCATGATCCTTGTCCACCTCCTGATCCTTCTCGCTCTCCTGCTACTTCCTGCCCTCCTGCTCCTTCTCCACCTCCTGCTCCTTCACCACCTCCTGCTCCTTCTTCTCCTCCTTCTCCTCTTCCTGCTCCTTCTCCACCTCCTGCTCTTTGACTCCATCCTGCTCCTTTTCTCCCTTCTGTTCCTTCTCCACCTCCTGCTCCTTCTCCACCTCCTGCTCCATCTCCACCTCCTGCCCCTTCTCCTTCTCCTGCTCCTTCCCCACCTCCTTCTCATTGTCCACCTCCTGCTCTGTGTCCATCTCCTGATCCTTGTCCACCTCCTGCTCCTTGTGCACCTCCTGCTCCTTGTCCACCTAGTGCTCCTTCTCGCCTTCCTGCTCCTTCTCGTCCTCCAGCTCCTTCACGCCCCCCTGCTCCTTCCTGACCTCCTGCTCCTTGTCCACCTCCTGCTCCTTCTCCATTTCTGCTCATTCACCACCTCCTGCTCCTTCTTCTCCTCCTTCTCCTCCTCCTGCTCCTTCTCCACCTCCAGCTTCTTGTCTTCCTCCTGCTCCTTTTCTCCCTCCTGCTCCTTCTCCACCTCCTGCTCCTTCTCGACCTCCTACTCCTTCTCCACCTCCTGCTCCATCTCCTCATCTTGCGCCATCTCCACCTCCTGCTCCTTCTCCTCCTTCTGCTCCTTCTCCTCCTCCTACTCCTTCTCCAATTCCTGCTCCTTCTGCTCCTCCTCCTCCTCATCCTTGTCCTCCAGCTTCTTCTCCAACTCCTTCTCCTACTCCCCCTGCTGGTTCTTCTCCGCCTCGTGCTTCTTCTCCACCTATTGCTTCTTTTCCACCTCCTGTTCCTTCTCTTCCTCCTGCTCCTTCTCCACTTCCTCCTCCTCCTCCACCTCCTTCTCCACCTCCTGCTACTTCTTCTTCTCCTGCTCCTTCTCCTCCACCTGCTCCATCTCCTCCTCCTGCTTCTTCTCCACCTCCTGTTCCTTCTCCTCCTCCTGATCCTTCTCCACGTCCTTCTCCTCCTCCATCTCCTTCTCCTCCTCCTGCTCCTTGTCCACCTCCGGCTCCATGTCGACCTCCTGCTCATTGTCCACCTCCTGCTCCGTGTCCACCTCCATCTCCTTCTCCACCTCCTGCTCCTTGTCCACCTCCTGCTCATTGTACACCTCCTGCTCCTTGTCCACCTAGTGCTCCTTCTCGCCCTCCTGCTCCATCTCGTCCTCCAGCTCCTTCTCGCCCTCCTGCTCCTTCTTGCCCTCCTGCTCCTACTCACCCTCCTGGTCCTTTTCCGCCTCCTGCTCGTTCTCCACCTGTTGCTTCTTCTCCACCTCCTGTTCCTTCTCCTCCTCCTGCTCCTTCTCCACCTCCTTCTCCTCCTCCACCTCCTTCTCCTCCTCCTGTTCCTTGTCGACCTCCTGCTCCATGTCCACCTCCTGCTCCTTGTCCAACTCCTGCTCCTTGACCAACTCCTGCTCCTTGTCCACCTCCTGCTCCTTCTCGACTCCTGCTCATTCACCACCTCCTGCTCCTTCTTCTCCTCCTTCTCCTCCTCCTGCTCCTTCTCCACCTCCTGCTCTTTGACTCCCTCCTGCTCCTTGTCTCCCTTCTGCTCCTTCTCACCCTCCTGCTCCTTCTCGGCCTCCTGCTCCTTCTCGGCCTCCTGCTCCTTCTCGCCCTCCTGCTCCTTTTCCACCTCCTGCTCCTTCTGCACCTCCTGCTCATTCTCCACCTCCTGCTCCTTCTTCTCCTCCTGCTCCTGCTCCTCCTCCTGCTTCTTCTCCAACTCCTTCTCCTACTCGTGCTCCTGGTCCTTTTCAGCCACCTGCTCGTTCTCCACCTGTTGCTTCTTCTCCTCCTCCTGTTCCTTGTCCACCTCCTGCTCCGTGTCCACCTCCTGCTCCTTGTCCCCCTCCTGCTCCTTGTCCACCTCCTGCTCCTTGTCCACCTCCTGCTCCTTGTCCACCTCCTGCTCCTTCTCGCACTCCTGCTACTTCCTGCCCTCCTGCTCCTTCTTCACATCCTGCTCATTCACCACCTCCTGCTCCTTCTTTTCCTCCTTCTCCTTCTCCTCCTCCTGCTCCTTCTCCACCTCCGGCTCTTTGACTCCCTCCTGCTCCTTTTCTCCCTACTGCTCCTTCTCCACCTCCTGCTCCTTCTCCACCTCCTGCTATATCTCCACCTCCTGCTCCTTCTCCTTCCCCTGCTCCTTCCCCACCTCCTGCTCCTTCCCCACCTCCTTCTCCTTCTCCTCTTCTTGCGCCTTCTCCACCTCCTGCTCTTTCTTCATCTCCTGCTCCTTCTGCACTCCTGCTCCTTCTCCTCCTCCTGCTCCTTCTCCTCCTCCTGCTCCTTCTTCACGTCCTGCTCCTTCTCCACCTCCTGCTCCTTCTTCTCCTACTGCTCATGCTCCTCCTCCTGCTTCTTCTCCAACGCCTTCACCTACTCCCCCTTCTGGTCCTTCTCCTCCACCTGCTCCTTCTCCTCCTCCTGCTCCTTCTCCACCTCCTTCTCCTTCTCCACCTCATGCTCCTTCTTCTCCTCCTGCTCATGCTCCTCCTCCTGCTTCTTCTCCAACTCCTTCACCTGCTCCTCCTCCTGCTTCTTCTCCAACTCCTTCACCTACTCCCCCTTCTGGTCCTTCCCCACCTCCTGCTCCTTCTCCACCTCCTGCTCCTTCTCCACCTCCTTCTCCTTCTCCACCTCCTGTTCCTTCTCCTCCTCCTGCTCCGTCTCCACCTCCTTCTCCTCCTCCACCTCCTTCTCCTCCTCCTGCTCATTGTCCACCTCCTGCTCCTTCTCCACCTCCTGCTCATTCTCCACCTCCTGCCCCTTCTCCTCATTTTCCGCCTTCTCCATCTCCTGCTCCTTCTCCTCCTCCTGCTCATACTCCTCCTCGCGCTGCTTCTACTTCTCCTGCTCCTCCTCCTCTTCTGCTCCTTCTCCACCTCCTGCTCCTTCTCCTCATCTTGCGCCTTCTCCACCTTCTGCTCCTTCTCCTCCTTCTGCTGGGAGTCCTCCTCCTGCTCCTTCTTCTTCTCCTGCTCCTTCTCCACTCCGGCTTCATTTCCACCTCCTGCTCCTTCTCCTTCTCCTGCTCCATCTCCACCTCCTGCTCCTCCTCCTCCTCTTCCTCCTGCTCCTTCTCCACCTCCTGCTCATTCTCCACCTCCTGCTCCTTGTCTCCCTCCTGCTCCTTCTCCACCTCCTGCTTCTTCTCCTCCTCCTGCTTCTACTACTCCTCCTGCTCCTTTTTCTTCTCCTGCTCCTTCTCCAATCCGGCTCCACCTTCACCTCCGGCTTCTTCTTCTCCTCCTGCTCCTTCTCCACCTCCTTCTCCTTCTCCTCTTCTTGCGCCTTCTCCACCTCCTGCTCCTTCTCCATTTCTGCTCATTCACCACTCCTGCTCCTTCTTCTCCTCCTTCTCCTCCTCCTGCTCCTTCTCCACCTCCTGCTTCTTGTCTTCCTCCTGCTCCTTTTCTCCCTCCTGCTCCTTCTCCACCTCCTGCTCCTTCTCCACCTCCTCCTCCTTCTCCACCTCCTGCTCCATCTCCTCATCTTGCGCCATCTCCACCTCCTGCTCCTTCTCCTCCTCCTGCTCCTTCTCCTCCTCCTGTTCCTTCTTCTTCTCCTGCTCCTTCTCCACTCCTGCTCATTCTCCTCCTCCTGCTCCTTTTCCTTCTCCTGCTCCTTCTCCGGCTCCTGCTCCTCCTCCTGCTCCTCCTCCTGCTGCTTGCACATCTCCTGCGCCTTGTCCACTCCTGCGCATTCTCGCCCTCCTGCTCCATCTGCCCTCCTGCTCCTTCTCGACCTCCTGCTCCTTTTCCACCTCCTGCTCCTTCTCCGCCTCCTGCTCCTCATCCTGCTCCTCCTCCTGCCCCTCCTCCTTCTCCTTCTCCTCCTCCTGCTCCTTTTCCACCTCCTGTTCCTTCTCCGCCTCCTGCTCCTCCTCCTTCTCCTCCACCTGCTCCTTCTCCACCTCCTGCTCGATGTCTCCCTCCTGCTCCATGTCTCCCTCCTGCTCCTTCTCCACCTACTGCTCCTTTTCCACCTCCTGCACCTTCTCCGCCTTCTGCTCCTCCTCATTCTCCTCCACCTGCTCCTTCTCCGCCTGCTGCTCCTTCTCCACCTATTGCTTCTTTTCCACCTCCTGTGCCACCTCCACCTTCTTCTCCTCCTCCTGCTACTTCTTCTTATGCTGCTCCTTCTCCTCCTCCTGCTCCTTCTCCTCCTCCTGCTTCTTCTCCACCTCCTGATCCTTCTCCTCCTCCTGATCCTTCTCCACGTCCTTCTCCTCCTCCATCTCCATCTCCTACTCCTGCTCCTTCTCCTCCTCCTGCTCCTTCTCCTCCTCCTGCTCCTTCTCCTCCTCCTGCTTCTTCTCCACCTCCTGTTTCTTCTCCACCTCCTGTTCCTTCTCCTCCTCCTGATCTTTCTCCACCTCCTTCTCCTCCTCCACCTCCTTCTCCTCCTCCTTCTCCACTCCGGCTCCATCTCCACCTCCTGCTCCTTCTTCTCCTCCAGCTCCTTCTCCTCCTCCTGCTCCTTCTCCACCTCCTCTTCATTCTCCAACTCGTGCTCCTTCTCCACTTTTGCTCAACCTCCTCCTCCTGCTCCTTCTCCACTACATGCTCCTTCTCCCGCTCCTGCTCCTACTCCCGCTTCTGCTCCTTCTCCCGCTCCTGCTCCGTCTCCTCTTGCTTCTACTTCTCCTCCTGCTGCTTCTTCAGCTCCTGCTGTTACTTCTTCACGTCTTTCTCCTGCTCCTTCTCCACCTCCTGCTCCATGTCTCCCTCCTGCTCCTTCTCCACCGACTGCTTCTTTTCCACCTCCTGTTCCTTCTCTTCCTCCTGCTCCTTCTCCACCTCCTTCTCCTCCTCCACCTCCTTCTCCTCCTCCTGCTACTTCTTCTTCTCCTGATCCTTCTCCTCCTCCTGCTCCTTCTCCTCCTCCTGCTCCTTCTCCTCCTCCTGCTTCTTCTCCACCTCCTGTTCCTTCTCCTCCTCCTGATCCTTCTCCACGTCCTTCTCCTCCTCCATCTCCTTCTCCTCCTCCTGCTCCTTGTCCACCTCCTGCTCCTTGTCCACCTCCTGCTCCTTATCTACCTCCTGCTCCTTGTCCACCTCCTGCTCCTTCTCCACCTCCTGCTTCTTCTCCTCCTCCTGCTTCTACTACTCCTCCTGCTCCTTTTTCTTCTCCTGCTCCTTCTCCAATCCGGCTCCACCTTCACCTCCGGCTTCTTCTTCTCCTCCTGCTCCTTCTCCACCTCCTTCTCCTTCTCCTCTTCTTGCGCCTTCTCCACCTCCTGCAACCTTCTCCATTTCTGCTCATTCACCACTCCTGCTCCTTCTTCTCCTCCTTCTCCTCCTCCTGCTCCTTCTCCACCTCCTGCTTCTTGTCTTCCTCCTGCTCCTTTTCTCCCTCCTGCTCCTTCTCCACCTCCTGCTCCTTCTCCACCTCCTCCTCCTTCTCCACCTCCTGCTCCATCTCCTCATCTTGCGCCATCTCCACCTCCTGCTCCTTCTCCTCCTCCTGCTCCTTCTCCTCCTCCTGTTCCTTCTTCTTCTCCTGCTCCTTCTCCACTCCTGCTCATTCTCCTCCTCCTGCTCCTTTTCCTTCTCCTGCTCCTTCTCCGGCTCCTGCTCCTCCTCCTGCTCCTCCTCCTGCTGCTTGCACATCTCCTGCGCCTTGTTCACTCCTGCGCATTCTCGCCCTCCTGCTCCATCTGCCCTCCTGCTCCTTCTCGACCTCCTGCTCCTTTTCCACCTCCTGCTCCTTCTCCGCCTCCTGCTCCTCATCCTGCTCCTCCTCCTGCCCCTCCTCCTTCTCCTTCTCCTCCTCCTGCTCCTTTTCCACCTCCTGTTCCTTCTCCGCCTCCTGCTCCTCCTCCTTCTCCTCCACCTGCTCCTTCTCCACCTCCTGCTCCATGTCTCCCTCCTGCTCCATGTCTCCCTCCTGCTCCTTCTCCACCTACTGCTCCTTTTCCACCTCCTGCACCTTCTCCGCCTTCTGCTCCTCCTCCTTCTCCTCCACCTGCTCCTTCTCCGCCTGCTGCTCCTTCTCCACCTATTGCTTCTTTTCCACCTCCTGTGCCACCTCCACCTTCTTCTCCTCCTCCTGCTACTTCTTCTTATGCTGCTCCTTCTCCTCCTCCTGCTCCTTCTCCTCCTCCTGCTTCTTCTCCACCTCCTGATCCTTCTCCTCCTCCTGCTCCTTCTCCACGTCCTTCTCCTCCTCCATCTCCATCTCCTACTCCTGCTCCTTCTCCTCCTCCTGCTCCTTCTCCTCCTCCTGCTCCTTCTCCTCCTCCTGCTTCTTCTCCACCTCCTGTTTCTTCTCCACCTCCTGTTCCTTCTCCTCCTCCTGATCTTTCTCCACCTCCTTCTCCTCCTCCACCTCCTTCTCCTCCTCCTTCTCCACTCCGGCTCCATCTCCACCTCCTGCTCCTTCTTCTCCTCCAGCTCCTTCTCCTCCTCCTGCTCCTTCTCCACCTCCTCTTCATTCTCCAACTCGTGCTCCTTCTCCACTTTTGCTCAACCTCCTCCTCCTGCTCCTTCTCCACTACATGCTCCTTCTCCCGCTCCTGCTCCTACTCCCGCTTCTGCTCCTTCTCCCGCTCCTGCTCCGTCTCCTCTTGCTTCTACTTCTCCTCCTGCTGCTTCTTCTGCTCCTGCTGTTACTTCTTCACGTCTTTCTCCTGCTCCTTCTCCACCTCCTGCTCCATGTCTCCCTCCTGCTCCTTCTCCACCGACTGCTTCTTTTCCACCTCCTGTTCCTTCTCTTCCTCCTGCTCCTTCTCCACCTCCTTCTCCTCCTCCACCTCCTTCTCCTCCTCCTGCTACTTCTTCTTCTCCTGATCCTTCTCCTCCTCCTGCTCCTTCTCCTCCTCCTGCTCCTTCTCCTCCTCCTGCTTCTTCTCCACCTCCTGTTCCTTCTCCTCCTCCTGATCCTTCTCCACGTCCTTCTCCTCCTCCATCTCCTTCTCCTCCTCCTGCTCCTTGTCCACCTCCTGCTCCTTGTCCACCTCCTGCTCCTTATCTACCTCCTGCTCCTTGTCCACCTCCTGCTCCTTGTCCACCTCCTGCTCCTTGTCCACCTCCTGCTCCTTGTCCACCTCCGGTTCCATGTCCACCTCCTGCTCATTGTACACCTCCTGCTCCTTGTCCACCTAGTGCTCCATCTCGCCCTCCTGCTCCTTCTCGCCCTCCTGCTCCTTCTCGCCCTCCTGCTCCTTTTCCACCTCCTGCTCCTTTTCCACCTCCTGCTCCTTCTGCACCTCCTGCTCATTCTCCACCTCCTGCTCCTTCTTCACCTCCTGCTTCTGCTCCTCCTCCTGCTTCTTCTCCAACTCCTTCTCCTACTCGCCCTCCTGGTCCTTTTCAGCCACCTGCTCGTTCTCCACCTGTTGCTTCTTCTCCTCCTCCTGTTCCTTGTCCACCTCCGGCTCCTTGTCCACCTCCTGCTCCTTGTCCACCTCCTGCTCCTTGTCCACCTCCTGCTCCTTGTCCACCTCCTGATCCTTCTCGCCCTCCTGCTACTTCCTGCCCTCCTGCTCCTTCTCCACCTCCTGCTCCTCCTGGACTCCTGCTCATTCACCACCTCCTGCTCCTTCTTCTCCTCCTTCTCCTCTTCCTGCTCCTTCTCCACCTCCTGCTCTTTGACTCCCTCCTGCTCCTTTTCTCCCTTCTGCTCCTTCTCCACCTCCTGCTCCTTCTCCACCTCCTGCTCCATCTCCACCTCCTGCCCCTTCTCCTTCTCCTGCTCCTACCCCACCTCCTTCTCATTGTCCACCTCCTGCTCTGTGTCCATCTCCTGATCCTTGTCCACCTCCTGATCCTTGTCCACCTCCTGCTCCTTGTGCACCTCCTGCTCCTTGTCCACCTAGTGCTCCTTCTCACCTTCCTGCTCCTTCTCGTCCTCCAGCTCCTTCACGCCCCCCTGCTCCTTCCTGACCTCCTGCTCCTTGTCCACCTCCTGCTCCTTCTCCATTTCTGCTCATTCACCACCTCCTGCTCCTTCTTCTCCTCCTTCTCCTCCTCCTGCTCCTTCTCCACCTCCAGCTTCTTGTCTTCCTCCTGCTCCTTTTCTCCCTCCTGCTCCTTCTCCACCTCCTGCTCCTTCTCGACCTCCTACTCCTTCTCCACCTCCTGCTCCATCTCCTCATCTTGCGCCATCTCCACCTCCTGCTCCTTCTCCTCCTTCTGCTCCTTCTCCTCCTCCTACTCCTTCTCCAATTCCTGCTCCTTCTGCTCCTCCTCCTCCTAATCATCGTCCTCCAGCTTCTTCTCCAACTCCTTCTCCTACTCCCCCTGCTGGTTCTTCTCCGCCTCGTGCTTCTTCACCACCGATTGCTTCTTTTCCACCTCCTGTTCCTTCTCTTCCTCCTGCTCCTTCTCCACCTCCTCCTCCTCCTCAACCTCCAACTCCACCTCCTGCTACCTCTTCTTCTCCTGCTCATTCTCCTCCACCTGCTCCATCTCCTCCTCCTGCTTATTCTCCACCTCCTGTTCCTTCTCCTCCTCCTGATCCTTCTCCACGTCCTTCTCCTCCTCCATCTCCTTCTCCTCCTCCTGCTCCTTGTCCACCTCCGGCTCAATGTCGACCTCCTGCACATTGTCCACCTCCTGTTCCTTGTCGACCTCATGCTCCATGTCCACCTCCTGCTCCTTGTCCACCTCCTGCTCCTTGACCAACTCCTGCTCCTTGTCCACCTCCTGCTCCTTCTCGACTCCTGCTCATTCACAAACTCCTGCTCCTTCTTCTCCTCCTTCTCCTCCTCCTGCTCTTTCTCCACCTCCTGCTCTTTGACTCCCTCCTGCTCCTTGTCTCCCTTCTGCTCCTTCTCCACCTCCTGCTCCTTCTCGCCCTCCTGCTCCTTCTCGACCTCCTGCTCCTTCTCGCCCTCCTGCTCCTTTTCCACCTCCTGCTCCTTCTGCACCTCCTGCTCATTCTCCACCTCCTGCTCCTTCTTCTCCTCCTGCTTCTGCTCCTCCTCCTGCTTCTTCTCCAACTCCTTCTCCTATTCGCCCTCCTGGTCCTTTTCAGCCACCTGCTCGTTCTCCACCTGTTGCTTCTTCTCCTCCTCGTGTTCCTTGTCCACCTCCTGCTCCTTGTCCACCTCCTGCTCCTTGTCCACCTCCTGCTCCTTCTCGCCCTCCTGCTACTTCCTGCCCTCCTGCTCCTTCTTCTCCTCCTGCTCAACCTCCTCCTCTTGCTTCTTCTCCAATTCCTTCCACTACCCCCCCCCTGGTCCTTCTCTGCCTCCTGCTCCGTCTCACCCTCCTGCTCCTTCTCATCCCCCTCCTCCTGCTCCTGCTCCTTCTCCACCTGCTGCTCAACTTCCATCTCCTGCTCCTTCTCCTCCTCCTGCTCCTTCTCCTCCTCCTGCTCCGTCTCCTCCTCCTGCTCCTTCTCCACCTCTTGCTCATTCTCCTCTTCTTGCTCCATCTCCACCTCCTGCTCCTTCTCCTCCTCCTGCTCCTTCTCCACCTCCTGCTCCTTGTCCACCTCCTGCTCAACCTCCACCAACTGATCCTTCTACACCTGCACCTCCTGCTCCTTTTCCTCCTCCTACTCAACCTCCTCCTCCTGCTTCTTCTCCAACTCCTTCTCCTACTCCCCCTCCTGGTCCTTCTCCTACTCCTGCTCCTTCTCCTCCTGCTGCTCCTTCTCCACCTCCTCATCATTCTCCAATTTTGCTCAACCTCCTCCTCCTGCTCCTTCTCCCGCTCCTGCTCCTACTCCCGCTTCTGCTCCTTCTCCTGCTCCTGCTCCGTCTCCTCTTTGCTGCGACTTCTCCTCCTGCTGCTTCTTCTGCTCCTGCTGCTACGTCTTCACCTCTTCCTCCTGCTCCTTCTCCACCTCCTGCTCCTTCTCCACTCCTGCTCATTCACCACCTCCTGCTCCTTCTTCACCTCCTTCTCCTCCACCTGCTCCTTCTCGCCCTCCTGCTCCATTTCGCCCTCCTGCTCCTTCTCGACCTCCTGCTCCTTTTACACCTCCTGCTCCTGCTCCTCGTCCTGCTCCTCGTCCTGCTCCTCGTCCTGCTCCTCCTCCTGCTCCTCCTCCTTCTCCTTCTCCTCCTCCTGCTCCTTTTCCACCTCCTGCACCTTCTCCACCTCCTGCTCCTCCTCCTTCTCCTCCACCTGCTCCTTCTCCGCCTGCTGCTCCTTCTCCACCTATTGCTTCTTTTCCACCTCCTGTTCCTCCTCCACCTTCTTCTCCTCCTCCTGCTACTTCTTCTTCTCCTGCTCCTTTCTCCACCTCCTGTTCCTTCTCCTCCTCCTGATCCTTCTCCACGTCCTTCTCCTCCTCCATCTCCATCTCCTCCTCCTGCTCCTTCTCCTCCACCTGCTCCTTCTCCTCCTCCTGCTCCTTCTCCTCCTCCTGTTTGTTCTCCACCTCCTTCTCCTCCTCCACCTCCTTCTCCTCCTCCTTCTCCGCTCCGGCTCCATCTCCACCTCCTGCTCCTTCTTCTCCTCCAGCTCCTTCTCCTCCTCCTGCTCCTTCTCCACCTCCTCTTCATTCTCCAACTCGTGCTCCTTCTCCACTTTTGCTCAACCTCCTCCTCCTGCTCCTTCTCCACTTCATGCTCCTTCTCCCGCTCCTGCTCCTACTCCCGCTTCTGCTCCTTCTCCCGCTCCTGCTCCGTCTCCTCTTGCTGCTACTTCTCCTCCTGCTGCTTCTTCTGCTCCTGCTGTTACTTCTTCACGTCTTTCTCCTGCTCCTTCTCCACCTCCTGCTCCATGTCTCCCCCCTGCTCCTTGTCCAGCTACTGCTCCTTTTCCACCTCCTGCACCTTCTCCGCCTCCTGCTCCTTCTCCACATATTGCTTCTTTTCCACCTCCTGTTCCTTCTCTTCCTCCTGCTCCTTCTCCGCCTCCTTCTCCTCTTCCACCTCCTTCTCCTCCTCCTGCTACTTCTTCTTCTCCTACTCCTTCTCCTCCTCCTGCTCTTTCTCCTCCTCCTGCTCCTTCTCCTCCTCCTGCTTCTTCTCCACCTCCTGTTCCTTCTCCTCCTCCTGATCCTTCTCCACGTCCTTCTCCTCCTCCATCTACTTCTCCTCCTCCTGCTCCTTGTCCACCTCCTGCTCCTTATCTACCTCCTGCTCCTTGTCCACCTCCGGCTCATTGTCCACCTCCTGCTCCGTGTCCACCTCCTGATCCTTGTCCACCTCCTGCTCATTGTACACCTCCTGCTCCTTGTCCACCTAGTGCTCCATCTCGCCCTCCTGCTCCATCTCGTCCTCCAGCACCTTCTCGCCCTCCTGCTCCTTCTCGCCCTCCTGCTCCTTCTCGCCCTCCTGCTCCTTCTCGCCCTCCTGCTCCTTCTCCACCTCCTGCTCCTTCTCCACCTCCTGCTCCCTCTTCTCCTCCTGCTCCTGCTCCTCCTCCTGCTTCTTCTGCAAATCCTTCTCATACTCGCCCTCCTGGTCCTTTTCCGCCACCTGCTCGTTCTCCACCTGTTGCTTATTCTCCTCCTCCTGTTCCTTGTCCACCTCCTGCTCCTTCTCCTCCTCCTGCTCCTTCTCCTCCTCCTACTGCTTCTCCTCCTCCTGCTCCCTCTCCAACTCCTGCTCCTTCACCGCCTCCTGCTCCTTCTCCGCCTCCTGCTCCTTGTCCACCTCCTGCTCCTTGTCCAACTCCTGCTCCTTGTCCATCTCCTGCTCCTTTTCCACCTCCTGCTCCTTCTCCTCCTCCTGCTCATTCTCCACCTCCTGCTCCTTCTCAACGTCTGGCTCCATCTCCTCCTCCTACTCATTCTTCTCTTCGTGCTCCTTCTCCTTCTCCTGCTCCTTCTCCTCGTCCTGCTCCTTCTCTCCTCCTCCTGCGCCTTCTCTTCCTCTGCTCAACCTACTCCTCCTGCTCCTTCTTCTCTTCCTGCTCCTTCTCCGCCTCCTGCTACTCCTCCACCTCATGCTCCTCCACCACATTCAGCTCCACCTCCACCTTCTGCTGCTTCCCCTCCACCTGCTCCATCTCCAATTTGTGCTCAACCTCCCCATCCTGCTCCTTCTCCCCCTCCTGCTCCTGCCTTGCCTGCTGCTCCTTCTCCCGTCTTGCTCCTTGACCCCCTCCTGCTCCTGCTCCTACTCTACCTCCTGCTCCTTCTCCGTCTCCTGCTCCTTCTCCTCGTCAAGCTCAACCTCTTCCGACTGCTCCTTCTCCACCTCCTGCTCCTTCTCCACCTCCTGCTCCTTCTCCACCTCCTGCTCCTTCTCTACCTCCTGCTCCTTCTCCACCTCCTGCTCCATCTCCACCTCCTGCTCCTTCTCCACCTCCTCCTACTTCTCCGCCTCCTGCTCCTTCTCCACCTCCTGCCCCTTCTCCACCTCCTGCTCCTTCTCCACCTCCTGCTCCTTCTCCACCTCCTGCTCCTTCTCCACCTCCTGCTCCTTCTCCACCTCCTGCTCCTTCTCCACCTCCTACTCCTTCTCCACCTCCTGCTGCATCTCCACCTCCTGCTCCTTCTCCACCTCCTGCTGCATCTCCACCTCCTCCTGCTTCTTCTCCAACTCCTGATCAACCTCCTCCTCCTGCTCCTTCTCCTCCCCCTGCTCCAACTCCACCTCCTGCTACGTCTCCTCCTCCTGCTCCTTCTCCTCCTCCTGATCCTTCTGCTCCTCCTGATTCTTCTCCACCTCATGCTCCTTCTCCACTCCTGCTCATTCACAATCTCCTCTTCCTTCTCCTACTCCTTCTCCACCTCCTCCTCCTTGTCTCAGTCCTGCTCTTTCTCCACCTCCTGCTCATTCTCCACCTGCTGTTCCTTCTCCACCTCCTGCTCCTTCTCCTCTTCTTGCTCCATCTCCTCCTCCTGCTCCTTCTCCTCCCCCTGCTCCATCTCCACCACCTGCTCCTTCTCCTCCTCCTGCTCCGATTCCTCCTCCTGCTTCTTCTTCTCCTGCTCCATCTCCACCTTCTGCTCCTTCGCCACCTCCTGCTCAACCTCCTCCTCCTGCTGCTTGTCCACCTCCTGCTCCTTGTCCACCTCCTGCGCATTCTCGCCCTCCTGCTGCATGTCGCCCACCTGCTGCTTCTCGATCTCCTGCTTCTTCTCGCCCTCCTGCTCCTTCTCGCCCTCCTGCTCCTTCTCCACCTCCTGCTCCTTCTCCACCTCCTGCTCATTCTCCACCTCCTGCTCCTTCTCCACCTCCTGCTCCTTCTCCACCTCCTGCTCCATCTCCACCTCCTGCTCCTTCTCCACCTCCTCCTACTTCTCCGCCTCCTGCTCCTTCTCCACCTCCTGCCCCTTCTCCACCTCCTGCTCCTTCTCCACCTCCTGCTCCTTCTCCACCTCCTGCTCCTTCTCCACCTCCTGCTCCTTCTCCACCTCCTGCTCCTTCTCCACCTCCTGCTCCTTCTCCACCTCCTGCTGCATCTCCACCTCCTGCTCCTTCTCCACCTCCTGCTGCATCTCCACCTCCTCCTGCTTATTCTCCAACTCCTGATCAACCTCCTCCTCCTGCTCCTTCTCCTCCCACTGCTCCAACTACACCTCCTGCTACGTCTCCCCCTCCTGCTCCTTCTCCACCTCCTGCTCCTTCTCCACTCCTGCTCATTCACCACCTCCTGCTCCTTCTTCTCCTCCTTCTCTTCCTCCTGCTCCTTCTCCACATCCTGCTGCTTGTCTCCCTCCTCCTCCTTCTCTCCTTCCTTCTCCTTCTCCACCTCCTGCTCGTTCTCATTCTCCTGCTCCTCCTCCTCATCTTGCGCCTTCTCCTTCTCCTACCTCTTCTCCTCCTCCTGCTTCGACTCCTCCTCCTGCTCCTTTATTCTTCTGCTGCTCCTCCTCCAATCCTGCTCCATCTCCACCTCCTGCTACTTCTCCTCCTCCTGCTCCTTCTCCTCCTCCTGATCCGTCTCCTCCTCCTGCTCCTTCTCCTCCTCCTGATCCTTCTCCTCCTCCTGCTCCTTCTTCTACTCCTGCTCCTGCTCATCCTCCTGCTTCTTCTCCAACTTATTCTACTACTCACCCTCCTGGTCCTTCGTTGCCTCCTGCTCCTTCTCAACCGATTGCTTCTTCTCCACCTCCTGTTCCTTCTCCTCCTCCTCCTTCTCCACCTCCTTCTCCTCCTCCACCTCCTTCTCCTCCTCCTGCTCCTTGTCCATCTCCTGCTCCTTCTCCACCTCCTGCTCCTTCTCCTCATCTTGCGCCTTCTCCACCTTTTGCTCCTTCTCCTCCTCCTGCTCCTACTCCTCCTCCTGCTCCTTCTTCTTCTCCTGCTCCTTCTCCTCCTCCTCCGTCTCCTGCTCCATCAACTCCTCCTGCTCCCCATCCTGCTCTTTCTCCACCTCCTGCTCCTCCTCCCCTTCTGCTCCTTCTCCCCCTCCTGCTCCTCCTCCCATTCTGCTCCTTCCCCACCTCCTGCTCAATCTCCTGCTCCATCTTGTTCTCAACCCCTGCGCCTTCTGTACCTCCTCATCATTCTCCACCTCCTGCTTCTTCCCCACTTTTGCTCAATCTCCACTTCATGCTCCTTCTCCCGCTTCAGATCCTTCTCCCGCTTCTGCTCCTTCTCCTTCTGCTGCAACTTCTCCAGCTCCTTCTCCTGCTCCTTCTCCACGTCCTGCTCCTTCTCCACCTCCTGCTCCTTCTCCTCATCTTGCGCCTTCTTCACCTCCTGCTCCTTCTCCTCCTCCTGCTCCTTCTCCTCCTCCTGCTCCTTCTCCTCCTCCTGCTCCTTCTGCAGCTCCTGCCGCTTCTCATCCTCCTGCTCCTCCTCCTCATCTTGCGCCTTCTCCTTCTCCCCCTCCTTCTCCTCCCCCTGCTCCTTCTCCACGTCCTGCTCCTTCTCCACCTCCTGCTCCTTCTCCACCTGCTGCTCATCCTCCACCTTCTCCTTTTCCTCCTCCTCCTGCTCCTTCAGCTCCTCCAGCTCACCCTCCTCCTCTTGCTCACACTCCTGCTGCTGCTCCTTCTCCACATACTGCTCCTTCCCCACCTCTTGCTCCATCTCCTCCTCCTTCTTGTTCACCACCCCTGCTCCTTCTCTACCTACTTATCATTCTCCACCTCCTGCTCCTTCTCCTCTTCATGCTCCTTCTCCCGCTCCTGCTCCTACTCCCGCTTCTGCTCCTTCTCACGCTGCTGCTCCTTCTCCCGCTTCAGCTCCTTCTCCCGCTTCTGCTCCTTCTCCACCTCCTGCTCCTTCTCCTCATCTTGCGCCTTCTCCACCTCTTGCTCCTTCTCCTCCTCCTGCTCCTACTCCTCCTCCTGCTCCTTCTTCTTCTCCTGCTCCTTCTCCACTCCAGCTCCATCTCCACCTCCTGCTCCTTCTCATCCTCCTGCTCCTTCTTCTTCTCCTGCTCCTTCTCCACTCCTGCTCCATCTCCACCTCCTGCTCCTTCTCCTCCTCCTGCTCCTTCTCCCCCTTCTGCTCTTTCTCCACCTCCTGCTCCTTGTCTCCCTCCTGCTCCTTCTTCACCTCCTGCTCCTTCTTCACCTCCTGCTCCTTCTCCACCTCATGCTCCTTCTCCACCTCATGCTCCTTCTCCACCTCATGCTCCTTCTCCACCTCCTGCTCCTTCTCCACCTTCTGCTCATTCTCCTACTCCTGTTCCGACTCCGCCTCCCGTTCCTTCTTCTTCTCCTGCTCCTTCTCCACTCCTGCTCCATCGCCACCTCCTGATCCTTCTCCTCCTCCTGCTACTTCTCCTCCTCCTGCTCCTTCTCCTCCTCCTGCGCCATCTCCACATCCTGCTCGTTCTCCTTCTCCTGCACCTCCTCCTCCTCCTGCTCCTTCTACTCCGCCTGCTCCTTCTTCTCCTCCTGCTCCTCCTCAATTCCTGCTCCATCTCCAGATCCTGCTCCTTCTCCTCCTCCTCCGCCTCCTGCTCCATCAACTCCTCCTGCTCCCCATCCTGCTCTTTCTCCACCTCCTGCTCCTCCTCCCCTTCTGCTCCTTCTCCCCCTCCTGCTCCTCCTCCCATTCTGCTCCTTCCCCACCTCCTGCTCAATCTCCTGCTCCATCTTGTTCTCAACCCCTGCGCCTTCTGTACCTCCTCATCATTCTCCACCTCCTGCTTCTTCTCCACTTTTGCTCAATCTCCACTTCATGCTCCTTCTCCCGCTTCAGATCCTTCTCCCGCTTCTGCTCCTTCTCCTTCTGCTGCAACTTCTCCAGCTGCTTCTCCTGCTCATTCTCCACGTCCTGCTCCTGCTCCACCTCCTGCTCCTTCTCATCTTGCGCCTTCTTCAGCTCCTGCTCCTTCTCCTCCTCCTGCTCCTTCTCCTCCTCCTGCTCCTTCTCCTCCTCCTGCTCCTTCTGCAGCTCTTGCCGCTTCTCATCCTCCTGCTCCTTCTCCTCCTCCTGCTCCGTCACCTTCTCCCCCTCCTTCTCCTCCCCCTGCTCCTTCTCCACGTCCTGCTCCTTCTCCACCTCCTGCTCCTTCTCCACCTGCTGCTCATCCTCCACCTTCTCCTTTTCCTCCTCCTCCTGCTCCTTCAGCTCCTCCAGCTCACCCTCCTCCTCTTGCTCACCCTCCTGCTGCTGCTCCTTCTCCACATACTGCTCCTTCCCCACCTCTTGCTCCATCTCCTCCTCCTTCTTGTTCACCACCCCTGCTCCTTCTCTACCTACTTATCATTCTCCACCTCCTGCTCCTTCTCCTCTTCATGCTCCTTCTCCCGCTCCTGCTCCTACTCCCGCTTCTGCTCCTTCTCACGCTGCTGCTCCTTCTCCCGCTTCAGCTCCTTCTCCCGCTTCTGCTCCTTCTCCACCTCCTGCTCCTTCTTCACTCCTGCTCATTCACCACCTCCTGCTCCTCCTTCTCTTCCTTCTTCTCCTCCTGCTCTTTCTCCACCACCTGCTCCTTATCTCGCTCCTGCTCCTTCTTCTTCTCCTGCTCCTTCTTCTTCTCCTGCTCCTTCTCCACTCCTGCCCCATCTCCACCTCCTGCTCCTTCTCCTCCTCCTGCTCCTTCTCCTCCTCCTGCTCCTTCTCCTCCTCCTGCTCCTTCTCCTTCCCGCGCTCCATCTCATCCTCCTGCTCCTTCTCATCCCCCTCCTCCTGCTTCTTCTCCACCTCCTGCTCAACCTCCATCTCCTGCTCCATCTCCTCCTCCTTCTCCTTCTACTCCTCCTGCTCCTTCTACTCCTCCTGCTGCTTCTCCACCAACTGCTCCTTCTCCACCTCCTCCTCCTACTCCACTTCCTGCTCCTTCTCAGCCACCTCCTCCTGCTCATTCTCTACCTCCTGCTCAACCTCCACCAACTGCTCCTTCTACAGCTGCTCCTCCTGCTCCTTCTTCTCCTCCTGCTCAACCTCCTCCTCTTGCTTCTTCTCCAATTCCTTCCACTACTCCCCCCCTGGTCCTTCTCTGCCTCCTGCTCCGTCTCACCCTCCTGCTCCTTCTCATCCCCCTCCTCCTGCTCCTGCTCCTTCTCCACCTCCTGCTCAACTTCCATCTCCTGCTCCTTCTCCTCCTCCTGCTCCTTCTCCTCCTCCTGCTCCGTCTCCTCCTTCTGCTCCTTCTCCACCTCTTGCTCATTCTCCTCTTCTTGCTCCATCTCCACCTCCTGCTCCTTCTCCTCCTCCAGCTCCTTCTCCACCTCGTGCTCCTTGTCCACCTCCTGCTCAACCTCCACCAACTGATCCTTCTACACCTGCACCTCCTGCTCCTTTTTCTCCTCCTACTCAACCTCCTCCTCCTGCTTCTTCTCCAACTCCTTCTCCTACTCCCCCTCCTGGTCCTTCTCCTACTCCTGCTCCTTCTCCTCCTCCTGCTCCTTAACCACCTCCTCATCATTCTCCACTTTTGCTCAACCTCCTCCTCCTGCTCCTTCTCCATTTCATGCTCCTGCTCCCGCTCCTGCTCCTACTCCCGCTTCTGCTCCTTCTCCTGCTCCTGCTTCGTCTCCTCTTTGCTGCGATTTCTCCTCCTGCTGCTTCTTCTGCTCCTGCTGCTACTTCTTCACCTCTTCCTCCTGCTCCTTCTCCACCTCCTGCTCCTTCTCCACTCCTGCTCATTCACCACCTCCTGCTCCTTCTTCACCTCCTTCTCCTCCACCTGCTCCTTCTCGCCCTCCAGCTCAATTTCGCCCTCCTGCTCCTTCTCGACCTCCTGCTCCTTTTGCACCTCCTGCTCCTGCTCCTCGTCCTGCTCCTCGTCCTGCTCCTCGTCCTGCTCCTCCTCCTGCTCCTCCTCCTTCTCCTTCTCCTCCTCCTGCTCCTTTTCCACCTCCTGCACCTTCTCCGCCTCCTGCTCCTCCTCCTTCTCCTCCACCTGCTCCTTCTCCGCCTGCTGCTCCTTCTCCACCTATTGCTTCTTTTCCACCTCCTGTTCCTCCTCCAGCTTCTTCTCCTCCTCCTGCTACTTCTTCTTCTCCTGCTCCTTTCTCCACCTCCTGTTCCTTCTCCTCCTCCTGATCCTTCTCCACGTCCTTCTCCTCCTCCATCTCCATCTCCTCCTCCTGCTCCTTCTCCTCCACCTGCTCCTTTTCCTCCTCCTGCTCCTTCTCCTCCTCCTGTTTGTTCTCCACCTCCTTCTCCTCCTCCACCTCCTTCTCCTCCTCCTTCTTCGCTCCGGCTCCATCTCCATCTCCTGCTCCTTCTTCTCCTCCAGCTCCTTCTCCTCCTCCTGCTCCTTCTCCACCTCCTCTTCATTCTCCAACTCGTGCTCCTTCTCCACTTTTGCTCAACCTCCTCATAGAATCATAGAAGTTACAACATGGAAACAGGCCCTTCGGCCCAACATGTCCATGTCGCCCAGTTTATACCACTAAGCTAGTCCCAATTGCCTGCACTTGGCCCATATCCCTCGATACCCATCTTCCCCATGTAACTGTCCAAATGCTTTTTAAAAGACAAAATTGTACCCGCCTCTACTACTGCCTCTGGCAGCTCGTTCCAGACACTCACCACCCTTTGAGTGAAAAAATTGCCCCTCTGGATCCTTTTGTATCTCTCCCCTCTCACCTTAAATCTGTGCCCCCTCGTTATAGACTCCCCTACCTTTGGGAAAAGATTTTGACTATCGACCTTATCTATGCCCCTCATTATTTTATAGACTTCTATAAGATCACCCCTTAACCTCCTACTCTCCAGGGAATAAAGTCCCAGTCTGTCTAACCTCTCCCTGTAAGTCAAACCATCAAGTCCCGGTAGCATCCTAGTAAATCTTTTCTGCACTCTTTCTAGTTTAATAATATCCTTTCTATAATAGGGTGACCAGAACTGTACACAGTACTCCAAGTGTGGCCTCACCAATGCCCTGTACAACTTCAACAAGACATCCCAACTCCTGCATTCAATGTTCTGACCAATGAAACCAAGCATGCTGAATGCCTTCTTCACCACCCTATCCACCTGTGACTCCACTTTCAAGGAGCTATGAATCTGTACTCCTCGATCTCTTTGTTCTATAACTCTCCCCAACGCCCTACCATTAACGGAGTAGGTCCTGGCCCGATTCGATCTACCAAAATGCATCACCTCACATTTATCTAAATTAAACTCCATCTGCCATTCATCGGCCCACTGGCCCAATTTATCAAGATCCCGTTGCAATCCTAGATAACCTTCTTCACTGTCCACAATGCCACCAATCTTGGTGTCATCTGCAAACTTACTAACCATGCCTCCTAAATTCTCATCCAAATCATTAATATAAATAACAAATAACAGCGGACCCAGCACCGATCCCTGAGGCACACCGCTGGACACAGGCATCCAGTTTGAAAAACAACCCTCGACAACCACCCTCTGTCTTCTGTCGTCAAGCCAATTTTGTATCCAATTGGCTACCTCACCTTGGATCCCATGAGATTTAACCTTATGTAACAACCTGCTCCTTCTCCATTTCATGCTCCTACTCCCGCTTCTGCTCCTTCTCCTGCTCCTGCTCCGTCTCCTCTTTGCTGCGACTTCTCCTCCTGCTGCTTCTTCTGCTCCTGCTGCTACTTCTTCACCTCTTCCTCCTGCTCCTTCTCCACCTCCTGCTCCTTCTCCACTCCTGCTCATTCACCACCTCCTGCTCCTTCTTCACCTCCTTCTCCTCCACCTGCTCCTTCTCGCCCTCCTGCTCCATTTCGCCCTCCTGCTCCTTCTCGACCTCCTGCTCCTTTTACACCTCCTGCTCCTGCTCCTCGTCCTTCTCCTCGTCCTGCTCCTCGTCCTGCTCCTCCTCCTGCTCCTCCTCCTTCTCCTTCTCCTCCTCCTGCTCCTTTTCCACCTCCTGCACCTTCTCCGCCACCTGCTCCTCCTCCTTCTCCTCCACTGCTCCTTCTCCACCTGCTGCTCCTTCTCCACCTATTGCTTCTTTTCCACCTCCTGTTCCTCCTCCACCTTCTTCTCCTCCTCCTGCTACTTCTTCTTCTCCTGCTCCTTTCTCCACCTCCTGTTCCTTCTCCTCCTCCTGATCCTTCTCCACGTCCTTCTACTCCTCCATCTCCATCTCCTCCTCCTGCTCCTTCTCCTCCACCTGCTCCTTCTCCTCCTCCTGCTCGTTCTCCTCCTCCTGTTTGTTCTCCACCTCCTTCTCCTCCTCCACCTCCTTCTCCTCCTCCTTCTCCGCTCCGGCTCCATCTCCACCTCCTGCTCCTTCTTCTCCTCCAGCTCCTTCTCCTCCTCCTGCTCCTTCTCCACCTCCTCTTCATTCTCCAACTCGTGCTCCTTCTCCACTTTTGCTCAACCTCCTCCTCCTGCTCCTTCTCCACTTCATGCTCCTTCTCCCGCTCCTGCTCCTACTCCCGCTTCTGCTCCTTCTCCCGCTCCTGCTCCGTCTCCTCTTGCTGCCACTTCTCCTCCTGCTGCTTCTTCTGCTCCTGCTGTTACTTCTTCACGTCTTTCTCCTGCTCCTTCTCCACCTCCTGCTCCATGTCTCCCTCCTGCTCCTTGTCCAGCTACTGCTCCTTTTCCACCTCCTGCACCTTCTCCGCCTCCTGCTCCTTCTCCACATATTGCTTCTTTTCCACCTCCTGTTCCTTCTCTTCCTCCTGCTCCTTCTCCACCTCCTTCTCCTCCTCCACCTCCTTCTCCTCCTCCTGCTACTTCTTCTTCTCCTACTCCTTCTCCTCCTCCTGCTCTTTCTCCTCCTCCTGCTCCTTCTCCTCCTCCTGCTTCTTCTCCACCTCCTGTTCCTTCTCCTACTCCTGATCCTTCCCCACGTCCTTCTCCTCCTCCATCTACTTCTCCTCCTCCTGCTCCTTGTCCACCTCCTGCTCCTTGTCCACCTCCTGCTCCTTGTCCACCTCAGGCTCAATGTCCACCTCCTGATCCTTGTCCACCTCCTGCTCATTGTACACCTCCTGCTCCTTGTCCACCTAGTGCTCCATCTCGCCCTCCTGCTCCATCTCGTCCTCCAGCTCCTTCTCGCCCTCCTGCTCCTTCTCGCCCTCCTGCTCCTTCTCGCCCTCCTGCTCCTTCTCGCCCTCCTGCTCCTTCTCGCCCTCCTGCTCCTTCTCCACCTCCTGCTCCTTCTCCACCTCCTGCTCCTTCTCCACCTCCTGCTCCCTCTTCTCCTCCTGCTCCTGCTCCTCCTCCTGCTTCTTCTGCAAATCCTTCTCATACTCGCCCTCCTGATCCTTTTCCGCCACCTGCTCGTTCTCCACCTGTTGCTTCTTCTCCTCCTCCTGTTCCTTGTCCACCTCCTGCTCCTTCTCCTCCTCCTGCTCCTTCTCCTCCTCCTACTCCTTCTCCTCCTCCTGCTCCCTCTCCAACTCCTGCTCCTTCTCCGCCTCCTGCTCCTTCTCCGCCTCCTGCTCCTTGTCCACCTCCTGCTCCTTGTCCACCTCCTGCTCCTTGTCCATCTCCTGCTCCATTTCCACCTCCTGCTCCTTCTCCTCCTCCTGCTCATTCTCCACCTCCTGCTCCTTATTCTCCTCCTGCTCCTGCTCCTCCTCCTGCTTCTTCTCCAACTCCTTCTCCTACTCGCCCTCCTGGTCCTTTTCAGCCACCTGCTCGTTCTCCACCTGTTGCTTCTTCTGCTCCTCCTGCTCCTTGTCCACCTCCTGCTCCTTGTCCACCTCCTGCTCCTTCTCCACCTACAGCTCCTTCTTTACTCCTGCTCATTCACCACCTCCTGCTCCTTCTTCTCCTCCTTCTCCTTCTCCTCCTCCTGCTCCTTCTCTACCTCCATCTCTTTGACTCCCTCCTGTGCTCCTTATCTCCCTCCTGCTCCTTTTCCACCTCCTGCTGCTACGCCCCCTGCTGGTCCTTCTCCGCCTCCTGCTTCTTCTCCACCTATTGCTTCTTTTCCACCTCCTGTTCCTTCTCTTCCTCCTGCTCCTTCTCCACCTCCTCCTCCTCCTCCACCTCCTTCTCCTCCTCCTGCTCCTTCTTCTTCTCCTGCTCCTTCTCCTCCTCCTGCTCCTTCTCCACCTCCTGCTCCTTGTCCACCTCCTGCTCCTTGTCCAACTCCTGCTCTTTGACCACCTCCTGCTCCTTCTTCTCCTCCTTCTCCTCCTCCTGCTCCTGCTCCACCTCCTGCTCTTTGATTCCCTCCTGATCCTTGTCTCCATTCTGCTCCTTCTCCACCTCCTGCTCCTTCTCCACCTCCTGCTCCATCTCCAACTCCTGCTCCTTCTCTTTCTCCTGATCCTTCCCCACCTCCTTCTCATTGTCCACCTCCTGCTCTGTGTCCATCTCCTGATCCTTGTCCACCTCCTGCACCTTGTGCACCTCCTGCTCCTTGTCCACCTCGTGCTCCTTCTCGCCATCCTGCTCCTTCTCGTCCTCCAGCACCTTCACGCCCTCCTGCTCCTTCCTGCCCTCCTGCTCATTGTCCACCTCCTGCTCCTTCTCCATTTCTGCTCATTCACCACCTCCTGCTCCATCTTCTCCTCCTTCTCCTCCTCCTGCTCCTTCTCCACCTCCTCCTCCTTCTCCACCTCCTGCTCTTTTCTCCCTCCTGCTCCTTCTCCACCTCCTGCTCCTTCTTGACCTCCTCCTCCTTCTCCACCTCCTGCTCCTTCTCGACCTCCTCCTCCTTCTCCTTCTCCTGTTCCTTCTTCTTCTCCTGCTCCTTCTCCACTCCTGCTCCTTCTCCTCCTCCTGCTCCTTTTCATTCTCCTGCTCCTTCTCCGGCTCCTGCTCCTCCTCCTGCTGCTTGTACATCTCCTGCGCCTTGTCCACTCCTGCGCCTTCTCGCCTTCCTGCTCCATCTCGCCCTCCTGCTCCTTCTCGACCTCCTGCTCCTTCTCGACCTCCTGCTCCTTTTCCTCCTCCTGCTCCTTTTCCTCCTCCTGCTCCTTCTCCTTCTCCTCCTCCTTCTCCTTCTCCTCCTCCTGCTCCTTTTCCACCTCCTGCTCCTTCTCCGCCTCCTGCTCCTCCTCCTTCTCCTCCTCCTGCTCCTTCTCTACATCCTGCTCCATGTCTCCCTCCTGCTCCTCCTCTACCGACTGCTCCTTTTCCACCTCCTGCACCTTCTCCGCCTCCTGCTCCTCCTCCTTCTCCTCCACCTGCTCCTTCTCCGCCTGCTGCTCCTTCTCCACCTATTGCTTCTTTTCCAACTCCTGTTCCTCCTCCACCTTCTTCTCCTCCTCCTGCTACTTCTTCTTAAGCTGCTCCTTCTCCTCCACCTGCTCCTTCTCCGCCTGCTGCTCCTTCTCCACCTATTGCTTCTTCTCCACCTCCTGCTCCTTCTCCTCCTCCTGCTCCTTCTCCTCCTTCTGTTCCTTCTTCTTCTCCTGCTCCTTCTCCACTCCTGCTCCTTCTCCTCCTCCTGCTCCTTTTCCTTCTCCTGCTCCTTCTCCGGCTCCTGCTCCTCCTCCTGCTCCTCCTCCTGCTGCTTATACATCTCCTGCGCCTTGTCCACTCCTGCGCATTCTCGCCCTCCTGCTCCATCTGCCCTCCTGCTCCTTCTCGACCTCCTGCTCCTTTTCCACCTCCTGCTCCTTCTCCGCCTCCTGCTCCTCCTCCTGCTCCTCCTACTGCCCCTCCTCCTTCTCCTTCTCCTCCTCCTGCTCCTTTTCCACCTCCTGTTCCTTCTCCGCATCCTGCTCCTCCTCCTTCTCCTCCACCTGCTCCTTCTCCACCTCCTGCTCCATGTCTCCCTCCTGCTCCTTCTCCACCTACTGCTCCTTTTCCACCTACTGCACCTTCTCCGCCTCCTGCTCCTCCTCCTTCTCCTCCACCTGCTCCTTCTCCGACTGCTGCTCCTTCTCCACCTATTGCTTCTTTTCCACCTCCTGTTCCTCCTCCACCACCTTCTCCTCCTCCTGCTACTTCTTCTTAAGCTGCTCCTTCTCCTCCACCTGCTCCTTCTCCGCCTGCTGCTCCTTCTCCACCTATTGCTTCTTCTCCACCTCCTGTTCTTTCTCCTCCTCCTGATCCTTCTCCACGTCCTTCTCCTCCTCCATCTCCATCTCCTCCTCCTGCTCCTTCTCCTCCTCCTGCTCCTTCTCCTCCTCCTGCTCCTTCTCCTCCTCCTGCTTCTTCTCCACTTCCTGTTTCTTCTCCACCTCCTGTTCCTTCTCCTCCTCCTGATCTTTCTCCACCTCCTTCTCCTCCTCCACCTCCTTCTCCTCCTCCTTCTCCACTCCGGCTCCATCTCCACCTCCTGCTCCTTCTTCTCCTCCAGTTCCTTCTCCTCCTCCTGCTCCTTCTCCACCTCCTCTTCATTCTCCAACTCGTGCTCCTTCTCCACTTTTGCTCAACCTCCTCCTCCTGCTCCTTCTCCACTTCATGCTCCTTCTCGACCTCCTGCTCCTTCTCGACCTCCTGCTCCTTTTCCTCCTCCTGCTCCTTTTCCTCCTCCTGCTCCTTCTCCTTCTCCTCCTCCTTCTCCTTCTCCTCCTCCTGCTCCTTTTCCACCTCCTGCTCCTTCTTCGCCTCCTGCTCCTCCTCCTTCTCCTCCTCCTGCTCCTTCTCTACCTCCTGCTCCATGTCTCCCTCCTGCTCCTTCTCTACCGACTGCTCCTTTTCCACCTCCTGCACCTTCTCCGCCTCCTGCTCCTCCTCCTTCTCCTCCACCTGCTCCTTCTCCGCCGGCTGCTCCTTCTCCACCTATTGCTTCTTTTCCACCTCCTGTTCCTCCTCCACCTTCTTCTCCTCCTCCTGCTACTTCTTCTCAAGCTGCTCCTTCTCCTCCACGTGCTCCTTCTCCGCCTGCTGCTCCTTCTCCACCTATTGCTTCTTCTCCACCTCCTGCTCCTTCTCCTCCTCCTGCTCCTTCTCCTCCTTCTGTTCCTTCTTCTTCTCCTGCTCCTTCTCCACTCCTGCTCCTTCTCCTCCTCCTGCTCCTTTTCCTTCTCCTGCTCCTTCTCCGGCTCCTGCTCCTCCTCCTGCTCCTCCTCCTGCTGCTTGGACATCTCCTGCGCCTTGTCCACTCCTGCGCATTCTCGCCCTCCTGCTCCATCTGCCCTCCTGCTCCTTCTCCGCCTCCTGCTCCTCCTCCTGCTCCTCCTCCTGCCCCTCCTCCTTCTCCTTCTCCTCCTCCTGCTCCTTTACCACCTCCTGTTCCTTCTCCGCCTCCTGCTCCTCCTCCTTCTCCTCCACCTGCTCCTTCTCCACCTCCTGCTCCATGTCTCCCTCCTGCTCCTCCTCCACCTACTGCTCCTTTTCCACCTCCTGCTCCTTCTCCTCCTCCTGCTCCTTCTCCTCCTCCTACTCCTTCTCCTCCTCCTGCTCCCTCTCCAACTCCTGCTCCTTCTCCGCCTCCTGCTCCTTCTCCGCCTCCTGCTCCTTGTCCACCTCCTGCTCCTTGTCCACCTCCTGCTCCTTGTCCATCTCCTGCTCCTTTTCCACCTCCTGCTCCTTCTCCTCCTCCTGCTCATTCTCCACCTCCTGCTCCTTATTCTCCTCCTGCTCCTGCTCCTCCTCCTGCTTCTTCTCCAACTCCTTCTCCTACTCGCCCTCCTGGTCCTTTTCAGCCACCTGCTCGTTCTCCACCTGTTGCTTCTTCTGCTCCTCCTGCTCCTTGTCCACCTCCTGCTCCTTGTCCACCTCCTGCTCCTTCTCCACCTACAGCTCCTTCTCCACTCCTGCTCATTCACCACCTCCTGCTCCTTCTTCTCCTCCTTCTCCTTCTCCTCCTCCTGCTCCTTCTCTACCTCCATCTCTTTGACTCCCTCCTGCTCCTTATCTCCCTCCTGCTCCTTTTCCACCTCCTGCTGCTACGCCCCCTGCTGGTCCTTCTCCGCCTCCTGCTTCTTCTCCACCTATTGCTTCTTTTCCACCTCCTGTTCCTTCTCTTCCTCCTGCTCCTTCTCCACCTCCTCCTCCTCCTCCACCTCCTTCTCCTCCTCCTGCTCCTTCTTCTTCTCCTGCTCCTTCTCCTCCTCCTGCTCCTTCTCCACCTCCTGCTCCTTGTCCACCTCCTGCTCCTTGTCCAACTCCTGCTCCTTTTCCACCTCCTGCTCCTTCTTCTCCTCCTTCTCCTCCTCCTGCTCCTGCTCCAACTCCTGCTCTTTGATTCCCTCCTGATCCTTGTCTCCATTCTGCTCCTTCTCCACCTCCTGTCCTTCTCCACCTCCTGCTCCATCTCCAACTCCTGCTCCTTCTCTTTCTCCTGATCCTTCCCCACCTCCTTCTCATTGTCCACCTCCTGCTCTGTGTCCATCTCCTGATCCTTGTCCACCTCCTGCACCTTGTGCACCTCCTGCTCCTTGTCCACCTCGTGCTCCTTCTCGCCATCCTGCTCCTTCTCGTCCTCCAGCTCCTTCACGCCCTCCTGCTCCTTCCTGCCCTCCTGCTCATTGTCCACCTCCTGCTCCTTCTCCATTTCTGCTCATTCACCACCTCCTGCTCCATCTTCTCCTCCTTCTCCTCCTCCTGCTCCTTCTCCACCTCCTCCTCCTTCTCCACCTCCTGCTCTTTTCTCCCTCCTGTTCCTTCTCCACCTCCTGCTCCTTCTTGACCTCCTCCTCCTTCTCCACCTCCTGCTCCTTCTCGACCTCCTCCACCTTCTCCTTCTCCTGTTCCTTCTTCTTCTCCTGCTCCTTCTCCACTCCTGCTCCTTCTCCTCCTCCTGCTCCTTTTCATTCTCCTGCTCCTTCTCCGGCTCCTGCTCCTCCTCCTGCTGCTTGTACATCTCCTGCGCCTTGTCCACTCCTGCGCCTTCTCGCCTTCCTGCTCCATCTCGCCCTCCTGCTCCTTCTCGACCTCCTGCTCCTTCTCGACCTCCTGCTCCTTTTCCTCCTCCTGCTCCTTTTCCTCCTCCTGCTCCTTCTCCTTCTCCTCCTCCTTCTCCTTCTCCTCCTCCTGCTCCTTTTCCACCTCCTGCTCCTTCTCCGCCTCCTGCTCCTCCTCCTTCTCCTCCTCCTGCTCCTTCTCTACATCCTGCTCCATGTCTCCCTCCTGCTCCATCTCTACCGACTGCTTCTTTTCCACCTCCTGCACCTTCTCCGCCTCCTGCTCCTCCTCCTTCTCCTCCACCTGCTCCTTCTCCGCCTGCTGCTCCTTCTCCACCTATTGCTTCTTATCCAACTCCTGTTCCTCCTCCACATTCTTCTCCTCCTCCTGCTACTTCTTCTTAAGCTGCTCCTTCTCCTCCACCTGCTCCTTCTCCGCCTGCTGCTCCTTCTCCACCTATTGCTTCTTCTCCACCTCCTGCTCCTTCTCCTCCTCCTGCTCCTTCTCCTCCTTCTGTTCCTTCTTCTTCTCCTGCTCCTTCTCCACTCCTGCTCCTTCTCCTCCTCCTGCTCCTTTTCCTTCTCCTGCTCCTTCTCCGGCTCCTGCTCCTCCTCCTGCTCCTCCTCCTGCTGCTTGTACATCTCCTGCGCCTTGTCCACTCCTGCGCATTCTCGCCCTCCTGCTCCATCTGCCCTCCTGCTCCTTCTCAACCTCCTGCTCCTTTTCCACCTCCTGCTCCTTCTCCGCCTCCTGCTCCTCCTCCTGCTCCTCCTACTGCCCCTCCTCCTTCTCCTTCTCCTCCTCCTGCTCCTTTTCCACCTCCTGTTCCTTCTCCGCCTCCTGCTCCTCCTCCTTCTCCTCCACCTGCTCCTTCTCCACCTCCTGCTCCATGTCTCCCTCCTGCTCCTTCTCCACCTACTGCTCCTTTTCCACCTACTGCACCTTCTCCGCCTCCTGCTCCTCCTCCTTCTCCTCCACCTGCTCCTTCTCCGCCTGCTGCTCCTTCTCCACCTATTGCTTCTTTTCCACCTCCTGTTCCTCCTCCACCACCTTCTCCTCCTCCTGCTACTTCTTCTTAAGCTGCTCCTTCTCCTCCACCTGCTCCTTCTCCGCCTGCTGCTCCTTCTCCACCTATTGCTTCTTCTCCACCTCCTGTTCTTTCTCCTCCTCCTGATCCTTCTCCACGTCCTTCTCCTCCTCCATCTCCATCTCCTCCTCCTGCTCCTTCTCCTCCTCCTGCTCCTTTTCCTCCTCCTGCTCCTTCTCCTCCTCCTGCTTCTTCTCCACCTCCTGTTTCTTCTCCACCTCCTGTTCCTTCTCCTCCTCCTGATCTTTCTCCACCTCCTTCTCCTCCTCCACCTCCTTCTCCTCCTCCTTCTCCACTCCGGCTCCATCTCCACCTCCTGCTCCTTCTTCTCCTCCAGTTCCTTCTCCTCCTCCTGCTCCTTCTCCACCTCCTCTTCATTCTCCAACTCGTGCTCCTTCTCCACTTTTGCTCAACCTCCTCCTCCTGCTCCTTCTCCACTTCATGCTCCTTCTCGACCTCCTGCTCCTTCTCGACCTCCTGCTCCTTTTCCTCCTCCTGCTCCTTTTCCTCCTCCTGCTCCTTCTCCTTCTCCTCCTCCTTCTCCTTCTCCTCCTCCTGCTCCTTTTCCACCTCCTGCTCCTTCTTCGCCTCCTGCTCCTCCTCCTTCTCCTCCTCCTGCTCCTTCTCTACCTCCTGCTCCATGTCTCCCTCCTGCTCCTTCTCTACCGACTGCTCCTTTTCCACCTCCTGCACCTTCTCCGCCTCCTGCTCCTCCTCCTTCTCCTCCACCTGCTCCTTCTCCGCCGGCTGCTCCTTCTCCACCTATTGCTTCTTTTCCACCTCCTGTTCCTCCTCCACCTTCTTCTCCTCCTCCTGCTACTTCTTCTTAAGCTGCTCCTTCTCCTCCACGTGCTCCTTCTCCGCCTGCTGCTCCTTCTCCACCTATTGCTTCTTCTCCACCTCCTGCTCCTTCTCCTCCTCCTGCTCCTTCTCCTCCTTCTGTTCCTTCTTCTTCTCCTGCTCCTTCTCCACTCCTGCTCCTTCTCCTCCTCCTGCTCCCTTTCCTTCTCCTGCTCCTTCTCCGGCTCCTGCTCCTCCTCCTGCTCCTCCTCCTGCTGCTTGTACATCTCCTGCGCCTTGTCCACTCCTGCGCATTCTCGCCCTCCTGCTCCATCTGCCCTCCTGCTCCTTCTCGACCTCCTGGTCCTTTTCCACCTCCTGCTCCTTCTCCGCCTCCTGCTCCTCCTCCTGCTCCTCCTCCTGCCCCTCCTCCTTCTCCTTCTCCTCCTCCTGCTCCTTTTCCACCTCCTGTTCCTTCTCCGCCTCCTGCTCCTCCTCCTTCTCCTCCACCTGCTCCTTCTCCACCTCCTGTTCCATGTCTCCCTCCTGCTCCTCCTCCACCTACTGCTCCTTTTCCACCTCCTGCACCTTCTCCGCCTCCTGCTCCTCCTCCTTCTCCTCCACCTGCTCCTTCTCCGCCTGCTGATCCTTCTTTTCCACCTCCTGTTCCTCCTCCACCACCTTCTCCTCCTCCTGCTACTTCTTCTTAAGCTGCTCCTTCTCCTCCACCTGCTCCTTCTCCGCCTGCTGCTCCTTCTCCACCTATTGCTTCTTCTCCACCTCCTGTTCCTTCTCCTCCTCCTGATCCTTCTCTACGTCCTTCTCCTCCTCCATCTCCATCTCCTCCTCCTGCTCCTTCTCCTCCTCCTGCTCCTTCTCCTCCTCCTGCTCCTTCTCCTCCTCCTGCTTCTTCTCCACCTCCTGATCTTTCTCCACCTCCTTCTCCTCCTCCACCTCCTTCTCCTCCTCCTTCTCCACTCCGGCTCCATCTCCACCTCCTGCTCCTTCTTCTCCTCCAGCTCCTTCTCCTCCTCCTGCTCCTTCTCCACCTCCTCTTCATTCTCCAACTCGTGCTCCTTCTCCACTTTTGCTCAACCTCCTCCTCCTGCTCCTTCTCCACTTCATGCTCCTTCTCCCGCTCCTGCTCCTACTCCCGCTTCTGCTCCTTCTCCCGCTCCTGCTCCGTCTCCTCTTGCTGTTACTTCTCCTCCTGCTGCTTCATCTGCTCCTGCTGCTACTTCTTCAATTCTTTCTCCTGCTCCTTCTCCACGTCCTTCTCCTCCTCCACCTCCTTCTCCTCCTCCTGCTACTTCTTCTTCTCCTGCTCCTTCTCCTCCTCCTGCTCCTTCTTCTTCTCCTGCTCCTTCTCCTCCTCCTGCTCCTTCTCCACCTCCTGCTCCTTGTCCACCTCCTGCTCCTTGTCCAACTCCTGCTCCTTGACCACCTCCTGCTCCTTCTTCTCCTCCTTCTCCTCCTCATGCTCCTGCTCCACCTCCTGCTCTTTGATTCCCTCCTGATCCTTGTCTCCATTCTGCTCCTTCTCCACCTCCTGCTCCTTCTCCACCTCCTGCTCCATCTCCAACTCCTGCTCCTTCTCCTCTTCCTCCTTCTTCTCCACCTCCTGTTCATTCTCCTCCTCCTGATCCTTCTCCACGTCCTTCTCCTCCTCCATCTCCTTCTCCTCCTCCTGCTCCTTGTCCACCTCCTGCTCCTTATCTACCTCCTGCTCCTTGTCCACCTCCGGCTCCATGTCCACCTCCTCCTCATTGTACACCTCCTGCTCCTTGTCCACCTAGTGCTCCATCTCGCCCTCCGGCTCCATCTCGTCCTCCAGCTCCTTCTCGCCCTCCTGCTCCTTCTCGCCCTCCTGCTCCTTTTCCACCTCCTGCTCCTTCTGCACCACCTGCTCGTTCTCCACCTATGGCTTCTTCTCCTCCTCCTGTTCCTTGTCCACCTCCTGCTCCTTCTCCACCTCCTGCTCCTTCTCCACCTCCTGCTCCTTGTCCACCTCCTGATCCTTCTCGCCCTCCTGCTACTTCCTGCCCTCCTGCTCCTTCTCCACCTCCTGCTCCTTCTCGACTCCTGCTCATTCACCACCTCCTGCTCCTTCTTCTCCTCCTTCTCCTCTTCCTGTTCCTTCTCCACCTCCTGCTCTTTGACACCCTCCTGCTCCTTTTCTCCCTTCTGCTCCTTTTCTCCCTTCTGCTCCTTCTCCACCTCCTGCTCCTTCTCCACCTCCTGCTCCATCTCCACCTCCTGCCCCTTCTCCTTCTCCTGCTCCTTGCCCACCTCCTTCTCATTGTCCACCTCCTGCTCTGTGTCCATCTCCTGATCCTTGTCCACCTCCTGCTCCTTGTGCACCTCCTGCTCCTTGTCCACCCAGTGCTCCTTCTCGGCTTCCTGCTCCTTCTCGTCCTCCAGCTCCTTCACGCCCCCCTGCTCCTTCCTGACCTCCTGCTCCTTGTCCACCTCCTGCTCCTTCTCCATTTCTGCTCATTCACCAACTCCTGCTCCTTCTTCTTCTCCTTCTGCTCCTTCTCCACCTCCAGCTTCTTGTCTTCCTCCTGCTCCTTTTCTCCCTCCTGTTCCTTCTCCACCTCCTGCTCCTTCTCGACCTCCTACTCCTTCTCCACCTCCTGCTCCATCTCCTCATCTTGCGCCATCTCCACCTCCTGCTCCTTCTCCTCCTTCTGCTCCTTCTCCTCCTCCTACTCCTTCTCCAATTCCTGCTCCTTCTGCTCCTCCTCCTCCTCATCCTTGTCCTCCAGCTTCTTCTCCAACTCCTTCTCCTACTCCCCCTGCTGGTTCTTCTCCGCCTCGTGCTTCTTCTCCACCTATTGCGTCTTTTCCACCTCCTGTTCCTTCTCTTCCTCCACCTCCTTCTCCACCTCCTGCTACTTCTTCTTCTCCTGCTCCTTCTCCTCCACCTGCTCCATCTCCTCCTCCTGCTTCTTCTCCACCTCCTGTTCCTTCTCCTCCTCCTGATCCTACTCCACGTCCTTCTCCGCCTCCATCTCCTTCTCCTCCTCCTGCTCCTTGTCCACCTCCGGCTCCATGTCCACCTCCATCTCCTTCGACACCTCCTGCTCCTTGTCCACCTCCTGCTCATTGTACACCTCATGCTCCTTGTCCACCTAGTGCTCCTTCTCGCCCTCCTGCTCCTTCTTGCCTTCCTGCTCCTACTCACCCTCCTGGTCCTTTTCCGCCTCCTGCTCGTTCTCCACCTGTTGCTTCTTCTCCACCTCCTCTTCCTTCTCCTCCTCCACCTCCTTCTCCTCCTCCTGTTCCTTGTCCACCTCCTGCTCCTTGTCCACCTGCTGCTCCTTGTCCAACTCCTGCTCCTTGTCCACCTCCTGCTCCTTCTCGACTCCTGCTCATTCACCACCTCCTTCTCCTTCTTCTCCTACTTCTCCTCCTCCTGCTCCTTCTCCACCTCCTCTTCATTCTCCAACTCGTGCTCCATCTCCACTTTTGCTCAACCTCCTCCTCCTGCTCCTTCTCCACGACATGCTCCTTCTCCCGCTCCTGCTCCTACTCCCGCTTCTGCTCCTTCTCCCGCTCCTGCTCCGTCTCCTCTTGCTGCTACTTCTCCTCCTGCTGCTTCTTCTGCTCCTGCTGTTACTTCTTCACCTCTTTCTCCTGCTCCTTCTCCGCCTCCTGCTCCATGTCTCCCTCCTGCTCCTTGTCCAGCTACTGCTCCTTTTCCACCTCCTGCACCTTCTCCGCCTCCTGCTCCTTCTCCACATATTGCTTCTTTTCGACCTCCTGTTCCTTCTCTTCCTCCTGCTCCTTCTCCACCTCCTTCTCCTCCTCCACCTCCTTCTCCTCCTCCTGCTACTTCTTCTTCTCCTACTCCTTCTCCTCCTCCTGCTCCTTCTCCTCCTCCTGCTCCTTCTCCTCCTCCTGCTTCTTCTCCACCTCCTGTTCCTTCTCCTCCTCCTGATCCTTCTCCACGTCCTTCTCCTCCTCCATCTCCTTCTCCTCCTCCTGCTCCTAGTCCACCTCCTTCTCCATTTCTAACTCCTGCTCCTTGTCCACCTCAGGCTCCATGTCCACCTCCTGCTCATAGTCCACCTCCTGCTCCGTGTCCACCTCCTGATCCTTGTCCACCTCCTGCTCATTGTACACCTCCTGCTCCTTGTCCACCCAGTGCTCCATCTCGCCCTCCTGCTCCATCTCGTCCTCCAGCTCCTTCTCGTCCTCCTGCTCCTTCTCGCCCTCCTGCTCCTTCTCGCCCTCCTGCTCCTTCTCGCCCTCCTGCTCCTTCTCGCCCTCCTGCTCCTTCTCGCCCTCCTGCTCCTTCTTGCCCTCCTGCTCCTTCTCCACCTCCTGCTCCTTCTCCACCTCCTGCTCCTTCTCCACCTCCTGCTCCTTCTTCTCCTCCTGCTCCTGCTCCTCCTCCTGCATCTTCTCTAAATCCTTCTCATACTCGCCCTCCTGGTCCTTTTCCGCCACCTGCTCGTTCTCCACCTGTTACTTCTTCTCCTCCTCCTGTTCCTTGTCCACCTCCTGATCCTTCTCCTCCTCCTGCTCCTTCTCCACCTCCTGTTCCTTCTCCTCCTCCTGATCTTTCTCCACCTCCTTCTCCTCCTCCACCTCCTTCTCCTCCTCCTTCTCCACTCCGGCTCCATCTCCACCTCCTGCTCCTTCTTCTCCTCCAGCTCCTTCTCCTCCTCCTGCTCCTTCTCCACCTCCTCTTCATTCTCCAACTCGTGCTCCTTCTCCACTTTTGCTCAACCTCCTCCTCCTGCTCCTTCTCCACTTCATGCTCCTTCTCCCGCTCCTGCTCCTACTCCCGCTTCTGCTCCTTCTCCCGCTCCTGCTCCGTCTCCTCTTGCTGCTACTTCTCCTCCTGCTGCTTCTTCTGCTCCTGCTGCTACTTCTTCACCTCTTTCTCCTGCTCCTTCTCCACCTCCTGCTCCATGTCTCCCTCCTGCTCCTTCTCCACCGACTGCTTCTTTTCCATCTCCTGTTCCTTCTCTTCCTCCTGCTCCTTCTCCACCTCCTTCTCCTCCTCCACCTCCTTCTCCTCCTGCTGCTACTTCTCCACCTCCTGCTCCTTCTCCTCCTCCTGCTTCTTCTCCTCCTCCTGCTTCTTCTCCACCTCCTGTTCCTTCTCCTCCTCCTGATCCTTCTCCACGTCCTTCTCCTCCTCCATCTCCTTCTCCTCCTCCTGCTCCTTGTCCACCTCCTGCTCCTTATCTACCTCCTGCTCCTTGTCCACCTCCGGCTCCATGTCCACCTCCTGCTCATTGTACACCTCCTGCTCCTTCTCCACCTAGTGCTCCATCTCGCCCTCCTGCTCCATCTCGTCCTCCAGCTCCTTCTCGCCCTCCTGCTCCTTCTCGCCCTCCTGCTCCTTCTCGCCCTCCTGCTCCTTCTCGCCCTCCTGCTCGTTTTCCACCTCCTGCTCCTTCTGCATCTCCTGCTCATTCTCCACCTCCTGCTCCTTCTTCACCTCCTGCTTCTGCTCCTCCTCCTGCTTCTTCTCCAACTCCTTCTCCGACTCGCCGTCCTGGTCCTTTTCAGCCACCTGCTCGTTCTCCACCTGTTGCTTCTTTTCCTCCTGTTCCTTGTCCACCTCCTGCTCCTTATCTACCTCCTGCTCCTTGTCCACCTCCGGCTCCATGTCCACCTCCTGCTCATTGTACACCTCCTGCTCCTTCTCCACCTAGTGCTCCATCTCGCCCTCCTGCTCCATCTCGTCCTCCAGCTCCTTCTCGCCCTCCTGCTCCTTCTCGCCCTCCTGCTCCTTCTCGCCCTCCTGCTCCTTCTCGCCCTCCTGCTCGTTTTCCACCTCCTGCTCCTTCTGCATCTCCTGCTCATTCTCCACCTCCTGCTCCTTCTTCACCTCCTGCTTCTGCTCCTCCTCCTGCTTCTTCTCCAACTCCTTCTCCTACTCGCCGTCCTGGTCCTTTTCAGCCACCTGCTCGTTCTCCACCTGTTGCTTCTTTTCCTCCTGTTCCTTGTCCACCTCCTGCTCCTTGTCCACCTCCTGCTCCTTGTCCACCTCCTGCTCCTTGTCCACCTCCTGCGCCTTGTCCGCCTCCTGCTCCTTGTCCACCTCATGATCCTTGTCCACCTCCTGATCCTTCTCGCCCTCCTGCTACTTCCTGCCCTCCTGCTCCTTCTCCACCTCCTGCTCCTTCACCACCTCCTGCTCCTTCTTCTCCTCCTTCTCCTCTTCCTGCTCCTTCTCCACCTCCTGCTGTTTGACTCCATCCTGCTCCTTTTCTCCCTTCTGCTCCATCTCCACCTCCTGCCCCTTCTCCTTCTCCTGCTCCTTCCCCACCTCCTTCTCATTGTCCACCTCCTGCTCTGTGTCCATCTCCTGATGCTTGTCCACCTCCTGCTCCTTGTGCACCTCCTGCTCCTTGTCCACCAAGTGCTCCTTCTCGCCTTCCTGCTCCTTCTCGTCCTCCAGCTCCTTCACGCCCCCCTGCTCCTTCCTGACCTCCTGCTCCTTGTCCACCTCCTGCTCCTTCTCCATTTCTGCTCATTCACCACCTCCTGCTCCTTCTTCTCCTCCTTCTCCTCCTCCTGCTCCTTCTCCACCTCCAGCTTCTTGTCTTCCTCCTGCTCCTTTTCTCCCTCCTGCTCCTTCTCCACCTCCTGCTCCTTCTCGACCTCCTACTCCTTCTCCACCTCCTGCTCCATCTCCTCATCTTGCGCCATCTCCACCTCCTGCTCCTTCTCCTCCTTCTGCTCCTTCTCCTCCTCCTACTCCTTCTCCAATTCCTGCTCCTTCTGCTTCTCCTCCTCCTCATCCTTGTCCTCCAACTTCTTCTCCAACTCCTTCTCCTACTCCCCCTGCTGGTTCTTCTCCGCCTCGTGCTTCTTCTCCACCAATTGCTTCTTTTCCACCTCCTGTTCCTTCTCTTCCTCCTGCTCCTTCTCCACTTCCTCCTCCTCCTCCACCTCCTTCTCCACCTCCTGCTACTTCTTCTTCTCCTGCTCCTTCTCCTCCACCTGCTCCATCTCCTCCTCCTGCTTCTTCTCCACCTCCTGTTCCTTCTCCTCCTCCTGATCCTTCTCCACATCCTTCTCCTCCTCCATCTCCTTCTCCTCCTCCTGCTCCTTGTCCACCTCCGGCTCCATGTCGACCTCCTGCTCATTGTCCACCTCCTGCTCCGTGTCCACCTCCATCTCCTTCTCCACCTCCTGCTCCTTGTCCACCTCCTGCTCATTGTACACCTCCTGCTCCTTGTCCACCAAGTGCTCCTTCTCGCCCTCCTGCTCCATCTCGTCCTCCAGCTCCTTCTCGCCCTCCTGCTCCTTCTTGCCCTCCTGCTCCTACTCACCCTCCTGGTCCTTTTCCGCCTCCTGCTCGTTCTCCACCTGTTGCTTCCTCTCCACCTCCTGTTCCTTCTCCTCCTCCTGCTCCTTCTCCACCTCCTTCTCCTCCTCCACCTCCTTGTCCTCCTCCTGTTCCTTGTCGACCTCCTGCTCCATGTCCACCTCCCGCTCCTTGTCCAACTCCTGCTCCTTGACCAACTCCTGCTCCTTGTCCACCTCCTGCTCCTTCTCGACTCCTGCTCATTCACCACCTCCTGCTCCTTCTTCTCCTCCTTCTCCTCCTCCATCTCCTTCTCCTCCTCCTGCTCCTTGTCCACCTCCGGCTCCATGTCGACCTCCTGCTCATTGTCCACCTCCTGCTCCGTGTCCACCTCCATCTCCTTCGACACCTCCTGCTCCTTGTCCACCTCCTGCTCATTGTACACCTCATGCTCCTTGTCCACCTAGTGCTCCTTCTCGCCCACCTGCTCCTTCTCGCCCTCCTGCTCCATCTCGCCCTCCTGCTCCTTCTTGCCCTCCTGCTCCTACTCACCCTCCTGGTCCTTTTCCGCCTCCTGCTCGTTCTCCACCTGTTGCTTCTTCTCCACCTCCTCTTCCTTCTCCTCCTCCACCTCCTTCTCCTCCTCCTGTTCCTTGTCCACCTCCTGCTCCTTGTCCACCTGCTGCTCCTTGTCCAACTCCTGCTCCTTGTCCACCTCCTGCTCCTTCTCGACTCCTGCTCATTCATCACCTCCTTCTCCTTCTTCTCCTACTTCTCCTCCTCCTGCTCCTTCTCCACCTCCTCTTCATTCTCCAACTCGTGCTCCTTCTCCACTTCTGCTCAACCTCCTCCTCCTGCTCCTTCTCCACTACATGCTCCTTCTCCCGCTCCTGCTCCGAATCCTCTTGCTGCTACTTCTCCTCCTGCTGCTTCTTCTGCTCCTGCTGTTACTTCTTCACCTCTTTCTCCTGCTCCTTCTCCGCCTCCTGCTCCATGTCTCCCTCCTGCTCCTTGTCCAGCTACTGCTCCTTTTCCACCTCCTGCACCTTCTCCGCCTCCTGCTCCTTCTCCACATATTGCTTCTTTTCCACCTCCTGTTCCTTCTCTTCCTCCTGCTCCTTCTTCACCTCCTTCTCCTCCTCCACCTCCTTCTCCTCCTCCTGCTCCTTCTTCTTCTCCTACTCCTTCTCCTCCTCCTGCTCCTTCTCCTCCTCCTGCTCCTTCTCCTCCTCCTGCTTCTTCTCCACCTCCTGTTCCTTCTCCTCCTCCTGATCCTTCTCCACGTCCTTCTCCTCCTCCATCTCCTTCTCCTCCTCCTGCTCCTAGTCCACCTCCTTCTCCATTTCTACCTCCTGCTCCTTGTCCAACTCAGGCTCCATGTCCACCTCCTGCTCATTGTCCACCTCCTGCTCCGTGTCCACCTCCTGATCCTTGTCCACCTCCTGCTCATTGTACACCTCCTGCTCCTTGTCCACCCAGTGCTCCATCTCGCCCTCATGCTCCATCTCGTCCTCCAGCTCCTTCTCGTCCTCCTGCTCCTTCTCGCCCTCCTGCTCCTTCTCGCCCTCCTGCTCCTTCTCGCCCTCCTGCTCCTTCTCGCCCTCCTGCTCCTTCTCCACCTCCTGCTCCTTCTCCACCTCCTGCTCCTTCTCCACCTCCTGCTCCTTCTTCTCCTCCTGCTCCTGCTCCTCCTCCTGCATCTTCTCTAAATCCTTCTCATACTCGCCCTCCTGGTCCTTTTCCGCCACCTGCTCGTTCTCCACCTGTTACTTCTTCTCCTCCTCCTGTTCCTTGTCCACCTCCTGCTCCTTCTCCTCCTCCTGCTCCTTCTCCACCTCCTGTTCCTTCTCCTCCTCCTGATCTTTCTCCACCTCCTTCTCCTCCTCCACCTCCTTCTCCTCCTCCTTCTCCACTCCGGCTCCATCTCCACCTCCTGCTCCTTCTTCTCCTCCAGCTCCTTCTCCTCCTCCTGCTCCTTCTCCACCTCCTCTTCATTCTCCAACTCGTGCTCCTTCTCCACTTTTGCTCAACCTCCTCCTCCTGCTCCTTCTCCACTTCATGCTCCTTCTCCCGCTCCTGCTCCTACTCCCGCTTCTGCTCCTTCTCCCGCTCCTGCTCCGTCTCCTCTTGCTGCTACTTCTCCTCCTGCTGCTTCTTCTGCTCCTGCTGCTACTTCTTCACCTCTTTCTCCTGCTCCTTCTCCACCTCCTGCTCCATGTCTCCCTCCTGCTCCTTCTCCACCGACTGCTTCTTTTCCATCTCCTGTTCCTTCTCTTCCTCCTGCTCCTTCTCCACCTCCTTCTCCTCCTCCACCTCCTTCTCCTCCTCCTGCTACTTCTCCTCCTCCTGCTCCTTCTCCTCCTCCTGCTTCTTCTCCTCCTCCTGCTTCTTCTCCACCTCCTGTTCCTTCTCCTCCTCCTGATCCTTTCACCACGTCCTTCTCCTCCTCCATCTCCTTCTCCTCCTCCTGCTCCTTGTCCACCTCCTGCTCCTTATCTACCTCCTGCTCCTTGTCCACCTCCGGCTCCATGTCCACCTCCTGCTCATTGTACACCTCCTGCTCCTTCTCCACCTAGTGCTCCATCTCGCCCTCCTGCTCCATCTCGTCCTCCAGCTCCTTCTCGCCCTCCTGCTCCTTCTCGCCCTCCTGCTCCTTCTCGCCCTCCTGCTCCTTCTCGCCCTCCTGCTCGTTTTCCACCTCCTGCTCCTTCTGCATCTCCTGCTCATTCTCCACCTCCTGCTCCTTCTTCACCTCCTGCTTCTGCTCCTCCTCCTGCTTCTTCTCCAACTCCTTCTCCTACTCGCCGTCCTGGTCCTTTTCAGCCACCTGCTCGTTCTCCACCTGTTGCTTCTTTTCCTCCTGTTCCTTGTCCACCTCCTGCTCCTTGTCCACCTCCTGCTCGTTGTCCACCTCCTGCTCCTTGTCCACCTCCTGCGCCTTGTCCGCCTCCTGCTCCTTGTCCACCTCATGATCCTTGTCCACCTCCTGATCCTTCTCGCCCTCCTGCTACTTCCTGCCCTCCTGCTCCTTCTCCACCTCCTGCTCCTTCACCACCTCCTGCTCCTTCTTCTCCTCCTTCTCCTCTTCCTGCTCCTTCTCCACCTCCTGCTGTTTGACTCCATCCTGCTCCTTTTCTCCCTTCTGCTCCTTCTCCACCTCCTGCTCCTTCTCCACCTCCTGCTCCATCTCCACCTCCTGCCCATTCTCCTTCTCCTGCTCCTTCCCCACCTCCTTCTCATTGTCCACCTCCTGCTCTGTGTCCATCTCCTGATCCTTGTCCACCTCCTGCTCCTTGTGCACCTCCTGCTCCTTGTCCACCTAGTGCTCCTTCTCGCCTTCCTGCTCCTTCTCGTCCTCCAGCTCCTTCACGCCCCCCTGCTCCTTCCTGACCTCCTGCTCCTTGTCCACCTCCTGCTCCTTCTCCATTTCTGCTCATTCACCACCTCCTGCTCCTTCTTCTCCTCCTTCTCCTCCTCCTGCTCCTTCTCCACCTCCAGCTTCTTGTCTTCCTCCTGCTCCTTTTCTCCCTCCTGCTCCTTCTCCACCTCCTGCTCCATCTCCTCATCTTGCGCCATCTCCACCTCCTGCTCCTTCTCCTCCTTCTGCTCCTTCTCCTCCTCCTACTCCTTCTCCAATTCCTGCTCCTTCTGCTCCTCCTCCTCCTCATCCTTGTCCTCCAGCTTCTTCTCCAACTCCTTCTCCTACTCCCCCTGCTGGTTCTTCTCCGCCTCGTGCTTCTTCTCCACCTATTGCTTCTTTTCCACCTCCTGTTCCTTCTCTTCCTCCTGCTCCTTCTCCACTTCCTCCTCCTCCTCCACCTCCTTCTCCACCTCCTGCTACTTCTTCTTCTCCTGCTCCTTCTCCTCCACCTGCTCCATCTCCTCCTCCTGCTTCTTCTCCACCTCCTGTTCCTTCTCCTCCTCCTGATCCTTCTCCACGTCCTTCTCCTCCTCCATCTCCTTCTCCTCCTCCTGCTCCTTGTCCACCTCCGGCTCCATGTCGACCTCCTGCTCATTGTCCACCTCCTGCTCCGTGTCCACCTCCATCTCCTTCTCCACCTCCTGCTCCTTGTCCACCTCCTGCTCATTGTACACCTCCTGCTCCTTGTCCACCTAGTGCTCCTTCTCGCCCTCCTGCTCCTACTCACCCTCCTGGTCCTTTTCCGCCTCCTGCTCGTTCTCCACCTGTTGCTTCTTCTCCACCTCGTGTTCCTTTTCCGCCTCCTGCTCGTTCTCCACCTGTTGCTTCTTCTCCACCTCCTGTTCCTTCTCCTCTTCCTCCTTCTTCTCCACCTCCTGTTCATTCACCACCTCCTGCTCCTTCTTCTCCTCCTTCTCCTCCTCCATCTCCTTCTCCTCCTCCTGCTCCTTGTCCACCTCCGGCTCCATGTCGACCTCCTGCTCAATGTCCACCTCCTGCTCCGTGTCCACCTCCATCTCCTTCGACACCTCCTGCTCCTTGTCCACCTCCTGCTCATTGTACACCTCATGCTCCTTGTCCACCTAGTGCTCCTTCTCGCCCTCCTGCTCCTTCTTGCCCTCCTGCTCCTACTCACCCTCCTGGTCCTTTTCCGCCTCCTGCTCGTTCTCCACCTGTTGCTTCTTCTCCACCTCCTCTTCCTTCTCCTCCTCCACCTCCTTCTCCTCCTCCTGTTCCTTGTCCAACTCCTGCTCCTTGTCCACCTCCTGCTCCTTCTCGACTCCTGCTCATTCACCACCTCCTTCTCCTTCTTCTCCTACTTCTCCTCCTCCTGCTCCTTCTCCACCTCCTCTTCATTCTCCAACTCGTGCTCCTTCTCCACTTTTGCGCAACCTCCTCCTCCTGCTCCTTCTCCAGTACATGCTCCTTCTCCCGCTCCTGCTCCTACTCCCGCTTCTGCTCCTTCTCCCGCTCCTGCTCCGTCTCCTCTTGCTGCTACTTCTCCTCCTGCTGCTTCTTCTGCTCCTGCTGTTACTTCTTCACCTCTTTCTCCTGCTCCTTCTCTGCCTCCTGCTCCATGTCTCCCTCCTGCTCCTTGTCCAGCTACTGCTCCTTTTACACCTCCTGCACCTTCTCCGCCTCCTGCTCCTTCTCCACATATTGCTTCTTTTCCACCTCCTGTTCCTTCTCTTCCTCCTGCTCCTTCTCCACCTCCTTCTCCTCCTCCACCTCCTTCTCCTCCTCCTGCTTCTTCTCCACCTCCTGTTCCTTCTCCTCCTCCTGATCCTTCTCCACGTCCTTCTCCTCCTCCATCTCCTTCTCCTCCTCCTGCTCCGAGTCCACCTCCTGCTCCATATCTACCTCCTGCTCCTTGTCCACCTCAGGCTCCATGTCCACCTCCTGCTCATTGTCCACCTCCTGCTCCGTGTCCACCTCCTGATCCTTGTCCACCTCCTGCTCATTGTACACCTCCTGCTCCTTGTCCACCCAGTGCTCCATCTCGCCCTCCTGCTCCATCTCGTCCTCCAGCTCCTTCTCGTCCTCCTGCTCCTTCTCGCCCTCCTGCTCCTTCTCGCCCTCCTGCTCCTACTCGCCCTCCTGCTCCTTCTCGCCCTCCTGCTCCTTCTCGCCCTCCTGCTCCTTCTCCACCTCCTCCTCCTTCTCCACCTCCTGCTCCTTCTCCACCTCCTGCTCCTTCTTCTCCTCCTGCTCCTGCTCCTCCTCCTGCATCTTCTCTAAATCCTTCTCATACTCGCCCTCCTGGTCCTTTACCGCCACCTGCTCGTTCTCCACCTGTTACTTCTTCTCCTCCTCCTGTTCCTTGTCCACCTCCTGCTCCTTCTCCTCCTCCTGCTCCTTCTCCACCTCCTGTTCCTTCTCCTCCTCCTGATCTTTCTCCACCTCCTTCTCCTCCTCCACCTCCTTCTCCTCCTCCTTCTCCACTCCGGCTCCATCTCCACCTCCTGCTCCTTCTTCTCCTCCAGCTCCTTCTCCTCCTCCTGCTCCTTCTCCACCTCCTCTTCATTCTCCAACTCGTGCTCCTTCTCCACTTTTGCTCAACCTCCTCCTCCTGCTCCTTCTCCACTTCATGCTCCTTCTCCCGCTCCTGCTCCTACTCCCGCTTCTGCTCCTTCTCCCGCTCCTGCTCCGTCTCCTCTTGCTGCTACTTCTCCTCCTGCTGCTTCTTCTGCTCCTGCTGCTACTTCTTCACCTCTTTCTCCTGCTCCTTCTCCACCTCCTGCTCCATGTCTCCCTCCTGCTCCTTCTCCACCGACTGCTTCTTTTCCATCTCCTGTTCCTTCTCTTCCTCCTGCTCCTTCTCCACCTCCTTCTCCTCCTCCACCTCCTTCTCCTCCTCCTGCTACTTCTCCTCCTCCTGCTCCTTCTCCTCCTCCTGCTTCTTCTCCTCCTCCTGCTTCTTCTCCACCTCCTGTTCCTTCTCCTCCTCCTGATCCTTCTCCACGTCCTTCTCCTCCTCCATCTCCTTCTCCTCCTCCTGCTCCTTGTCCACCTCCTGCTCCTTATCCACCTCCGGCTCCATGTCCACCTCCTGCTCATTGTACACCTCCTGCTCCTTCTCCACCTAGTGCTCCATCTCGCCCTCCTGCTCCATCTCGTCCTCCAGCTCCTTCTCGCCCTCCTGCTCGTTTTCCACCTCCTGCTCCTTCTGCATCTCCTGCTCATTCTCCACCTCCTGCTCCTTCTTCACCTCCTGCTTCTGCTCCTCCTCCTGCTTCTTCTCCAACTCCTTCTCCTACTCGCCGTCCTGGTCCTTTTCAGCCACCTGCTCGTTCTCCACCTGTTGCTTCTTTTCCTCCTGTTCCTTGTCCACCTCCTGCTCCTTGTCCACCTCCTGCTCGTTGTCCACCTCCTGCTCCTTGTCCACCTCCTGCGCCTTGTCCGCCTCCTGCTCCTTGTCCACCTCATGATCCTTGTCCACCTCCTGATCCTTCTCGCCCTCCTGCTACTTCCTGCCCTCCTGCTCCTTCTCCACCTCCTGCTCCTTCACCACCTCCTGCTCCTTCTTCTCCTCCTTCTCCTCTTCCTGCTCCTTCTCCACCTCCTGCTGTTTGACTCCATCCTGCTCCTTTTCTCCCTTCTGCTCCTTCTCCACCTCCTGCTCCTTCTCCACCTCCTGCTCCATCTCCACCTCCTGCCCCTTCTCCTTCTCCTGCTCCTTCCCCACCTCCTTCTCATTGTCCACCTCCTGCTCTGTGTCCATCTCCTGATCCTTGTCCACCTCCTGCTCCTTGTGCACCTCCTGCTCCTTGTCCACCTAGTGCTCCTTCTCGCCTTCCTGCTCCTTCTCGTCCTCCAGCTCCTTCACGCCCCCCTGCTCCTTCCTGACCTCCTGCTCCTTGTCCACCTCCTGCTCCTTCTCCATTTCTGCTCATTCACCACCTCCTGCTCCTTCTTCTCCTCCTTCTCCTCCTCCTGCTCCTTCTCCACCTCCAGCTTCTTGTCTTCCTCCTGCTCCTTTTCTCCCTCCTGCTCCTTCTCCACCTCCTGCTCCTTCTCGACCTCCTACTCCTTCTCCACCTCCTGCTCCATCTCCTCATCTTGCGCCATCTCCACCTCCTGCTCCTTCTCCTCCTTCTGCTCCTTCTCCTCCTCCTACTCCTTCTCCAATTCCTGCTCCTTCTGCTCCTCCTCCTCCTCATCCTTGTCCTCCAGCTTCTTCTCCAACACCTTCTCCTACTCCCCCTGCTGGTTCTTCTCCGCCTCGTGCTTCTTCTCCACCTATTGCTTCTTTTCCACCTCCTGTTCCTTCTCTTCCTCCTGCTCCTTCTCCACTTCCTCCTCCTCCTCCACCTCCTTCTCCACCTCCTGCTACTTCTTCTTCTCCTGCTCCTTCTCCTCCACCTGCTCCATCTCCTCCTCCTGCTTCTTCTCCACCTCCTGTTCCTTCTCCTCCTCCTGATCCTTCTCCACGTCCTTCTCCTCCTCCATCTCCTTCTCCTCCTCCTGCTCCTTGTCCACCTCCGGCTCCATGTCGACCTCCTGCTCATTGTCCACCTCCTGCTCCGTGTCCACCTCCATCTCCTTCTCCACCTCCTGCTCCTTGTCCACCTCCTGCTCATTGTACACCTCCTGCTCCTTGTCCACCTAGTGCTCCTTCTCGCCCTCCTGCTCCATCTCGTCCTCCAGCTCCTTCTCGCCCTCCTGCTCCTTCTTGCCCTCCTGCTCCTACTCACCCTCCTGGTCCTTTTCCGCCTCCTGCTCGTTCTCCACCTGTTGCTTCTTCTCCACCTCCTGTTCCTTCTCCTCCGCCTGCTCCTTCTCCACCTCCTTCTCCTCCTCCACCTCCTTCTCCTCCTCCTGTTCCTTGTCGACCTCCTGCTCCATGTCGACCTCCTGCTCCTTGTCCAACTCCTGCTCCTTGACCAACTCCTGCTCCTTGTCCACCTCCTGCTCCTTCTCGACTCCTGCTCATTCACCACCTCCTGCTCCTTCTTCTCCTCCTTCTCCTACTCCTGCTCCTTCTCCACCTCCTGCTCTTTGACTCCCTCCTGCTCCTTTTCTCCCTTCTGCTCCTTCTCGCCCTCCTGCTCCTTCTCGGCCTCCTGCTCCTTCTCGGCCTCCTGCTCCTTGTCGCCCTCCTGCTCCTTTTCCACCTCCTGCTCCTTCTGCACCTCCTGCTCATTCTCCACCTCCTGCTCCTTCTTCTCCTCCTGCTCCTGCTCCTCCTCCTGCTTCTTCTCCAACTCCTTCTCCTACTCGTGCTCCTGGTCCTTTTCAGCCACCTGCCCGTTCTCCACCTGTTGCTTCTTCTCCTCCTCCTGTTCCTTGTCCACCTCTTGCTCCGTGTCCACCTCCTGCTCCTTGTCCCCCTCCTGCTCCTTGTCCACCTCCTGCTCCTTGTCCACCTCCTGCTCCTTGTCCACCTTCTGCTCCTTCTCGCCCTCCTGCTACTTCCTGCCCTCCTGCTCCTTCTTCACATCATGCTCATTCACCACCTCCTGCTCCTTCTTTTCCTCCTTCTCCTTCTCCTCCTCCTGCTCCTTCTCCACCTCCGGCTCTTTGACTCCCTCCTGCTCCTTTTCTCCCGACTGCTCCTTCTCCACCTCCTGCTCCTTCTCCACCTCCTGCTATATCTCCACCTCCTGCTCCTTCTCCTTCCCCTGCTCCTTCCCCACCTCCTGCTCCTTCCCCACCTCCTTCTCCTTCTCCTCTTCTTGCGCCTTCTCCACCTCCTGCTCTTTCTTCATCTCCTGCTCCTTCTGCACTCCTGCTCCTTCTCCTCCTCCTGCTCCTTCTCCTCCTCCTGCTCCTTCTTCACCTCCTGCTCCTTCTCCACCTCCTGCTCCTTCTTCTCCTACTGCACATGCTCCTCCTCCTGCTTCTTCTCCAACGCCTTCACCTACTCCCCCTTCTGGTCCTTCTCCTCCACCTGCTCCTTCTCCTCCTCCTGCTCCTTCTCCACCTCCTTCTCCTTCTCCACCTCATGCTCCTTCTTCTCCTGCTGCTCATGCTCCTCCTCCTGCTTCTTCTCCAACTCCTTCACCTGCTCCTCCTCCTGCTTCTTCTCCAACTCCTTCACCTACTCCCCCTTCTGGTCCTTCCCCACCTCCTGCTCCTTCTCCACCTCCTGCTCCTTCTCCACCTCCTTCTCCTTCTCCACCTCCTGTTCCTTCTCCTCCTTCTGCTCCGTCTCCACCTCCTTCTCCTCCTCCACCTCCTTCTCCTCCTCCTGCTCCTTGTCCACCTCCTGCTCCTTCTCCACCTCCTGCTCATTCTCCACCTCCTGCCCCTTCTCCTCATTTTCCGCCTTCTCCATCTCCTGCTCCTTCTCCTCCTCCTGCTCATACTCCTCCTCGCGCTGCTTCTACTTCTCCTGCTCCTCCTCCTCTTCTGCTCCTTCTCCACCTCCTGCTCCTTCTCCTCATCTTGCGCCTTCTCCACCTTCTGCTCCTTCTCCTCCTTCTGCTGGGAGTCCTCCTCCTGCTCCTTCTTCTCCTGCTCCTTCTCCACTCCGGCTTCATCTCCACCTCCTGCTCCTTCTCCTTCTCCTGCTCCATCTCCACCTCCTGCTCCTCCTCCTCCTCTTCCTCCTGCTCCTTCTCCACCTCCTGCTCATTCTCCACCTCCTGCTCCTTGTCTCCCTCCTGCTCCTTCTACACCTCCTGCTTCTTCTCCTCCTCCTGCTTCTACTACTCCTCCTGCTCCTTTTTCTTCTCCTGCTCCTTCTCCAATCCGGCTCCACCTTCACCTCCGGCTTCTTCTTCTCCTCCTGCTCCTTCTCCACCTCCTTCTCCTTCTCCTCTTCTTGCGCCTTCTCCACCTCCTGCTCCTTCTCCATTTCTGCTCATTCACCACTCCTGCTCCTTCTTCTCCTCCTTCTCCTCCTCCTGCTCCTTCTCCACCTCCTGCTTCTTGTCTTCCTCCTGCTCCTTTTCTCCCTCCTGCTCCTTCTCCACCTCCTGCTCCTTCTCCACCTCCTCCTCCTTCTCCACCTCCTGCTCCATCTCCTCATCTTGCGCCATCTCCACCTCCTGCTCCTTCTCCTCCTCCTGCTCCTTCTCCTCCTCCTGTTCCTTCTCCTTCTCCTGCTCCTTCTCCACTCCTGCTCATTCTCCTCCTCCTGCTCCTTTTCCTTCTCCTGCTCCTTCTCCAGCTCCTGCTCCTCCTCCTGCTCCTCCTCCTGCTGCTTGTACATCTCCTGCGCCTTGTCCACTCCTGCGCATTCTCGCCCTCCTGCTCCATCTGCCCTCCTGCTCCTTCTCGACCTCCTGCTCCTTTTCCACCTCCTGCTCCTTCTCCGCCTCCTGCTCCTCATCCTGCTCCTCCTCCTGCCCCTCCTCCTTCTCCTTCTCCTCCTCCTGCTCCTTTTCCACCTCCTGTTCCTTCTCCGCCTCCTGCTCCTCCTCCTTCAACTCCACCTGTTCCTTCTCCACCTCCTGCTCGATGTCTCCCTCCTGCTCCATGTCTCCCTCCTGCTCCTTCTCCACCTACTGCTCCTTTTCCACCTCCTGCACCTTCTCCGCCTCCTGCTCCTCCTCCTTCTCCTCCACCTGCTCCTTCTCCGCCTGCTGCTCCTTCTCCACCTATTGCTTCTTCTCCACCTCCTGTTCCTTCTCCTCCTCCTGATCCTTCTCCACGTCCTTCTCCTCCTCCATCTCCATCTCCTCCTCCTGCTCCTTCTCCTCCTCCTGCTCCTTCTCCTCCTCCTGCTCCTTCTCCTCCTCCTGCTTCTTCTCCACCTCCTGTTTCTTCTCCACCTCCTGTTCCTTCTCCTCCTCCTGATCTTTCTCCACCTCCTTCTCCTCCTCCACCTCCTTCTCCTCCTCCTTCTCCACTCCGGCTCCATCTCCACCTCCTGCTCCTTCTTCTCCTCCAGCTCCTTCTCCTCCTGCTCCTTCTCCACCTCCTCTTCATTCTCCAACTCGTGCTCCTTCTCCACTTTTGCTCAACCTCCTCCTCCTGCTCCTTCTCCACTACATGCTCCTTCTCCCGCTCCTGCTCCTACTCCCGCTTCTGCTCCTTCTCCCGCTCCTGCTCCGTCTCCTCTTGCTGCTACTTCTCCTCCTGCTGCTTCTTCTGCTCCTGCTGTTACTTCTTCACGTCTTTCTCCTGCTCCTTCTCCACCTCCTGCTCCATGTCTCCCTCCTGCTCCTTGTCCAGCTACTGCTCCTTTTCCACCTCCTGCACCTTCTCCGCCTCCTGCTCCTTCTCCACATATTGCTTCTTTTCCACCTCCTGTTCCTTCTCTTCCTCCTGCTCCTTCTCCACCTCCTTCTCCTCTTCCACCTCCTTCTCCTCCTCCTGCTACTTCTTCTTCTCCTACTCCTTCTCCTCCTCCTGCTCTTTCTCCTCCTCCTGCTCCTTCTCCTCCTCCTGCTTCTTCTCCACCTCCTGTTCCTTCTCCTCCTCCTGATCCTTCTCCACGTCCTTCTCCTCCTCCATCTACTTCTCCTCCTCCTGCTCCTTGTCCACCTCCTGCTCCTTATCTACCTCCTGCTCCTTGTCCACCTCCGGCTCATTGTCCACCTCCTGCTCCGTGTCCACCTCCTGATCCTTGTCCACCTCCTGCTCATTGTACACCTCCTGCTCCTTGTCCACCTAGTGCTCCATCTCGCCCTCCTGCTCCATCTCGTCCTCCAGCTCCTTCTCGCCCTCCTGCTCCTTCTCGCCCTCCTGCTCCTTCTCGCCCTCCTGCTCCTTCTCGCCCTCCTGCTCCTTCTCCACCTCCTGCTCCTTCTCCATCTCCTGCTCCCTCTACTCCTCCTGCTCCTGCTCCTCCTCCTGCTTCTTCTGCAAATCCTTCTCATACTCGCCCTCCTGGTCCTTTTCCGCCACCTGCTCGTTCTCCACCTGTTGCTTCTTCTCCTCCTCCTGTTCCTTGTCCACCTCCTGCTCCTTCTCCTCCTCCTGCTCCTTCTCCACATATTGCTTCTTTTCCACCTCCTGTTTCTTCTCCACCTCCTCTTGGGAAATAAGGAAGGGCAGGTGACAGAAGTGTTAGTGAGGGATCACTTTGGGACCAGTGATCATAATTCCATTAGTTTTAAGATAGCTATGGAGAAGGATAGGTCTGGCCCAAAAGTTAAAATTCTAAATTGGGGAAAGGCCAATTTTGATGGTATTGGACAGGAACTTTCAGAAGTTGATTGGGAGAGTCTGTTGGCAGGCAAAGGGACGTCTGGTAAGTGGGAGGCTTTCAAAAGTGTGTTAACCAGGGTTCAGGGTAAGCACATTCCTTATAAAGTGAAGGGCAAGGCTGGTAGAAGTAGGGAACCTTGGATGACTCGGGAGATTGAGGCACTAGTCAAAAAGAAGAAGGAGGCATATGACATGCATAGGCAGCTGGGATCAAGTGGATCCCTTGAAGAGTATAGAGATTGCCGGAGTAGAGTTAAGAGAGAAATCAGGAGGGCAAAAAGGGGATATGAGATTGCTTTGGCAGATCAGGCAAAGGTGAATCCAAAGAGCTTCTACAAATACATAAAGGGCAAAAGGGTAACTAGGGAGAGAGTAGGGCCTCTTAAGGATCAACAAGGTCATCTATGTGCGGAACCACAAGAGATGGGTGAGATCCTGAATGAATATTTCACATCGGTATTTACGGTTGAGAAAGGCATGGATGTTAAGGAACTTGGGGAAATAAATAGTGATGTCTTGAGGAGTGTACATATTACAGAGAGGGAGGTGCTGGAAGTCTTAACGCGCATCAAGGTAGATAAATCTCCGGGACCTGATGAAATGTATCCCAGGACGTTATGGGAGGTTAGGGAGGAAATTGCGGGTCCCCTAGCAGAGATATTTGAATCATCCACCGCTACAGGTGAGGTGCCTGAAGATTGGAGGGTAGCAAATGTTGTGCCTTTGTTTAAGAAGGGCGGCAGGGAAAAGCCTGGGAACTATAGACCAGTGAGCCTGACATCTGTAGTGGGTAAGTTGTTAGAGGGTATTCTGAGGGACAGAATCTACAGGCATTTGGAGAGGCAGGGACTAATTAGGAACAGTCAGCATGGTTTTGTGAGAGGAAAATCATGTCTCACGAATTTGATTGAGTTTTTTGAAGGGGTAACCAAGAAGATAGATGAGGGCTGTGCAGTAGACGTGGTCTACATGGACTTCAGCAAAGCATTTGACAAGGTACCGCATGGTAGGTTGTTACATAAGGTTAAATCTCATGGGATCCAAGGTGAGGTAGCCCATTGGATACAAAATTGGCTTGACGACAGAAGACAGAGGGTGGTTGTCGAGGGTTGTTTTTCAAACTGGATGCCTGTGTCCAGCGGTGTGCCTCAGGGATCGGTGCTGGGTCCGCTGTTATTTGTTATTTATATTAATGATTTGGATGAGAATTTAGGAGGCATGGTTAGTAAGTTTGCAGATGACACCAAGATTGGTGGCATTGTGGACAGTGAAGAAGGTTATCTAGGATTGCAACGGGATCTTGATAAATTGGGCCAGTGGGCCGATGAATGGCAGATGGAGTTTAATTTAGATAAATGTGAGGTGATGCATTTTGGTAGATCGAATCGGGCCAGGACCTACTCCGTTAATGGTAGGGCGTTGGGGAGAGTTATAGAACAAAGAGATCTAGGAGTACAGATTCATAGCTCCTTGAAAGTGGAGTCACAGGTGGATCGGGTGGTGAAGAAGGCATTCAGCATGCTTGGTTTCATTGGTCAGAACATTGAATGCAGGAGTTGGGATGTCTTGTTGAAGTTGTACAGGGCATTGGTGAGGCCACACTTGGAGTACTGTGTACAGTTCTGGTCACCCTATTATAGAAAGGATATTATTAAACTAGAAAGAGTGCAGAAAAGATTTACTAGGATGCTACCGGGACTTGATGGTTTGACTTACAGGGAGAGGTTAGACAGACTGGGACTTTATTCCCTGGAGAGCAGGAGGTTAAGGGGTGATCTTATAGAAGTCTATAAAATAATGAGGGGCATAGATAAGGTCGACAGTCAAAATCTTTTCCCAAAGGTAGGGGAGTCTATAACGAGGGGGCACAGATTTAAGGTGAGAGGGGAGAGATACAAAAGGATCCAGAGGGGCAATTTTTTCACTCAAAGGGTGGTGAGTGTCTGGAACGAGCTGCCAGAGGCAGTAGTAGAGGCGGGTACAATTTTGTCTTTTAAAAAGCATTTGGACAGTTACATGGGGAAGATGGGTATCAAGGGATATGGGCCAAGTGCAGGCAATTGGGACTAGCTTAGTGGTATAGACTGGGCGACATGGACATGTTGGGCCGAAGGGCCTGTTTCCATGTTGTAACTTCTATGATTCTATGATTCTCCTCCTCCTACTCCTTCTCCTCCTCCTGCTCCCTCTCCAACTCCTGCTCCTTCACCGCCTCCTGCTCCTTCTCCGCCTCCTGCTCCTTGTCCACCTCCTGCTCCTTGTCCACCTCCTGCTCCTTGTCCATCTCCTGCTCCTTTTCCACCTCCTGCTCCTTCTCCTCCTCCTGCTCATTCTCCACCTCCTGCTCCTTCTCAACGTCTGGCTCCATCTCCTCCTCCTGCTCATTCTTCTCTTCGTGCTCCTTCTCCTTCTCCTGCTCCTTCTCCTCGTCCTGCTCCTTCTCTCCTCCTGCTGCGCCTTCTCTTCCTCTGCTCAACCTACTCCTCCTGCTCCTTCTTCTCTTCCTGCTCCTTCTCCGCCTCCTGCTACTCCTCCACCTCATGCTCCTCCACCACATTCAGCTCCACCTCCACCTTCTGCTGCTTCCCCTCCACCTGCTCCATCTCCAATTTGTGCTCAACCTCCCCATCCTGCTCCTTCTCCCCCTCCTGCTCCTGCCTTGCCTGCTGCTCCTTCTCCCGTCTTGCTCCTTGACCCCCTCCTGCTCCTGCTCCTACTCAACCTCCTGCTCCTTCTCCGTCTCCTGCTCCTTCTCCTCGTCAAGCTCAACCTCTTCCGACTGCTCCTTCTCCACCTCCTGCTCCTTCTCCACCTCCTGCTCCTTCTCCACCTCCTGCTCCTTCTCTAACTCCTGCTCCTTCTCCACCTCCTGCTCCATCTCCACCTCCTGCTCCTTCTCCACCTCCTCCTACTTCTCCGCCTCCTGCTCCTTCTCCAACTCCTGCCCCTTCTCCACCTCCTGCTCCTTCTCCATCTCCTGCTCCTTCTCCACCTCCTGCTCCTTCTCCACCTCCTGCTCCTTCTCCACCTCCTGCTCCTTCTCCACCTCCTACTCCTTCTCCACCTCCTGCTGCATCTCCACCTCCTGCTCCTTCTCCACCTCCTGCTGCATCTCCACCTCCTCCTGCTTCTTCTCCAACTCCTGATCAACCTCCTCCTCCTGCTCCTTCTCCTCCCCCTGCTCCAACTCCACCTCCTGCTACGTCTCCTCCTCCTGCTCCTTCTCCTCCTCCTGATCCTTCTGCTCCTCCTGATTCTTCTCCACCTCATGCTCCTTCTCCACTCCTGCTCATTCACAATCTCCTCTTCCTTCTTCTCCTCCTTCTCCTCCTCCTGCTCCTTCTCCACCTCCTCCTCCTTGTCTCAGTCCTGCTCCTTCTCCACCTCCTGCTCATTCTCCACCTGCTGTTCCTTCTCCACCTCCTGCTCCTTCTCCTCTTCTTGCTCCATCTCCTCCTCCTGCTCCTTCTCCTCCCCCTGCTCCATCTCCACCACCTGCTCCTTCTCCTCCTCCTGCTCCGATTCCTCCTCCTGCTTCTTCTTCTCCTGCTCCATCTCCACCTTCTGCTCCTTCGCCACCTCCTGCTCAACCTCCTCCTCCTGCTGCTTGTCCACCTCCTGCTCCTTGTCCACCTCCTGCGCATTCTCGCCCTCCTGCTGCATGTCGCCCACCTGCTGCTTCTCGATCTCCTGCTTCTTCTCGCCCTCCTGCTCCTTCTCGCCCTCCTGCTCCTTCTCCACCTCCTGCTCCTTCTCCACCTCCTGCTCCTTCTCCACCTCCTGCTCCTTCTCCACCTCCTGCTCCATCTCCACCTCCTGCTCCTTCTCCACCTCCTCCTACTTCTCCGCCTCCTGCTCCTTCTCCACCTCCTGCCCCTTCTCCACCTCCTGCTCCTTCTCCACCTCCTGCTCCTTCTCCACCTCCTGCTCCTTCTCCACCTCCTGCTCCTTCTCCACCTCCTGCTCCTTCTCCACCTCCTACTCCTTCTCCACCTCCTGCTGCATCTCCACCTCCTGCTCCTTCTCCACCTCCTGCTGCATCTCCACCTCCTCCTGCTTCTTCTCCAACTCCTGATCAACCTCCTCCTCCTGCTCCTTCTCCTCCCCCTGCTCCAACTCCACCTCCTGCTACGTCTCCTCCTCCTGCTCCTTCTCCTCCTCCTGATCCTTCTGCTCCTCCTGATTCTTCTCCACCTCATGCTCCTTCTCCACTCCTGCTCATTCACAATCTCCTCTTCCTTCTTCTCCTCCTTCTCCTCCTCCTGCTCCTTCTCCACCTGCTCCTCCTTGTCTCAGTCCTGCTCCTTCTCCACCTCCTGCTCATTCTCCACCTGCTGTTCCTTCTCCACCTCCTGCTCCTTCTCCTCTTCTTGCTCCATCTCCTCCTCCTGCTCCTTCTCCTCCCCCTGCTCCATCTCCACCACCTGCTCCTTCTCCTCCTCCTGCTCCGATTCCTCCTCCTGCTTCTTCTTCTCCTGCTCCATCTCCACCTTCTGCTCCTTCGCCACCTCCTGCTCAACCTCCTCCTCCTGCTGCTTGTCCACCTCCTGCTCCTTGTCCACCTCCTGCGCATTCTCGCCCTCCTGCTGCATGTCGCCCACCTGCTGCTTCTCGATCTCCTGCTTCTTCTCGCCCTCCTGCTCCTTCTCGCCCTCCTGCTCCTTCTCCACCTCCTGCTCCTTCTCCACCTCCTGCTCCTTCTCCACCTCCTGCTCCTTCTCCACCTCCTGCTCCTTCTCCACCTCCTGCTCCATCTCCACCTCCTGCTCCTTCTCCACCTCCTCCTACTTCTCCGCCTCCTGCTCCTTCTCCACCTCCTGCCCCTTCTCCACCTCCTGCTCCTTCTCCACCTCCTGCTCCTTCTCCACCTCCTGCTCCTTCTCCACCTCCTGCTCCTTCTCCACCTCCTGCTCCTTCTCCAGCTCCTGCTCCTTCTCCACCTCCTGCTGCATCTCCACCTCCTGCTCCTTCTCCACCTCCTGCTGCATCTCCACCTCCTCCTGCTTCTTCTCCAACTCCTGATCAACCTCCTCCTCCTGCTCCTTCTCCTCCCCCTGCTCCAACTCCACCTCCTGCTACGTCTCCTCCTCCTGCTCCTTCTCCTCCTCCTGATCCTTCTCGCCCTCCTGCTCCTTCTCCACCTCCTGCTCCTTCTCCACTCCTGCTCATTCACCACCTCCTGCTCCTTCTTCTCCTCCTTCTCTTCCTCCTGCTCCTTCTCCACATCCTGCTGCTTGTCTCCCTCCTCCTCCTTCTCTCCTTCCTTCTCCTTCTCCACCTCCTGCTCGTTCTCATTCTCCTGCTCCTCCTCCTCATCTTGCGCCTTCTCCTTCTCCTACCTCTTCTCCTCCTCCTGCTTCTACTCCTCCTCCTGCTCCTTTATTCTTCTGCTGCTCCTCCTCCAATCCTGCTCCATCTCCACCTCCTGCTACTTCTCCTCCTCCTGCTCCTTCTCCTCCTCCTGATCCGTCTCCTCCTCCTGCTCCTTCTCCTCCTCCTGATCCTTCTCCTCCTCCTGCTCCTTCTTCTACTCCTGCTCCTGCTCATCCTCCTGCTTCTTCTCCAACTTATTCTACTACTCACCCTCCTGGTCCTTCGTTGCCTCCTGCTCCTTCTCAACCGATTGCTTCTTCTCCACCTCCTGTTCCTTCTCCTCCTCCTCCTTCTCCACCTCCTTCTCCTCCTCCACCTCCTTCTCCTCCTCCTGCTCCTTGTCCATCTCCTGCTCCTTCTCCACCTCCTGCTCCTTCTCCTCATCTTGCGCCTTCTCCACCTCTTGCTCCTTCTCCTCCTCCTGCTCCTACTCCTCCTCCTGCTCCTTCTTCTTCTCCTGCTCCTTCTCCACTCCAGATCCATCTCCACATCCTGCTCCTTCTCCTCCTCCTGCTCCTTCTTCTTCTCCTGCTCCTTCTCCACTCCTGCTCCATCTCCACCTCCTGCTCCTTCTCCTCCTCCTGCTCCTTCTCCTCCTCCTGCTCTTTCTCCACCTCCTGCTCCTTGTCTTCCTCCTGCTCCTTCTTCACCTCCTGCTCCTTCTTCACCTCCTGCTCCTTCTCCACCTCATGCTCCTTCTCCACCTCCTGCTCCTTCTCCTCCTCCTGCTCCTTCTTCTTCTCCTGCTCCTTCTCCACTCCTGCTCCATCTCCACCTCTTGCTCCTTCTCCTCCTCCTGCTCCTACTCCTCCTCCTGCTCCTTCTTCTTCTCCTGCTCCTTCTCCACTCCAGCTCCATCTCCACCTCCTGCTCCTTCTCCTCCTCCTGCTCCTTCTTCTTCTCCTGCTCCTTCTCCACTCCTGCTCCATCTCCACCTCCTGCTCCTTCTCCTCCTCCTGCTCCTTCTCCCCCTTCTGCTCTTTCTCCACCTCCTGCTCCTTGTCTCCCTCCTGCTCCTTCTTCACCTCCTGTTCCTTCTTCACCTCCTGCTCCTTCTCCACCTCATGCTCCTTCTCCACCTCATGCTCCTTCTCCACCTCATGCTCCTTCTCCACCTCCTGCTCCTTCTGCACCTTCTGCTCATTCTCCTACTCCTGTTCCGACTCCGCCTCCCGTTCCTTCTTCTTCTCCTGCTCCTTCTCCACTCCTGCTCCATCGCCACCTCCTGATCCTTCTCCTCCTCCTGCTACTTCTCCTCCTCCTGCTCCTTCTCCTCCTCCTGCGCCATCTCCACATCCTGCTCGTTCTCCTTCTCCTGCACCTCCTCCTCCTCCTGCTCCTTCTACTCCGCCTGCTCCTTCTTCTCCTCCTGCTCCTCCTCAATTCCTGCTCCATCTCCAGATCCTGCTCCTTCTCCTCCTCCTCCGCCTCCTGCTCTATCAACTCCTCCTGCTCCCCATCCTGCTCTTTCTCCACCTCCTGCTCCTCCTCCCCTTCTGCTCCTTCTCCCCCTCCTGCTCCTCCTCCCATTCTGCTCCTTCCCCACCTCCTGCTCAATCTCCTGCTCCATCTTGTTCTCAACCCCTGCGCCTTCTGTACCTCCTCATCATTCTCCACCTCCTGCTTCTTCTCCACTTTTGCTCAATCTCCACTTCATGCTCCTTCTCCCGCTTCAGATCCTTCTCCCGCTTCTGCTCCTTCTCCTTCTGCTGCAACTTCTCCAGCTCCTTCTCCTGCTCATTCTCCACGTCCTGCTCCTGCTCCACCTCCTGCTCCTTCTCATCTTGCGCCTTCTTCACCTCCTGCTCCTTCTCCTCCTCCTGCTCCTTCTCGTCCTCCTGCTCCTTCTCCTCCTCCTGCTCCTTCTGCAGCTCTTGCCGCTTCTCATCCTCCTGCTCCTTCTCCTCCTCCTGCTCCGTCACCTTCTCCCCCTCCTTCTCCTCCCCCTGCTCCTTCTCCACGTCCTGCTCCTTCTCCACCTCCTGCTCCTTCTCCACCTGCTGCTCATCCTCCACCTTCTCCTTTTCCTCCTCCTCCTGCTCCTTCAGCTCCTCCAGCTCACCCTCCTCCTCTTGCTCACCCTCCTGCTGCTGCTCCTTCTCCACATACTGCTCCTTCCCCACCTCTTGCTCCATCTCCTCCTCCTTCTTGTTCACCACCCCTGCTCCTTCTCTACCTACTTATCATTCTCCACCTCCTGCTCCTTCTCCTCTTCATGCTCCTTCTCCCGCTCCTGCTCCTACTCCCGCTTCTGCTCCTTCTCACGCTGCTGCTCCTTCTCCCGCTTCAGCTCCTTCTCCCGCTTCTGCTCCTTCTCCACCTCCTGCTTCTTCTCCACTTTTGCTCAATCTCCACTTCATGCTCCTTCTCCCGCTTCAGATCCTTCTCCCGCTTCTGCTCCTTCTCCTTCTGCTGCAACTTCTCCAGCTCCTTCTCCTGCTCATTCTCCACGTCCTGCTCCTGCTCCACCTCCTGCTCCTTCTCATCTTGCGCCTTCTTCACCTCCTGCTCCTTCTCCTCCTCCTGCTCCTTCTCGTCCTCCTGCTCCTTCTCCTCCTCCTGCTCCTTCTGCAGCTCTTGCCGCTTCTCATCCTCCTGCTCCTTCTCCTCCTCCTGCTCCGTCACCTTCTCCCCCTCCTTCTCCTCCCCCTGCTCCTTCTCCACGTCCTGCTCCTTCTCCACCTCCTGCTCCTTCTCCACCTGCTGCTCATCCTCCACCTTCTCCTTTTCCTCCTCCTCCTGCTCCTTCAGCTCCTCCAGCTCACCCTCCTCCTCTTGCTCACCCTCCTGCTGCTGCTCCTTCTCCACATACTGCTCCTTCCCCACCTCTTGCTCCATCTCCTCCTCCTTCTTGTTCACCACCCCTGCTCCTTCTCTACCTACTTATCATTCTCCACCTCCTGCTCCTTCTCCTCTTCATGCTCCTTCTCCCGCTCCTGCTCCTACTCCCGCTTCTGCTCCTTCTCACGCTGCTGCTCCTTCTCCCGCTTCAGCTCCTTCTCCCGCTTCTGCTCCTTCTCCACCTCCTGCTCCTTCTTCACTCCTGCTCATTCACCACCTCCTGCTCCTCCTTCTCTTCCTTCTTCTCCTCCTGCTCTTTCTCCACCACCTGCTCCTTATCTCGCTCCTGCTCCTTCTTCTTCTCCTGCTCCTTCTTCTTCTCCTGCTCCTTCTCCACTCCTGCCCCATCTCCACCTCCTGCTCCTTCTCCTCCTCCTGCTCCTTTTCCTCCTCCTGCTCCTTCTCCTCCTCCTGCTCCTTCTCCTTCCCGTGCTCCATCTCATCCTCCTGCTCCTTCTCATCCCCCTCCTCCTGCTTCTTCTCCACCTCCTGCTCAACCTCCATCTCCTGCTCCATCTCCTCCTCCTTCTCCTTCTACTCCTCCTGCTCCTTCTCCTCCTCCTGCTGCTTCTCCACCTACTGCTCCTTCTCCACCTCCTCCTCCTACTCCACTTCCTGCTCCTTCTCAGCCACCTCCTCCTGCTCATTCTCTACCTCCTGCTCAACCTCCACCAACTGCTCCTTCTACAGCTGCTCCTCCTGCTCCTTCTTCTCCTCCTGCTCAACCTCCTCCTCTTGCTTCTGCTCCAATTCCTTCCACTACTCCCCCCCTGGTCCTTCTCTGCCTCCTGCTCCGTCTCACCCTCCTGCTCCTTCTCATCCCCCTCCTCCTGCTCCTGCTCCTTCTCCACCTCCTGCTCAACTTCCATCTCCTGCTCCTTCTCCTCCTCCTGCTCCTTCTCCTCCTCCTGCTCCGTCTCCTCCTTCTGCTCCTTCTCCACCTCCTGCTCATTCTCAACCTGCTGCTCAACCTCCACCTGCTCGTTTTCCTCCTCCTCCTCCTGCTCCTTCAGCTCCTCCAGCTCACCCTCCTCCTCTTGCTCACCCTCCTGCTGCTGCTCCTTCTCCACATACTGCTCCTTCCCCACCTCTTGCTCCATCTCCTCCTCCTTCTTGTTCACCACCCCTGCTCCTTCTCTACCTACTTATCATTCTCCACCTCCTGCTCCTTCTCCTCTTCATGCTCCTTCTCCCGCTCCTGCTCCTACTCCCGCTTCTGCTCCTTCTCACGCTGCTGCTCCTTCTCCCGCTTCAGCTCCTTCTCCCGCTTCTGCTCCTTCTCCACCTCCTGCTTCTTCTCCACTTTTGCTCAATCTCCACTTCATGCTCCTTCTCCCGCTTCAGATCCTTCTCCCGCTTCTGCTCCTTCTCCTTCTGCTGCAACTTCTCCAGCTCCTTCTCCTGCTCATTCTCCACGTCCTGCTCCTGCTCCACCTCCTGCTCCTTCTCATCTTGCGCCTTCTTCACCTCCTGCTCCTTCTCCTCCTCCTGCTCCTTCTCGTCCTCCTGCTCCTTCTCCTCCTCCTGCTCCTTCTGCAGCTCTTGCCGCTTCTCATCCTCCTGCTCCTTCTCCTCCTCCTGCTCCGTCACCTTCTCCCCCTCCTTCTCCTCCCCCTGCTCCTTCTCCACGTCCTGCTCCTTCTCCACCTCCTGCTCCTTCTCCACCTCCTGCTCAACTTCCATCTCCTGCTCCTTCTCCTCCTCCTGCTCCTTCTCCTCCTCCTGCTCCGTCTCCTCCTTCTGCTCCTTCTCCACCTCCTGCTCATTCTCAACCTGCTGCTCAACCTCCACCTGCTCGTTTTCCTCCTCCTCCTCCTGCTCCTTCAGCTCCTCCAGCTCACCCTCCTCCTCTTGCTCACCCTCCTGCTGCTGCTCCTTCTCCACATACTGCTCCTTCCCCACCTCTTGCTCCATCTCCTCCTCCTTCTTGTTCACCACCCCTGCTCCTTCTCTACCTACTTATCATTCTCCACCTCCTGCTCCTTCTCCTCTTCATGCTCCTTCTCCCGCTCCTGCTCCTACTCCCGCTTCTGCTCCTTCTGCAGCTCTTGCCGCTTCTCATCCTCCTGCTCCTTCTCCTCCTCCTGCTCCGTCACCTTCTCCCCCTCCTTCTCCTCCCCCTGCTCCTTCTCCACGTCCTGCTCCTTCTCCACCTCCTGCTCCTTCTCCACCTGCTGCTCATCCTCCACCTTCTCCTTTTCCTCCTCCTCCTGCTCCTTCAGCTCCTCCAGCTCACCCTCCTCCTCTTGCTCACCCTCCTGCTGCTGCTCCTTCTCCACATACTGCTCCTTCCCCACCTCTTGCTCCATCTCCTCCTCCTTCTTGTTCACCACCCCTGCTCCTTCTCTACCTACTTATCATTCTCCACCTCCTGCTCCTTCTCCTCTTCATGCTCCTTCTCCCGCTCCTGCTCCTACTCCCGCTTCTGCTCCTTCTCACGCTGCTGCTCCTTCTCCCGCTTCAGCTCCTTCTCCCGCTTCTGCTCCTTCTCCACCTCCTGCTTCTTCTCCACTTTTGCTCAATCTCCACTTCATGCTCCTTCTCCCGCTTCAGATCCTTCTCCCGCTTCTGCTCCTTCTCCTTCTGCTGCAACTTCTCCAGCTCCTTCTCCTGCTCATTCTCCACGTCCTGCTCCTGCTCCACCTCCTGCTCCTTCTCATCTTGCGCCTTCTTCACCTCCTGCTCCTTCTCCTCCTCCTGCTCCTTCTCGTCCTCCTGCTCCTTCTCCTCCTCCTGCTCCTTCTGCAGCTCTTGCCGCTTCTCATCCTCCTGCTCCTTCTCCTCCTCCTGCTCCGTCACCTTCTCCCCCTCCTTCTCCTCCCCCTGCTCCTTCTCCACGTCCTGCTCCTTCTCCACCTCCTGCTCCTTCTCCACCTGCTGCTCATCCTCCACCTTCTCCTTTTCCTCCTCCTCCTGCTCCTTCAGCTCCTCCAGCTCACCCTCCTCCTCTTGCTCACCCTCCTGCTGCTGCTCCTTCTCCACATACTGCTCCTTCCCCACCTCTTGCTCCATCTCCTCCTCCTTCTTGTTCACCACCCCTGCTCCTTCTCTACCTACTTATCATTCTCCACCTCCTGCTCCTTCTCCTCTTCATGCTCCTTCTCCCGCTCCTGCTCCTACTCCCGCTTCTGCTCCTTCTCACGCTGCTGCTCCTTCTCCCGCTTCAGCTCCTTCTCCCGCTTCTGCTCCTTCTCCACCTCCTGCTCCTTCTTCACTCCTGCTCATTCACCACCTCCTGCTCCTCCTTCTCTTCCTTCTTCTCCTCCTGCTCTTTCTCCACCACCTGCTCCTTATCTCGCTCCTGCTCCTTCTTCTTCTCCTGCTCCTTCTTCTTCTCCTGCTCCTTCTCCACTCCTGCCCCATCTCCACCTCCTGCTCCTTCTCCTCCTCCTGCTCCTTTTCCTCCTCCTGCTCCTTCTCCTCCTCCTGCTCCTTCTCCTTCCCGTGCTCCATCTCATCCTCCTGCTCCTTCTCATCCCCCTCCTCCTGCTTCTTCTCCACCTCCTGCTCAACCTCCATCTCCTGCTCCATCTCCTCCTCCTTCTCCTTCTACTCCTCCTGCTCCTTCTCCTCCTACTGCTGCTTCTCCACCTACTGCTCCTTCTCCACCTCCTCCTCCTACACCACTTCCTGCTCCTTCTCAGCCACCTCCTCCTGCTCATTCTCTACCTCCTGCTCAACCTCCACCAACTGCTCCTTCTACAGCTGCTCCTCCTGCTCCTTCTTCTCCTCCTGCTCAACCTCCTCCTCTTGCTTCTGCTCCAATTCCTTCCACTACTCCCCCCCTGGTCCTTCTCTGCCTCCTGCTCCGTCTCACCCTCCTGCTCCTTCTCATCCCCCTCCTCCTGCTCCTGCTCCTTCTCCACCTCCTGCTCAACTTCCATCTCCTGCTCCTTCTCCTCCTCCTGCTCCTTCTCCTCCTCCTGCTCCGTCTCCTCCTTCTGCTCCTTCTCCACCTCCTGCTCATTCTCAACCTGCTGCTCAACCTCCACCTGCTCGTTTTCCTCCTCCTCCTCCTGCTCCTTCAGCTCCTCCAGCTCACCCTCCTCCTCTTGCTCACCCTCCTGCTGCTGCTCCTTCTCCACATACTGCTCCTTCCCCACCTCTTGCTCCATCTCCTCCTCCTTCTTGTTCACCACCCCTGCTCCTTCTCTACCTACTTATCATTCTCCACCTCCTGCTCCTTCTCCTCTTCATGCTCCTTCTCCCGCTCCTGCTCCTACTCCCGCTTCTGCTCCTTCTCACGCTGCTGCTCCTTCTCCCGCTTCAGCTCCTTCTCCCGCTTCTGCTCCTTCTCCACCTCCTGCTTCTTCTCCACTTTTGCTCAATCTCCACTTCATGCTCCTTCTCCCGCTTCAGATCCTTCTCCCGCTTCTGCTCCTTCTCCTTCTGCTGCAACTTCTCCAGCTCCTTCTCCTGCTCATTCTCCACGTCCTGCTCCTGCTCCACCTCCTGCTCCTTCTCATCTTGCGCCTTCTTCACCTCCTGCTCCTTCTCCTCCTCCTGCTCCTTCTCGTCCTCCTGCTCCTTCTCCTCCTCCTGCTCCTTCTGCAGCTCTTGCCGCTTCTCATCCTCCTGCTCCTTCTCCTCCTCCTGCTCCGTCACCTTCTCCCCCTCCTTCTCCTCCCCCTGCTCCTTCTCCACGTCCTGCTCCTTCTCCACCTCCTGCTCCTTCTCCACCTGCTGCTCATCCTCCACCTTCTCCTTTTCCTCCTCCTCCTGCTCCTTCAGCTCCTCCAGCTCACCCTCCTCCTCTTGCTCACCCTCCTGCTGCTGCTCCTTCTCCACATACTGCTCCTTCCCCACCTCTTGCTCCATCTCCTCCTCCTTCTTGTTCACCACCCCTGCTCCTTCTCTACCTACTTATCATTCTCCACCTCCTGCTCCTTCTCCTCTTCATGCTCCTTCTCCCGCTCCTGCTCCTACTCCCGCTTCTGCTCCTTCTCACGCTGCTGCTCCTTCTCCCGCTTCAGCTCCTTCTCCCGCTTCTGCTCCTTCTCCACCTCCTGCTTCTTCTCCACTTTTGCTCAATCTCCACTTCATGCTCCTTCTCCCGCTTCAGATCCTTCTCCCGCTTCTGCTCCTTCTCCTTCTGCTGCAACTTCTCCAGCTCCTTCTCCTGCTCATTCTCCACGTCCTGCTCCTGCTCCACCTCCTGCTCCTTCTCATCTTGCGCCTTCTTCACCTCCTGCTCCTTCTCCTCCTCCTGCTCCTTCTCGTCCTCCTGCTCCTTCTCCTCCTCCTGCTCCTTCTGCAGCTCTTGCCGCTTCTCATCCTCCTGCTCCTTCTCCTCCTCCTGCTCCGTCACCTTCTCCCCCTCCTTCTCCTCCCCCTGCTCCTTCTCCACGTCCTGCTCCTTCTCCACCTCCTGCTCCTTCTCCACCTGCTGCTCATCCTCCACCTTCTCCTTTTCCTCCTCCTCCTGCTCCTTCAGCTCCTCCAGCTCACCCTCCTCCTCTTGCTCACCCTCCTGCTGCTGCTCCTTCTCCACATACTGCTCCTTCCCCACCTCTTGCTCCATCTCCTCCTCCTTCTTGTTCACCACCCCTGCTCCTTCTCTACCTACTTATCATTCTCCACCTCCTGCTCCTTCTCCTCTCCATGCTCCTTCTCCCGCTCCTGCTCCTACTCCCGCTTCTGCTCCTTCTCACGCTGCTGCTCCTTCTCCCGCTTCAGCTCCTTCTCCCGCTTCTGCTCCTTCTCCACCTCCTGCTCCTTCTTCACTCCTGCTCATTCACCACCTCCTGCTCCTCCTTCTCTTCCTTCTTCTCCTCCTGCTCTTTCTCCACCACCTGCTCCTTATCTCGCTCCTGCTCCTTCTTCTTCTCCTGCTCCTTCTTCATCTCCTGCTCCTTCTCCACTCCTGCCCCATCTCCACCTCCTGCTCCTTCTCCTCCTCCTGCTCCTTTTCCTCCTCCTGCTCCTTCTCCTCCTCCTGCTCCTTCTCCTTCCCGTGCTCCATCTCATCCTCCTGCTCCTTCTCATCCCCCTCCTCCTGCTTCTTCTCCACCTCCTGCTCAACCTCCATCTCCTGCTCCATCTCCTCCTCCTTCTCCTTCTACTCCTCCTGCTCCTTCTCCTCCTCCTGCTGCTTCTCCACCTACTGCTCCTTCTCCACCTCCTCCTCCTACTCCACTTCCTGCTCCTTCTCAGCCACCTCCTCCTGCTCATTCTCTACCTCCTGCTCAACCTCCACCAACTGCTCCTTCTACAGCTGCTCCTCCTGCTCCTTCTTCTCCTCCTGCTCAACCTCCTCCTCTTGCTTCTGCTCCAATTCCTTCCACTACTCCCCCCCTGGTCCTTCTCTGCCTCCTGCTCCGTCTCACCCTCCTGCTCCTTCTCATCCCCCTCCTCCTGCTCCTGCTCCTTCTCCACCTCCTGCTCAACTTCCATCTCCTGCTCCTTCTCCTCCTCCTGCTCCTTCTCCTCCTCCTGCTCCGTCTCCTCCTTCTGCTCCTTCTCCACCTCTTGCTCATTCTCCTCTTCTTGCTCCATCTCCACCTCCTGCTCCTTCTCCTCCTCCAGCTCCTTCTCCACCTCCTGCTCCTTGTCCACCTCCTGCTCAACCTCCACCAACTGATCCTTCTACACCTGCACCTCCTGCTCCTTTTTCTCCTCCTACTCAACCTCCTCCTCCTGCTTCTTCTCCAACTCCTTCTCCTACTCCCCCTCCTGGTCCTTCTCCTACTCCTGCTCCTTCTCCTCCTGCTCCTTCTCCACCTCCTCATCATTCTCCACTTTTGCTCAACCTCCTCCTCCTGCTCCTTCTCCATTTCATGCTCCTGCTCCCGCTCCTGCTCCTACTCCCGCTTCTGCTCCTTCTCCTGCTCCTGCTTCGTCTCCTCTTTGCTGCGATTTCTCCTCCTGCTGCTTCTTCTGCTCCTGCTGCTACTTCTTCACCTCTTCCTCCTGCTCCTTCACCACCTCCTGCTCCTTCTTCACCTCCTTCTCCTCCACCTGCTCCTTCTCGCCTTCCTGCTCCATTTCGCCCTCCTGCTCCTTCTCGACCTCCTGCTCCTTTTACACCTCCTGCTCCTGCTCCTCGTCCTGCTCCTCGTCCTGCTCCTCCTCCTGCTCCTCCTCCTTCTCCTTCTCCTCCTCCTGCTCCTTTTCCACCTCCTGCACCTTCTCCGCCTCCTGCTCCTCCTCCTTCTCCTCCACCTGCTCCTTCTCCGCCTGCTGCTCCTTCTCCACCTATTGCTTCTTTTCCACCTCCTGTTCCTCCTCCACCTTCTTCTCCTCCTCCTGCTACTTCTTCTTCTCCTGCTCCTTTCTCCACCTCCTGTTCCTTCTCCTCCTCCTGATCCTTCTCCACGTCCTTCTCCTCCTCCATCTCCATCTCCTCCTCCTGCTCCTTCTCCTCCACCTGCTCCTTCTCCTCCTCCTGCTCCTTCTCCTCCTCCTGCTCCTTCTCCTCCTCCTGTTTGTTCTCCACCTCCTTCTCCTCCTCCACCTCCTTCTCCTCCTCCTTCTTCGCTCCGGCTCCATCTCCACCTCCTGCTCCTTCTTCTCCTCCAGCTCCTTCTCCTCCTCCTGCTCCTTCTCCACCTCCTCTTCATTCTCCAACTCGTGCTCCTTCTCCACTTTTGCTCAACCTCCTCCTCCTGCTCCTTCTCCATTTCATGCTCCTGCTCCCGCTCTTGCTTCTACTCCCGCTTCTGCTCCTTCTCCTGCTCCTGCTCCGTCTCCTCTTTGCTGCGACTTCTCCTCCTGGTGCTTCTTCTGCTCCTGCTGCTACTTCTTCACCTCTTCCTCCTGCTCCTTCTCCACCTCCTGCTCCTTCTCCACTCCTGCTCATTCACCACCTCCTGCTCCTTCTTCACCTCCTTCTCCTCCACCTGCTCCTTCTCGCCCTCCTGCTCCATTTCGCCCTCCTGCTCCTTCTCGACCTCCTTCTCCTTTTACACCTCCTGCTCCTGCTCCTCGTCCTGCTCCTCGTCCTGCTCCTCGTCCTGCTCCTCCTCCTGCTCCTCCTCCTTCTCCTTCTCCTCCTCCTGCTCCTTTTCCACCTCCTGCACCTTCTCCGCCTCCTGCTCCTCCTCCTTCTCCTCCACCTGCTCCTTCTCCACCTGCTGCTCCTTCTCCACCTATTGCTTCTTTTCCACCTCCTGTTCCTCCTCCACCTTCTTCTCCTCCTCCTGCTACTTCTTCTTCTCCTGCTCCTTTCTCCACCTCGTGTTCCTTCTCCTCCTCCTGATCCTTCTCCACGTCCTTCTACTCCTCCATCTCCATCTCCTCCTCCTGCTCCTTCTCCTCCACCTGCTCCTTCTCCTCCTCCTGCTCCTTCTCCTCCTCCTGTTTGTTCTCCACCTCCTTCTCCTCCTCCACCTCCTTCTCCTCCTCCTTCTCCACTCCGGCTCCATCTCCACCTCCTGCTCCTTCTTCTCCTCCAGCTCCTTCTCCTCCTCCTGCTCCTTCTCCACCTCCTCTTCATTCTCCAACTCGTGCTCCTTCTCCACTTTTGCTCAACCTCCTCCTCCTGCTCCTTCTCCACTTCATGCTCCTTCTCCCGCTCCTGCTCCTACTCCCGCTTCTGCTCCTTCTCCCGCTCCTGCTCCGTCTCCTCTTGCTGCTACTTCTCCTCCTGCTGCTTCTTCTGCTCCTGCTGTTACTTCTTCACGTCTTTCTCCTGCTCCTTCTCCACCTCCTGCTCCATGTCTCCCTCCTGCTCCTTGTCCAGCTACTGCTCCTTTTCCACCTCCTGCACCTTCTCCGCCTCCTGCTCCTTCTCCACATATTGCTTCTTTTCCACCTCCTGTTCCTTCTCTTCCTCCTGCTCCTTCTCCACCTCCTTCTCCTCCTCCACCTCCTTCTCCTCCTCCTGCTACTTCTTATTCTCCTACTCCTTCTCCTCCTCCTGCTCTTTCTCCTCCTCCTGCTCCTTCTCCTCCTCCTGCTTCTTCTCCACCTCCTGTTCCTTCTCCTACTCCTGATCCTTCCCCACGTCCTTCTCCTCCTCCATCTACTTCTCCTCCTCCTGCTCCTTGTCCACCTCCTGCTCCTTGTCCACCTCCTGCTCCTTGTCCACCTCCGGCTCAATGTCCACCTCCTGCTCATTGTCCACCTCCTCCTCCGTGTCCACCTCCTGATCCTTGTCCACCTCCTGCTCATTGTACACCTCCTGCTCCTTGTCCACCTAGTGCTCCATCTCGCCCTCCTGCTCCATCTCGTCCTCCAGCTCCTTCTCGCCCTCCTGCTCCTTCTCGCCCTCCTGCTCCTTCTCGCCCTCCTGCTCCTTCTCGCCCTCCTGCTCCTTCTCGCCCTCCTGCTCCTTCTCGCCCTCCTGCTCCTTCTCCACCTCCTGCTCCTTCTCCACCTCCTGCTCCCTCTTCTCCTCCTGCTCCTGCTCCTCCTCCTGCTTCTTCTGCAAATCCTTCTCATACTCGCCCTCCTGATCCTTTTCCGCCACCTGCTCGTTCTCCAGCTGTTGCTTCTTCTCCTCCTCCTGTTCCTTTTCCACCTCCTGCTCCTTCTCCTCCTCCTGCTCCTTCTCCTCCTCCTACTCCTTCTCCTCCTCCTGCTCCCTCTCCAACTCCTGCTCCTTCTCCGCCTCCTGCTCCTTCTCCGCCTCCTGCTCCTTGTCCACCTCCTGCTCCTTGTCCACCTCCTGCTCCTTGTCCATCTCCTGCTCCTTTTCCACCTCCTGCTCCTTCTCCTCCTCCTGCTCATTCTCCACCTCCTGCTCCTTATTCTCCTCCTGCTCCTGCTCCTCCTCCTGCTTCTTCTCCAACTCCTTCTCCTACTCGCCCTCCTGGTCCTTTTCAGCCACCTGCTCGTTCTCCACCTGTTGCTTCTTCTGCTCCTCCTGCTCCTTGTCCACCTCCTGCTCCTTGTCCACCTCCTGCTCCTTCTCCACCTACAGCTCCTTCTCCACTCCTGCTCATTCACCACCTCCTGCTCCTTCTTCTCCTCCTTCTCCTTCTCCTCCTCCTGCTCCTTCTCTACCTCCATCTCTTTGACTCCCTCCTGCTCCTTATCTCCCTCCTGCTCCTTTTCCACCTCCTGCTGCTACGCCCCCTGCTGGTCCTTCTCCGCCTCCTGCTTCTTCTCCACCTATTGCTTCTTTTCCACCTCCTGTTCCTTCTCTTCCTCCTGCTCCTTCTCCACCTCCTCCTCCTCCTCCACCTCCTTCTCCTCCTCCTGCTCCTTCTTCTTCTCCTGCTCCTTCTCCTCCTCCTGCTCCTTCTCCACCTCCTGCTCCTTGTCCAACTCCTGCTCTTTGACCACCTCCTGCTCCTTCTTCTCCTCCTTCTCCTCCTCCTGCTCCTGCTCCACCTCCTGCTCTTTGATTCCCTCCTGATCCTTGTCTCCATTCTGCTCCTTCTCCACCTCCTGCTCCTTCTCCACCTCCTGCTCCATCTCCAACTCCTGCTCCTTCTCTTTCTCCTGATCCTTCCCCACCTCCTTCTCATTGTCCACCTCCTGCTCTGTGTCCATCTCCTGATCCTTGTCCACCTCCTGCACCTTGTGCACCTGCTGCTCCTTGTCCACCTCGTGCTCCTTCTCGCCATCCTGCTCCTTCTCGTCCTCCAGCTCCTTCACGCCCTCCTGCTCCTTCCTGCCCTCCTGCTCATTGTCCACCTCCTGCTCCTTCTCCATTTCTGCTCATTCACCACCTCCTGCTCCATCTTCTCCTCCTTCTCCTCCTCCTGCTCCTTCTCCACCTCCTCCTCCTTCTCCACCTCCTGCTCTTTTCTCCCTCCTGCTCCTTCTCCACCTCCTGCTCCTTCTTGACCTCCTCCTCCTTCTCCACCTCCTGCTCCTTCTCGACCTCCTCCTCCTTCTCTTTCTCCTGTTCCTTCTTCTTCTCCTGCTCCTTCTCCACTCCTGCTCCTTCTCCTCCTCCTGCTCCTTTTCATTCTCCTGCTCCTTCTCCGGCTCCTGCTCCTCCTCCTGCTGCTTGTACATCTCCTGCGCCTTGTCCACTCCTGCGCCTTCTCGCCTTCCTGCTCCATCTCGCCCTCCTGCTCCTTCTCGACCTCCTGCTCCTTCTCGACCTCCTGCTCCTTTTCCTCCTCCTGCTCCTTTTCCTCCTCCTGCTCCTTCTCCTTCTTCTCCTCCTTCTCCTTCTCCTCCTCCTGCTCCTTTTCCACCTCCTGCTCCTTCTCCGCCTCCTGCTCCTCCTCCTTCTCCTCCTCCTGCTCCTTCTCTACATCCTGCTCCATGTCTCCCTCCTGCTCCTTCTCTACCGACTGCTCCTTTTCCACCTCCTGCACCTTCTCCGCCTCCTGCTCCTCCTCCTTCTCCTCCACCTGCTCCTTCTCCGCCTGCTGCTCCTTCTCCACCTATTGCTTCTTTTCCAACTCCTGTTCCTCCTCCACCTTCTTCTCCTCTTCCTGCTACTTCTTCTTAAGCTGCTCCTTCTCCTCCACCTGCTCCTTCTCCGCCTGCTGCTCCTTCTCCACCTATTGCTTCTTCTCCACCTCCTGCTCCTTCTCCTCCTCCTGCTCCTTCTCCTCCTTCTGTTCCTTCTTCTTCTCCTGCTCCTTCTCCACTCCTGCTCCTTCTCCTCCTCCTGCTCCTTTTCCTTCTCCTGCTCCTTCTCCGGCTCCTGCTCCTCCTCCTGCTCCTCCTCCTGCTGCTTGTACATCTCCTGCGCCTTGTCCACTCCTGCGCATTCTCGCCCTCCTGCTCCATCTGCCCTCCTGCTCCTTCTCGACCTCCTGCTCCTTTTCCACCTCCTGCTCCTTCTCCGCCTCCTGCTCCTCCTCCTGCTCCTCCTACTGCCCCTCCTCCTTCTCCTTCTCCTCCTCCTGCTCCTTTTCCACCTCCTGTTCCTTCTCCGCCTCCTGCTCCTCCTCCTTCTCCTCTACCTGCTCCTTCTCCACCTCCTGCTCCATGTCTCCCTCCTGCTCCTTCTCCACCTACTGCTCCTTTTCCACCTCCTGCACCTTCTCCGCCTCCTGCTCCTCCTCCTTCTCCTCCACCTGCTCCTTCTCCGCCTGCTGCTCCTTCTCCACCTATTGCTTCTTTTCCACCTCCTGTTCCTCCTCCACCACCTTCTCCTCCTCCTGCTACTTCTTCTTAAGCTGCTCCTTCTCCTCCACCTGCTCCTTCTCCGCCTGCTGCTCCTTCTCCACCTATTGCTTCTTCTCCACCTCCTGTTCTTTCTCCTCCTCCTGATCCTTCTCCACGTCCTTCTCCTCCTCCATCTCCATCTCCTCCTCCTGCTCCTTCTCCTCCTCCTGCTCCTTTTCCTCCTCCTGCTCCTTCTCCTCCTCCTGCTTCTTCTCCACCTCCTGTTTCTTCTCCACCTCCTGTTCCTTCTCCTCCTCCTGATCTTTCTCCACCTCCTTCTCCTCCTCCACCTCCTTCTCCTCCTCCTTCTCCACTCCGGCTCCATCTCCACCTCCTGCTCCTTCTTCTCCTCCAGTTCCTTCTCCTCCTCCTGCTCCTTCTCCACCTCCTCTTCATTCTCCAACTCGTGCTCCTTCTCCACTTTTGCTCAACCCCCTCCTCCTGCTCCTTCTCCACTTCAAGCTCCTTCTCGACCTCCTGCTCCTTCTCGACCTCCTGCTCCTTTTCCTCCTCCTGCTCCTTTTCCTCCTCCTGCTCCTTCTCCTTCTCCTCCTCCTTCTCCTTCTCCTCCTCCTGCTCCTTTTCCACCTCCTGCTCCTTCTTCGCCTCCTGCTCCTCCTCCTTCTCCTCCTCCTGCTCCTTCTCTACCTCCTGCTCCATGTCTCCCTCCTGCTCCTTCTCTACCGACTGCTCCTTTTCCACCTCCTGCACCTTCTCCGCCTCCTGCTCCTCCTCCTTCTCCTCCACCTGCTCCTTCTCCGCCGGCTGCTCCTTCTCCACCTATTGCTTCTTTTCCACCTCCTGTTCCTCCTCCACCTTCTTCTCCTCCTCCTGCTACTTCTTCTTAAGCTGCTCCTTCTCCTCCACGTGCTCCTTCTCCGCCTGCTGCTCCTTCTCCACCTATTGCTTCTTCTCCACCTCCTGCTCCTTCTCCTCCTCCTGCTCCTTCTCCTCCTTCTGTTCCTTCTTCTTCTCCTGCTCCTTCTCCACTCCTGCTCCTTCTCCTCCTCCTGCTCCTTTTCCTTCTCCTGCTCCTTCTCCGGCTCCTGCTCCTCCTCCTGCTGCTTGTACATCTCCTGCGCCTTGTCCACTCCTGCGCATTCTCGCCCTCCTGCTCCATCTGCCCTCCTGCTCCTTCTCGACCTCCTGCTCCTTTTCCACCTCCTGCTCCTTCTCCGCCTCCTGCTCCTCCTCCTGCTCCTCCTCCTGCCCCTCCTCCTTCTCCTTCTCCTCCTCCTGCTCCTTTTCCACCTCCTGTTCCTTCTCCGCCTCCTGCTCCTCCTCCTTCTCCTCCACCTGCTCCTTCTCCACCTCCTGCTCCATGTCTCCCTCCTGCTCCTCCTCCACCTACTGCTCCTTTTCCACCTCCTGTTCCTTCTCCGCCTCCTGCTCCTCCTCCTTCTCCTCCACCTGCTCCTTCTCCACCTCCTGCTCCATGTCTCCCTCCTGCTCCTTCTCCACCTATTGCTTCTATTCCACCACCTGTTCCTCCTCCACCACCTTCTCCTCCTCCTGCTACTTCTTCTTAAGCTGCTCCTTCTCCTCCACCTGCTCCTTCTCCGCCTGCTGCTCCTTCTCCACCTATTGCTTCTTCTCCACCTCCTGTTCCTTCTCCTCCTCCTGATCCTTCTCCACGTCCTTCTCCTCATCCATCTCCATCTCCTCCTCCTGCTCCTTCTCCTCCTCCTGCTCCTTCTCCTCCTCCTGCTCCTTCTCCTCCTCCTGCTTCTTCTCCACCTCCTGTTTCTTCTCCACCTCCTGTTCCTTCTCCTCCTCCTGATCTTTCTCCACCTCCTTCTCCTCCTCCACCTCCTTCTCCTCCTCCTTCTCCACTCCTGCTCCATCTCCACCTCCTGCTCCTTCTTCTCCTCCAGCTCCTTCTCCTCCTCCTGCTCCTTCTCCACCTCCTCTTCATTCTCCAACTCGTGCTCCTTCTCCACTTTTGCTCAACCGCCTCCTCCTGCTCCTTCTCCACTTTATGCTCCTTCTCCCGCTCCTGCTCCTACTCCCGCTTCTGCTCCTTCTCCCGCTCCTGCTCCGTCTCCTCTTGCTGCTACTTCTCCTCCTGCTGCTTCATCTGCTCCTGCTGCTACTTCTTCACCTCTTTCTCCTGCTCCTTCTCCACCTCCTGCTCCATGTCTCCCTCCTGCTTCTTCTCCACAGACTGCTTCTTTTCCACCTCCTGTTCCTTCTCTTGCTCCTGCTCCTTCTCCACGTCCTTCTCCTCCTCCACCTCCTTCTCCTCCTCCTGCTACTTCTTCTTCTCCTGCTCCTTCTCCTCCTCCTGCTCCTTCTCCTCCTCCTGCTACTTCTTCTTCTCCTGCTCCTTCTCCTCCTCCTGCTCCTTCTCCTCCTCCTGCTCCTTCTCCTCCTCCTGCTTCTTCTCCACCTCCTGCTCCTTCTCCTCCTCCTGCTCCTTCTCCTCCTCCTGCTCCTTCTCCTCCTCCTGCTTCTTCTCCACCTCCTGTTCATTCTCCTCCTCCTGATCCTTCTCCACGTCCTTCTCCTCCTCCACCTCCTTCTCCTCCTCCTGCTCCTTCTTCTTCTCCTGCTCCTTCTCCTCCTCCTGCTCCTTCTCCACCTCCTGCTCCTTGTCCACCTCCTGCTCCTTGTCCAACTCCTGCTCCTTGACCACCTCCTGCTCCTTCTTCTCCTCCTTCTCCTCCTCATGCTCCTGCTCCACCTCCTGCTCTTTGATTCCCTCCTGATCCTTGTCTCCATTCTGCTCCTTCTCCACCTCCTGCTCCTTCTCCACCTCCTGCTCCATCTCCAACTCCTGCTCCTTCTCCTCTTCCTCCTTCTTCTCCACCTCCTGTTCATTCTCCTCCTCCTGATCCTTCTCCACGTCCTTCTCCTCCTCCATCTCCTTCTCCTCCTCCTGCTCCTTGTCCACCTCCTGCTCCTTATCTACCTCCTGCTCCTTGTCCACCTCCGGCTCCATGTCCACCTCCTCCTCATTGTACACCTCCTGCTCCTTGTCCACCTAGTGCTCCATCTCGCCCTCCGGCTCCATCTCGTCCTCCAGCTCCTTCTCGCCCTCCTGCTCCTTCTCGCCCTCCTGCTCCTTCTCGCCCTCCTGCTCCTTTTCCACCTCCTGCTCCTTCTGCACCACCTGCTCGTTCTCCACCTATGGCTTCTTCTCCTCCTCCTGTTCCTTGTCCACCTCCTGCTCCTTCTCCACCTCCTGCTCCTTCTCCACCTCCTGCTCCTTGTCCACCTCCTGATCCTTCTCGCCCTCCTGCTACTTCCTGCCCTCCTGCTCCTTCTCCACCTCCTGCTCCTTCTCGACTCCTGCTCATTCACCACGTCCTGCTCCTTCTTCTCCTCCTTCTCCTCTTCCTGCTCCTTCTCCACCTCCTGCTCTTTGACTCCCTCCTGCTCCTTTTCTCCCTTCTGCTCCTTTTCTCCCTTCTGCTCCTTCTCCACCTCCTGCTCCTTCTCCACCTCCTGCTCCATCTCCACCTCCTGCCCCTTCTCCTTCTCCTGCTCCTTCCCCACCTCCTTCTCATTGTCCACCTCCTGCTCTGTGTCCATCTCCTGATCCTTGTCCACCTCCTGCTCCTTGTGCACCTCCTGCTCCTTGTCCACCCAGTGCTCCTTCTCGCCTTCCTGCTCCTTCTCGTCCTCCAGCTCCTTCACGCCCCCCTGCTACTTCCTGACCTCCTGCTCCTTGTCCACCTCCTGCTCTTTCTCCATTTCTGCTCATTCACCACCTCCTGCTCCTTCTTCTTCTCCTTCTGCACCTTCTCCACCTCCAGCTTCTTGTCTTCCTCCTGCTCCTTTTCTCCCTCCTGTTCCTTCTCCACCTCCTGCTCCTTCTCGACCTCCTACTCCTTCTCCACCTCCTGCTCCATCTCCTCATCTTGCGCCATCTCCACCTCCTGCTCCTTCTCCTCCTTCTGCTCCTTCTCCTCCTCCTACTCCTTCTCCAATTCCTGCTCCTTCTGCTCCTCCTCCTCCTCATCCTTGTCCTCCAGCTTCTTCTCCAACTCCTTCTCCTACTCCCCCTGCTGGTTCTTCTCCACCTCGTGCTTCTTCTCCACCTATTGCTTCTTTTCCACCTCCTGTTCCTTCTCTTCCTCCTGCTCCTTCTCCACTTCCTCCTCCTCCTCCACCTCCTTCTCCACCTCCTGCTACTTCTTCTTCTCCTGCTCCTTCTCCTCCACCTGCTCCATCTCCTCCTCCTGCTTCTTCTCCACCTCCTGTTCCTTCTCCTCCTCCTGATCCTACTCCACGTCCTTCTCCTCCTCCATCTCCTTCTCCTCCTCCTGCTCCTTGTCCACCTCCGGCTCCATGTCGACCTCCTGCTCATTGTCCACCTCCTGCTCCGTGTCCACCTCCATCTCCTTCGATACCTCCTGCTCCTTGTCCACCTCCTGCTCATTGTACACCTCATGCTCCTTGTCCACCTAGTGCTCCTTCTCGCCCTCCTGCTCCTTCTCGCCCTCCTGCTCCTTCTCGCCCTCCTGCTCCTTCTTGCCCTCCTGCTCCTACTCACCCTCCTGCTCCTTCTCCACCTCCTGCTCCTTCTCGCCCTCCTGCTCCTCCTCCTGCATCTTCTCTAAATCCTTCTCATACTCGCCCTCCTGCTCCTTTTCCACCTCCTGCTCCTTCTGCACCACCTGCTCGTTCTCCACCTATGGCTTCTTCTCTTCCTCCTGTTCCTTGTCCACCTCCTGATCCTTCTCGCCCTCCTGCTACTTCCTGCCCTCCTGCTCCTTCTCCACCTCCTGCTCCTTCTCGACTCCTGCTCATTCACCACCTCCTGCTCCTTCTTCTCCTCCTTCTCCTCTTCCTGCTCCTTCTCCACCTCCTGCTCTTTGACTCCCTCCTGCTCCTTTTCTCCCTTCTGCTCCTTTTCTCCCTTCTGCTCCTTCTCCACCTCCTGCTCCTTCTCCACCTCCTGCTCCATCTCCACCTCCTGCCCCTTCTCCTTCTCCTGCACCTTCCCCACCTCCTTCTCATTGTCCACCTCCTGCTCTGTGTCCATCTCCTGATCCTTGTCCACCTCCTGCTCCTTGTGCACCTCCTGCTCCTTGTCCACCCAGTGCACCTTCTCGCCTTCCTGCTCCTTCTCGTCCTCCTGGTCCTTTTCCGCCTCCTGCTCGTTCTCCACCTGTTGCTTCTTCTCCACCTCCTCTTCCTTCTCCTCCTCCACCTCCTTCTCCTCCTCCTGTTCCTTGTCCACCTCCTGCTCCTTGTCCACCTGCTGCTCCTTGTCCAACTCCTGCTCCTTGTCCACCTCCTGCTCCTTCTCGACTCCTGCTCATTCACCACCTCCTTCTCCTTCTTCTCCTACTTCTCCTCCTCCTGCTCCTTCTCCACCTCCTCTTCATTCTCCAACTCGTGCTCCTTCTCCACTTTTGCTCAACCTCCTCCTCCTGCTCCTTCTCCACTACATGCTCCTTCTCCCGCTTCTGCTCCTTCTCCCGCTCCTGCTCCGTCTCCTCTTGCTTCTACTTCTCCTCCTGCTGCTTCTTCTGCTCCTGCTGTTACTTCTTCACGTCTTTCTCCTGCTCCTTGTCCACCTAGTGCTCCTTCTCGCCCTCCTGCTCCTTCTCGCCCTCCTGCTCCTTCTCGCCCTCCTGCTCCTTCTCGCCCTCCTGCTCCTTCTCGCCCTCCTGCTCCTTCTTGCCCTCCTGCTCCTTCTCCACCTCCTGCTCCTTCTCCACCTCCTGCTCCTTCTCCACCTCCTGCTCCTTCTTCTCCTCCTGCTCCTGCTCCTCCTCCTGCATCTTCTCTAAATCCTTCTCATACTCGCCCTCCTGGTCCTTTTCCGCCACCTGCTCGTTCTCCACCTGTTACTTCTTCTCCTCCTCCTGTTCCTTGTCCACCTCCTGCTCCTTCTCCTCCTCCTGCTCCTTCTCCACCTCCTGTTCCTTCTCCTCCTCCTGATCTTTCTCCACCTCCTTCTCCTCCTCCACCTCCTTCTCCTCCTCCTTCTCCACTCCGGCTCCATCTCCACCTCCTGCTCCTTCTTCTCCTCCAGCTCCTTCTCCTCCTCCTGCTCCTTCTCCACCTCCTCTTCATTCTCCAACTCGTGCTCCTTCTCCACTTTTGCTCAACCTCCTCCTCCTGCTCCTTCTCCACTTCATGCTCCTTCTCCCGCTCCTGCTCCTACTCCCGCTTCTGCTCCTTCTCCCGCTCCTGCTCCGTCTCCTCTTGCTGTTACTTCTCCTCCTGCTGCTTCTTCTGCTCCTGCTGCTACTTCTTCACCTCTTTCTCCTGCTCCTTCTCCACCTCCTGCTCCATGTCTCCCTCCTGCTCCTTCTCCACCGACTGCTTCTTTTCCATCTCCTGTTGCTTCTCTTCCTCCTACTCCTTCTCCACCTCCTTCTCCTCCTCCACCTCCTTCTCCTCCTCCTGCTTCTTCTCCTCCTCCTGCTTCTTCTCCACCTCCTGTTCCTTCTCCTCCTCCTGATCCTTCTCCACGTCCTTCTCCTCCTCCATCTCCTTCTCCTCCTCCTGCTCCTTGTCCACCTCCTGCTCCTTATCTACCTCCTGCTCCTTGTCCACCTCCGGCTCCATGTCCACCTCCTGCTCATTGTACACCTCCTGCTCCTTCTCCACCTAGTGCTCCATCTCGCCCTCCTGCTCCATCTCGTCCTCCAGCTCCTTCTCGCCCTCCTGCTCCTTCTCGCCCTCCTGCTCCTTCTCGCCCTCCTGCTCCTTCTCGCCCTCCTGCTCCTTTTCCACCTCCTGCTCCTTCTGCACCTCCTGCTCATTCTCCACCTCCTGCTCCTTCTTCACCTCCTGCTTCTGCTCCTCCTCCTGCTTCTTCTCCAACTCCTTCTCCTACTCGCCGTCCTGGTCCTTTTCAGCCACCTGCTCGTTCTCCACCTGTTGCTTCTTTTCCTCCTGTTCCTTGTCCACCTCCTGCTCCTTGTCCACCTCCTGCTCCTTGTCCACCTCCTGCTCCTTGTCCACCTCCTGCGCCTTGTCCGCCTCCTGCTCCTTGTCCACCTCATGATCCTTGTCCACCTCCTGATCCTTCTCGCTCTCCTGCTACTTCCTGCCCTCCTGCTCCTTCTCCACCTCCTGCTCCTTCACCACCTCCTGCTCCTTCTTCTCCTCCTTCTCCTCTTCCTGCTCCTTCTCCACCTCCTGCTCTTTGACTCCATCCTGCTCCTTTTCTCCCTTCTGTTCCTTCTCCACCTCCTGCTCCTTCTCCACCTCCTGCTCCATCTCCACCTCCTGCCCCTTCTCCTTCTCCTGCTCCTTCCCCACCTCCTTCTCATTGTCCACCTCCTGCTCTGTGTCCATCTCCTGATCCTTGTCCACCTCCTGCTCCTTGTGCACCTCCTGCTCCTTGTCCACCTAGTGCTCCTTCTCGCCTTCCTGCTCCTTCTCGTCCTCCAGCTCCTTCACGCCCCCCTGCTCCTTCCTGACCTCCTGCTCCTTGTCCACCTCCTGCTCCTTCTCCATTTCTGCTCATTCACCACCTCCTGCTCCTTCTTCTCCTCCTTCTCCTCCTCCTGCTCCTTCTCCACCTCCAGCTTCTTGTCTTCCTCCTGCTCCTTTTCTCCCTCCTGCTCCTTCTCCACCTCCTGCTCCTTCTCGACCTCCTACTCCTTCTCCACCTCCTGCTCCATCTCCTCATCTTGCGCCATCTCCACCTCCTGCTCCTTCTCCTCCTTCTGCTCCTTCTCCTCCTCCTACTCCTTCTCCAATTCCTGCTCCTTCTGCTCCTCCTCCTCCTCATCCTTGTCCTCCAGCTTCTTCTCCAACTCCTTCTCCTACTCCCCCTGCTGGTTCTTCTCCGCCTCGTGCTTCTTCTCCACCTATTGCTTCTTTTCCACCTCCTGTTCCTTCTCTTCCTCCTGCTCCTTCTCCACTTCCTCCTCCTCCTCCACCTCCTTCTCCACCTCCTGCTACTTCTTCTTCTCCTGCTCCTTCTCCTCCACCTGCTCCATCTCCTCCTCCTGCTTCTTCTCCACCTCCTGTTCCTTCTCCTCCTCCTGATCCTTCTCCACGTCCTTCTCCTCCTCCATCTCCTTCTCCTCCTCCTGCTCCTTGTCCACCTCCGGCTCCATGTCGACCTCCTGCTCATTGTCCACCTCCTGCTCCGTGTCCACCTCCATCTCCTTCTCCACCTCCTGCTCCTTGTCCACCTCCTGCTCATTGTACACCTCCTGCTCCTTGTCCACCTAGTGCTCCTTCTCGCCCTCCTGCTCCATCTCGTCCTCCAGCTCCTTCTCGCCCTCCTGCTCCTTCTTGCCCTCCTGCTCCTACTCACCCTCCTGGTCCTTTTCCGCCTCCTGCTCGTTCTCCACCTGTTGCTTCTTCTCCACCTCCTGTTCCTTCTCCTCCTCCTGCTCCTTCTCCACCTCCTTCTCCTCCTCCACCTCCTTCTCCTCCTCCTGTTCCTTGTCGACCTCCTGCTCCATGTCCACCTCCTGCTCCTTGTCCAACTCCTGCTCCTTGACCAACTCCTGCTCCTTGTCCACCTCCTGCTCCTTCTCGACTCCTGCTCATTCACCACCTCCTGCTCCTTCTTCTCCTCCTTCTCCTCCTCCTGCTCCTTCTCCACCTCCTGCTCTTTGACTCCCTCCTGCTCCTTGTCTCCCTTCTGCTCCTTCTCACCCTCCTGCTCCTTCTCGGCCTCCTGCTCCTTCTCGGCCTCCTGCTCCTTCTCGCCCTCCTGCTCCTTTTCCACCTCCTGCTCCTTCTGCACCTCCTGCTCATTCTCCACCTCCTGCTCCTTCTTCTCCTCCTGCTCCTGCTCCTCCTCCTGCTTCTTCTCCAACTCCTTCTCCTACTCGTGCTCCTGGTCCTTTTCAGCCACCTGCTCGTTCTCCACCTGTTGCTTCTTCTCCTCCTCCTGTTCCTTGTCCACCTCCTGCTCCGTGTCCACCTCCTGCTCCTTGTCCCCCTCCTGCTCCTTGTCCACCTCCTGCTCCTTGTCCACCTCCTGCTCCTTGTCCACCTCCTGCTCCTTCTCGCCCTCCTGCTACTTCCTGCCCTCCTGCTCCTTCTTCACATCCTGCTCATTCACCACCTCCTGCTCCTTCTTTTCCTCCTTCTCCTTCTCCTCCTCCTGCTCCTTCTCCACCTCCGGCTCTTTGACTCCCTCCTGCTCCTTTTCTCCCTACTGCTCCTTCTCCACCTCCTGCTCCTTCTCCACCTCCTGCTATATCTCCACCTCCTGCTCCTTCTCCTTCCCCTGCTCCTTCCCCACCTCCTGCTCCTTCCCCACCTCCTTCTCCTTCTCCTCTTCTTGCGCCTTCTCCACCTCCTGCTCTTTCTTCATCTCCTGCTCCTTCTGCACTCCTGCTCCTTCTCCTCCTCCTGCTCCTTCTCCTCCTCCTGCTCCTTCTTCACGTCCTGCTCCTTCTCCACCTCCTGCTCCTTCTTCTCCTACTGCTCATGCTCCTCCTCCTGCTTCTTCTCCAACGCCTTCACCTACTCCCCCTTCTGGTCCTTCTCCTCCACCTGCTCCTTCTCCTCCTCCTGCTCCTTCTCCACCTCCTTCTCCTTCTCCACCTCATGCTCCTTCTTCTCCTCCTGCTCATGCTCCTCCTCCTGCTTCTTCTCCAACTCCTTCACCTGCTCCTCCTCCTGCTTCTTCTCCAACTCCTTCACCTACTCCCCCTTCTGGTCCTTCCCCACCTCCTGCTCCTTCTCCACCTCCTGCTCCTTCTCCACCTCCTTCTCCTTCTCCACCTCCTGTTCCTTCTCCTCCTCCTGCTCCGTCTCCACCTCCTTCTCCTCCTCCACCTCCTTCTCCTCCTCCTGCTCCTTGTCCACCTCCTGCTCCTTCTCCACCTCCTGCTCATTCTCCACCTCCTGCCCCTTCTCCTCATTTTCCGCCTTCTCCATCTCCTGCTCCTTCTCCTCCTCCTGCTCATACTCCTCCTCGCGCTGCTTCTACTTCTCCTGCTCCTCCTCCTCTTCTGCTCCTTCTCCACCTCCTGCTCCTTCTCCTCATCTTGCGCCTTCTCCACCTTCTGCTCCTTCTCCTCCTTCTGCTGGGAGTCCTCCTCCTGCTCCTTCTTCTTCTCCTGCTCCTTCTCCACTCCGGCTTCATTTCCACCTCCTGCTCCTTCTCCTTCTCCTGCTCCATCTCCACCTCCTGCTCCTCCTCCTCCTCTTCCTCCTGCTCCTTCTCCACCTCCTGCTCATTCTCCACCTCCTGCTCCTTGTCTCCCTCCTGCTCCTTCTCCACCTCCTGCTTCTTCTCCTCCTCCTGCTTCTACTACTCCTCCTGCTCCTTTTTCTTCTCCTGCTCCTTCTCCAATCCGGCTCCACCTTCACCTCCGGCTTCTTCTTCTCCTCCTGCTCCTTCTCCACCTCCTTCTCCTTCTCCTCTTCTTGCGCCTTCTCCACCTCCTGCTCCTTCTCCATTTCTGCTCATTCACCACTCCTGCTCCTTCTTCTCCTCCTTCTCCTCCTCCTGCTCCTTCTCCACCTCCTGCTTCTTGTCTTCCTCCTGCTCCTTTTCTCCCTCCTGCTCCTTCTCCACCTCCTGCTCCTTCTCCACCTCCTCCTCCTTCTCCACCTCCTGCTCCATCTCCTCATCTTGCGCCATCTCCACCTCCTGCTCCTTCTCCTCCTCCTGCTCCTTCTCCTCCTCCTGTTCCTTCTTCTTCTCCTGCTCCTTCTCCACTCCTGCTCATTCTCCTCCTCCTGCTCCTTTTCCTTCTCCTGCTCCTTCTCCGGCTCCTGCTCCTCCTCCTGCTCCTCCTCCTGCTGCTTGCACATCTCCTGCGCCTTGTCCACTCCTGCGCATTCTCGCCCTCCTGCTCCATCTGCCCTCCTGCTCCTTCTCGACCTCCTGCTCCTTTTCCACCTCCTGCTCCTTCTCCGCCTCCTGCTCCTCATCCTGCTCCTCCTCCTGCCCCTCCTCCTTCTCCTTCTCCTCCTCCTGCTCCTTTTCCACCTCCTGTTCCTTCTCCGCCTCCTGCTCCTCCTCCTTCTCCTCCACCTGCTCCTTCTCCACCTCCTGCTCGATGTCTCCCTCCTGCTCCATGTCTCCCTCCTGCTCCTTCTCCACCTACTGCTCCTTTTCCACCTCCTGCACCTTCTCCGCCTTCTGCTCCTCCTCATTCTCCTCCACCTGCTCCTTCTCCGCCTGCTGCTCCTTCTCCACCTATTGCTTCTTTTCCACCTCCTGTGCCACCTCCACCTTCTTCTCCTCCTCCTGCTACTTCTTCTTATGCTGCTCCTTCTCCTCCTCCTGCTCCTTCTCCTCCTCCTGCTTCTTCTCCACCTCCTGATCCTTCTCCTCCTCCTGATCCTTCTCCACGTCCTTCTCCTCCTCCATCTCCATCTCCTACTCCTGCTCCTTCTCCTCCTCCTGCTCCTTCTCCTCCTCCTGCTCCTTCTCCTCCTCCTGCTTCTTCTCCACCTCCTGTTTCTTCTCCACCTCCTGTTCCTTCTCCTCCTCCTGATCTTTCTCCACCTCCTTCTCCTCCTCCACCTCCTTCTCCTCCTCCTTCTCCACTCCGGCTCCATCTCCACCTCCTGCTCCTTCTTCTCCTCCAGCTCCTTCTCCTCCTCCTGCTCCTTCTCCACCTCCTCTTCATTCTCCAACTCGTGCTCCTTCTCCACTTTTGCTCAACCTCCTCCTCCTGCTCCTTCTCCACTACATGCTCCTTCTCCCGCTCCTGCTCCTACTCCCGCTTCTGCTCCTTCTCCCGCTCCTGCTCCGTCTCCTCTTGCTTCTACTTCTCCTCCTGCTGCTTCTTCTGCTCCTGCTGTTACTTCTTCACGTCTTTCTCCTGCTCCTTCTCCACCTCCTGCTCCATGTCTCCCTCCTGCTCCTTCTCCACCGACTGCTTCTTTTCCACCTCCTGTTCCTTCTCTTCCTCCTGCTCCTTCTCCACCTCCTTCTCCTCCTCCACCTCCTTCTCCTCCTCCTGCTACTTCTTCTTCTCCTGATCCTTCTCCTCCTCCTGCTCCTTCTCCTCCTCCTGCTCCTTCTCCTCCTCCTGCTTCTTCTCCACCTCCTGTTCCTTCTCCTCCTCCTGATCCTTCTCCACGTCCTTCTCCTCCTCCATCTCCTTCTCCTCCTCCTGCTCCTTGTCCACCTCCTGCTCCTTGTCCACCTCCTGCTCCTTATCTACCTCCTGCTCCTTGTCCACCTCCTGCTCCTTCTCCACCTCCTGCTTCTTCTCCTCCTCCTGCTTCTACTACTCCTCCTGCTCCTTTTTCTTCTCCTGCTCCTTCTCCAATCCGGCTCCACCTTCACCTCCGGCTTCTTCTTCTCCTCCTGCTCCTTCTCCACCTCCTTCTCCTTCTCCTCTTCTTGCGCCTTCTCCACCTCCTGCTCCTTCTCCATTTCTGCTCATTCACCACTCCTGCTCCTTCTTCTCCTCCTTCTCCTCCTCCTGCTCCTTCTCCACCTCCTGCTTCTTGTCTTCCTCCTGCTCCTTTTCTCCCTCCTGCTCCTTCTCCACCTCCTGCTCCTTCTCCACCTCCTCCTCCTTCTCCACCTCCTGCTCCATCTCCTCATCTTGCGCCATCTCCACCTCCTGCTCCTTCTCCTCCTCCTGCTCCTTCTCCTCCTCCTGTTCCTTCTTCTTCTCCTGCTCCTTCTCCACTCCTGCTCATTCTCCTCCTCCTGCTCCTTTTCCTTCTCCTGCTCCTTCTCCGGCTCCTGCTCCTCCTCCTGCTCCTCCTCCTGCTGCTTGCACATCTCCTGCGCCTTGTCCACTCCTGCGCATTCTCGCCCTCCTGCTCCATCTGCCCTCCTGCTCCTTCTCGACCTCCTGCTCCTTTTCCACCTCCTGCTCCTTCTCCGCCTCCTGCTCCTCATCCTGCTCCTCCTCCTGCCCCTCCTCCTTCTCCTTCTCCTCCTCCTGCTCCTTTTCCACCTCCTGTTCCTTCTCCGCCTCCTGCTCCTCCTCCTTCTCCTCCACCTGCTCCTTCTCCACCTCCTGCTCGATGTCTCCCTCCTGCTCCATGTCTCCCTCCTGCTCCTTCTCCACCTACTGCTCCTTTTCCACCTCCTGCACCTTCTCCGCCTTCTGCTCCTCCTCCTTCTCCTCCACCTGCTCCTTCTCCGCCTGCTGCTCCTTCTCCACCTATTGCTTCTTTTCCACCTCCTGTGCCACCTCCACCTTCTTCTCCTCCTCCTGCTACTTCTTCTTATGCTGCTCCTTCTCCTCCTCCTGCTCCTTCTCCTCCTCCTGCTTCTTCTCCACCTCCTGATCCTTCTCCTCCTCCTGATCCTTCTCCACGTCCTTCTCCTCCTCCATCTCCATCTCCTACTCCTGCTCCTTCTCCTCCTCCTGCTCCTTCTCCTCCTCCTGCTCCTTCTCCTCCTCCTGCTTCTTCTCCACCTCCTGTTTCTTCTCCACCTCCTGTTCCTTCTCCTCCTCCTGATCTTTCTCCACCTCCTTCTCCTCCTCCACCTCCTTCTCCTCCTCCTTCTCCACTCCGGCTCCATCTCCACCTCCTGCTCCTTCTTCTCCTCCAGCTCCTTCTCCTCCTCCTGCTCCTTCTCCACCTCCTCTTCATTCTCCAACTCGTGCTCCTTCTCCACTTTTGCTCAACCTCCTCCTCCTGCTCCTTCTCCACTACATGCTCCTTCTCCCGCTCCTGCTCCTACTCCCGCTTCTGCTCCTTCTCCCGCTCCTGCTCCGTCTCCTCTTGCTTCTACTTCTCCTCCTGCTGCTTCTTCTGCTCCTGCTGTTACTTCTTCACGTCTTTCTCCTGCTCCTTCTCCACCTCCTGCTCCATGTCTCCCTCCTGCTCCTTCTCCACCGACTGCTTCTTTTCCACCTCCTGTTCCTTCTCTTCCTCCTGCTCCTTCTCCACCTCCTTCTCCTCCTCCACCTCCTTCTCCTCCTCCTGCTACTTCTTCTTCTCCTGATCCTTCTCCTCCTCCTGCTCCTTCTCCTCCTCCTGCTCCTTCTCCTCCTCCTGCTTCTTCTCCACCTCCTGTTCCTTCTCCTCCTCCTGATCCTTCTCCACGTCCTTCTCCTCCTCCATCTCCTTCTCCTCCTCCTGCTCCTTGTCCACCTCCTGCTCCTTGTCCACCTCCTGCTCCTTATCTACCTCCTGCTCCTTGTCCACCTCCTGCTCCTTGTCCACCTCCTGCTCCTTGTCCACCTCCTGCTCCTTGTCCACCTCCGGTTCCATGTCCACCTCCTGCTCATTGTACACCTCCTGCTCCTTGTCCACCTAGTGCTCCATCTCGCCCTCCTGCTCCTTCTCGCCCTCCTGCTCCTTCTCGCCCTCCTGCTCCTTTTCCACCTCCTGCTCCTTTTCCACCTCCTGCTCCTTCTGCACCTCCTGCTCATTCTCCACCTCCTGCTCCTTCTTCACCTCCTGCTTCTGCTCCTCCTCCTGCTTCTTCTCCAACTCCTTCTCCTACTCGCCCTCCTGGTCCTTTTCAGCCACCTGCTCGTTCTCCACCTGTTGCTTCTTCTCCTCCTCCTGTTCCTTGTCCACCTCCGGCTCCTTGTCCACCTCCTGCTCCTTGTCCACCTCCTGCTCCTTGTCCACCTCCTGCTCCTTGTCCACCTCCTGATCCTTCTCGCCCTCCTGCTACTTCCTGCCCTCCTGCTCCTTCTCCACCTCCTGCTCCTCCTGGACTCCTGCTCATTCACCACCTCCTGCTCCTTCTTCTCCTCCTTCTCCTCTTCCTGCTCCTTCTCCACCTCCTGCTCTTTGACTCCCTCCTGCTCCTTTTCTCCCTTCTGCTCCTTCTCCACCTCCTGCTCCTTCTCCACCTCCTGCTCCATCTCCACCTCCTGCCCCTTCTCCTTCTCCTGCTCCTACCCCACCTCCTTCTCATTGTCCACCTCCTGCTCTGTGTCCATCTCCTGATCCTTGTCCACCTCCTGATCCTTGTCCACCTCCTGCTCCTTGTGCACCTCCTGCTCCTTGTCCACCTAGTGCTCCTTCTCGCCTTCCTGCTCCTTCTCGTCCTCCAGCTCCTTCACGCCCCCCTGCTCCTTCCTGACCTCCTGCTCCTTGTCCACCTCCTGCTCCTTCTCCATTTCTGCTCATTCACCACCTCCTGCTCCTTCTTCTCCTCCTTCTCCTCCTCCTGCTCCTTCTCCACCTCCAGCTTCTTGTCTTCCTCCTGCTCCTTTTCTCCCTCCTGCTCCTTCTCCACCTCCTGCTCCTTCTCGACCTCCTACTCCTTCTCCACCTCCTGCTCCATCTCCTCATCTTGCGCCATCTCCACCTCCTGCTCCTTCTCCTCCTTCTGCTCCTTCTCCTCCTCCTACTCCTTCTCCAATTCCTGCTCCTTCTGCTCCTCCTCCTCCTCATCCTCGTCCTCCAGCTTCTTCTCCAACTCCTTCTCCTACTCCCCCTGCTGGTTCTTCTCCGCCTCGTGCTTCTTCACCACCGATTGCTTCTTTTCCACCTCCTGTTCCTTCTCTTCCTCCTGCTCCTTCTCCACCTCCTCCTCCTCCTCAACCTCCTACTCCACCTCCTGCTACCTCTTCTTCTCCTGCTCATTCTCCTCCACCTGCTCCATCTCCTCCTCCTGCTTATTCTCCACCTCCTGTTCCTTCTCCTCCTCCTGATCCTTCTCCACGTCCTTCTCCTCCTCCATCTCCTTCTCCTCCTCCTGCTCCTTGTCCACCTCCGGCTCAATGTCGACCTCCTGCACATTGTCCACCTCCTGCTCCGTGTCCACCTCCATCTCCTTCTCCACCTCCTGCTCCTTGTCCACCTCCTGCTCATTGTACACCTCCTGCTCCTTGTCCACCTAGTGCTCCTTCTCGCCCTCCTGCTCCATCTCGTCCTCCAGGTCCTTCTCGCCCTCCTGCTCCGTCTTGCCCTCCTGCTCCTACTCACCCTCCTGGTCCTTTTCCGCCTCCTGCTCGTTCTCCACCTGTTGGTTCTTCTCCACCTCCTGTTCCTTCTCCTCCTCCTGCTCCTTCTCCACCTCCTTCTCCTCCTCCACCTCCTTCTCCTCCTCCTGTTCCTTGTCGACCTCATGCTCCATGTCCACCTCCTGCTCCTTGTCCACCTCCTGCTCCTTGACCAACTCCTGCTCCTTGTCCACCTCCTGCTCCTTCTCGACTCCTGCTCATTCACAAACTCCTGCTCCTTCTTCTCCTCCTTCTCCTCCTCCTGCTCTTTCTCCACCTCCTGCTCTTTGACTCCCTCCTGCTCCTTGTCTCCCTTCTGCTCCTTCTCCACCTCCTGCTCCTTCTCGCCCTCCTGCTCCTTCTCGACCTCCTGCTCCTTCTCGCCCTCCTGCTCCTTTTCCACCTCCTGCTCCTTCTGCACCTCCTGCTCATTCTCCACCTCCTGCTCCTTCTTCTCCTCCTGCTTCTGCTCCTCCTCCTGCTTCTTCTCCAACTCCTTCTCCTATTCGCCCTCCTGGTCCTTTTCAGCCACCTGCTCGTTCTCCACCTGTTGCTTCTTCTCCTCCTCGTGTTCCTTGTCCACCTCCTGCTCCTTGTCCACCTCCTGCTCCTTGTCCACCTCCTGCTCCTTCTCGCCCTCCTGCTACTTCCTGCCCTCCTGCTCCTTCTTCTCCTCCTGCTCAACCTCCTCCTCTTGCTTCTTCTCCAATTCCTTCCACTACTCCCCCCCTGGTCCTTCTCTGCCTCCTGCTCCGTCTCACCCTCCTGCTCCTTCTCATCCCCCTCCTCCTGCTCCTGCTCCTTCTCCACCTGCTGCTCAACTTCCATCTCCTGCTCCTTCTCCTCCTCCTGCTCCTTCTCCTCCTCCTGCTCCGTCTCCTCCTCCTGCTCCTTCTCCACCTCTTGCTCATTCTCCTCTTCTTGCTCCATCTCCACCTCCTGCTCCTTCTCCTCCTCCTGCTCATTCTCCACCTCCTGCTCCTTGTCCACCTCCTGCTCAACCTCCACCAACTGATCCTTCTACACCTGCACCTCCTGCTCCTTTTTCTCCTCCTACTCAACCTCCTCCTCCTGCTTCTTCTCCAACTCCTTCTCCTACTCCCCCTCCTGGTCCTTCTCCTACTCCTGCTCCTTCTCCTCCTGCTGCTCCTTCTCCACCTCCTCATCATTCTCCAATTTTGCTCAACCTCCTCCTCCTGCTCCTTCTCCACTTCATGCTCCTGCTCCCGCTCCTGCTCCTACTCCCGCTTCTGCTCCTTCTCCTGCTCCTGCTCCGTCTCCTCTTTGCTGCGACTTCTCCTCCTGCTGCTTCTTCTGCTCCTGCTGCTACGTCTTCACCTCTTCCTCCTGCTCCTTCTCCACCTCCTGCTCCTTCTCCACTCCTGCTCATTCACCACCTCCTGCTCCTTCTTCACCTCCTTCTCCTCCACCTGCTCCTTCTCGCCCTCCTGCTCCATTTCGCCCTCCTGCTCCTTCTCGACCTCCTGCTCCTTTTACACCTCCTGCTCCTGCTCCTCGTCCTGCTCCTCGTCCTGCTCCTCGTCCTGCTCCTCCTCCTGCTCCTCCTCCTTCTCCTTCTCCTCCTCCTGCTCCTTTTCCACCTCCTGCACCTTCTCCACCTCCTGCTCCTCCTCCTTCTCCTCCACCTGCTCCTTCTCCGCCTGCTGCTCCTTCTCCACCTATTGCTTCTTTTCCACCTCCTGTTCCTCCTCCACCTTCTTCTCCTCCTCCTGCTACTTCTTCTTCTCCTGCTCCTTTCTCCACCTCCTGTTCCTTCTCCTCCTCCTGATCCTTCTCCACGTCCTTCTCCTCCTCCATCTCCATCTCCTCCTCCTGCTCCTTCTCCTCCACCTGCTCCTTCTCCTCCTCCTGCTCCTTCTCCTCCTCCTGTTTGTTCTCCACCTCCTTCTCCTCCTCCACCTCCTTCTCCTCCTCCTTCTCCGCTCCGGCTCCATCTCCACCTCCTGCTCCTTCTTCTCCTCCAGCTCCTTCTCCTCCTCCTGCTCCTTCTCCACCTCCTCTTCATTCTCCAACTCGTGCTCCTTCTCCACTTTTGCTCAACCTCCTCCTCCTGCTCCTTCTCCACTTCATGCTCCTTCTCCCGCTCCTGCTCCTACTCCCGCTTCTGCTCCTTCTCCCGCTCCTGCTCCGTCTCCTCTTGCTGCTACTTCTCCTCCTGCTGCTTCTTCTGCTCCTGCTGTTACTTCTTCACGTCTTTCTCCTGCTCCTTCTCCACCTCCTGCTCCATGTCTCCCTCCTGCTCCTTGTCCAGCTACTGCTCCTTTTCCACCTCCTGCACCTTCTCCGCCTCCTGCTCCTTCTCCACATATTGCTTCTTTTCCACCTCCTGTTCCTTCTCTTCCTCCTGCTCCTTCTCCGCCTCCTTCTCCTCTTCCACCTCCTTCTCCTCCTCCTGCTACTTCTTCTTCTCCTACTCCTTCTCCTCCTCCTGCTCTTTCTCCTCCTCCTGCTCCTTCTCCTCCTCCTGCTTCTTCTCCACCTCCTGTTCCTTCTCCTCCTCCTGATCCTTCTCCACGTCCTTCTCCTCCTCCATCTACTTCTCCTCCTCCTGCTCCTTGTCCACCTCCTGCTCCTTATCTACCTCCTGCTCCTTGTCCACCTCCGGCTCATTGTCCACCTCCTGCTCCGTGTCCACCTCCTGATCCTTGTCCACCTCCTGCTCATTGTACACCTCCTGCTCCTTGTCCACCTAGTGCTCCATCTCGCCCTCCTGCTCCATCTCGTCCTCCAGCACCTTCTCGCCCTCCTGCTCCTTCTCGCCCTCCTGCTCCTTCTCGCCCTCCTGCTCCTTCTCGCCCTCCTGCTCCTTCTCCACCTCCTGCTCCTTCTCCACCTCCTGCTCCCTCTTCTCCTCCTGCTCCTGCTCCTCCTCCTGCTTCTTCTGCAAATCCTTCTCATACTCGCCCTCCTGGTCCTTTTCCGCCACCTGCTCGTTCTCCACCTGTTACTTATTCTCCTCCTCCTGTTCCTTGTCCACCTCCTGCTCCTTCTCCTCCTCCTGCTCCTTCTCCTCCTCCTACTGCTTCTCCTCCTCCTGCTCCCTCTCCAACTCCTGCTCCTTCACCGCCTCCTGCTCCTTCTCCGCCTCCTGCTCCTTGTCCACCTCCTGCTCCTTGTCCAACTCCTGCTCCTTGTCCATCTCCTGCTCCTTTTCCACCTCCTGCTCCTTCTCCTCCTCCTGCTCATTCTCCACCTCCTGCTCCTTCTCAACGTCTGGCTCCATCTCCTCCTCCTACTCATTCTTCTCTTCGTGCTCCTTCTCCTTCTCCTGCTCCTTCTCCTCGTCCTGCTCCTTCTCTCCTCCTCCTGCGCCTTCTCTTCCTCTGCTCAACCTACTTCTCCTGCTCCTTCTTCTCTTCCTGCTCCTTCTCCGCCTCCTGCTACTCCTCCACCTCATGCTCCTCCACCACATTCAGCTCCACCTCCACCTTCTGCTGCTTCCCCTCCACCTGCTCCATCTCCAATTTGTGCTCAACCTCCCCATCCTGCTCCTTCTCCCCCTCCTGCTCCTGCCTTGCCTGCTGCTCCTTCTCCCGTCTTGCTCCTTGACCCCCTCCTGCTCCTGCTCCTACTCTACCTCCTGCTCCTTCTCCGTCTCCTGCTCCTTCTCCTCGTCAAGCTCAACCTCTTCCGACTGCTCCTTCTCCACCTCCTGCTCCTTCTCCACCTCCTGCTCCTTCTCCACCTCCTGCTCCTTCTCTACCTCCTGCTCCTTCTCCACCTCCTGCTCCATCTCCACCTCCTGCTCCTTCTCCACCTCCTCCTACTTCTCCGCCTCCTGCTCCTTCTCCACCTCCTGCCCCTTCTCCACCTCCTGCTCCTTCTCCACCTCCTGCTCCTTCTCCACCTCCTGCTCCTTCTCCACCTCCTGCTCCTTCTCCACCTCCTGCTCCTTCTCCACCTCCTACTCCTTCTCCACCTCCTGCTGCATCTCCACCTCCTGCTCCTTCTCCACCTCCTGCTGCATCTCCACCTCCTCCTGCTTCTTCTCCAACTCCTGATCAACCTCCTCCTCCTGCTCCTTCTCCTCCCCCTGCTCCAACTCCACCTCCTGCTACGTCTCCTCCTCCTGCTCCTTCTCCTCCTCCTGATCCTTCTGCTCCTCCTGATTCTTCTCCACCTCATGCTCCTTCTCCACTCCTGCTCATTCACAATCTCCTCTTCCTTCTTCTCCTCCTTCTCCTCCTCCTACTCCTTCTCCACCTCCTCCTCCTTGTCTCAGTCCTGCTCTTTCTCCACCTCCTGCTCATTCTCCACCTGCTGTTCCTTCTCCACCTCCTGCTCCTTCTCCTCTTCTTGCTCCATCTCCTCCTCCTGCTCCTTCTCCTCCCTCTGCTCCATCTCCACCACCTGCTCCTTCTCCTCCTCCTGCTCCGATTCCTCCTCCTGCTTCTTCTTCTCCTGCTCCATCTCCACCTTCTGCTCCTTCGCCACCTCCTGCTCAACCTCCTCCTCCTGCTGCTTGTCCACCTCCTGCTCCTTGTCCACCTCCTGCGCATTCTCGCCCTCCTGCTGCATGTCGCCCACCTGCTGCTTCTCGATCTCCTGCTTCTTCTCGCCCTCCTGCTCCTTCTCGCCCTCCTGCTCCTTCTCCACCTCCTGCTCCTTCTCCACCTCCTGCTCATTCTCCACCTCCTGCTCCTTCTCCACCTCCTGCTCCTTCTCCACCTCCTGCTCCATCTCCACCTCCTGCTCCTTCTCCACCTCCTCCTACTTCTCCGCCTCCTGCTCCTTCTCCACCTCCTGCCCCTTCTCCACCTCCTGCTCCTTCTCCACCTCCTGCTCCTTCTCCACCTCCTGCTCCTTCTCCACCTCCTGCTCCTTCTCCACCTCCTGCTCCTTCTCCACCTCCTGCTCCTTCTCCACCTCCTGCTGCATCTCCACCTCCTGCTCCTTCTCCACCTCCTGCTGCATCTCCACCTCCTCCTGCTTATTCTCCAACTCCTGATCAACCTCCTCCTCCTGCTCCTTCTCCTCCCACTGCTCCAACTACACCTCCTGCTACGTCTCCCCCTCCTGCTCCTTCTCCACCTCCTGCTCCTTCTCCACTCCTGCTCATTCACCACCTCCTGCTCCTTCTTCTCCTCCTTCTCTTCCTCCTGCTCCTTCTCCACATCCTGCTGCTTGTCTCCCTCCTCCTCCTTCTCTCCTTCCTTCTCCTTCTCCAACTCCTGCTCGTTCTCATTCTCCTGCTCCTCCTCCTCATCTTGCGCCTTCTCCTTCTCCTACCTCTTCTCCTCCTCCTGCTTCGACTCCTCCTCCTGCTCCTTTATTCTTCTGCTGCTCCTCCTCCAATCCTGCTCCATCTCCACCTCCTGCTACTTCTCCTCCTCCTGCTCCTTCTCCTCCTCCTGATCCGTCTCCTCCTCCTGCTCCTTCTCCTCCTCCTGATCCTTCTCCTCCTCCTGCTCCTTCTTCTACTCCTGCTCCTGCTCATCCTCCTGCTTCTTCTCCAACTTATTCTACTACTCACCCTCCTGGTCCTTCGTTGCCTCCTGCTCCTTCTCAACCGATTGCTTCTTCTCCACCTCCTGTTCCTTCTCCTCCTCCTCCTTCTCCACCTCCTTCTCCTCCTCCACCTCCTTCTCCTCCTCCTGCTCCTTGTCCATCTCCTGCTCCTTCTCCACCTCCTGCTCCTTCTCCTCATCTTGCGCCTTCTCCACCTTTTGCTCCTTCTCCTCCTCCTGCTCCTACTCCTCCTCCTGCTCCTTCTTCTTCTCCTGCTCCTTCTCCTCCTCCTCCGTCTCCTGCTCCATCAACTCCTCCTGCTCCCCATCCTGCTCTTTCTCCACCTCCTGCTCCTCCTCCCCTTCTGCTCCTTCTCCCCCTCCTGCTCCTCCTCCCATTCTGCTCCTTCCCCACCTCCTGCTCAATCTCCTGCTCCATCTTGTTCTCAACCCCTGCGCCTTCTGTACCTCCTCATCATTCTCCACCTCCTGCTTCTTCCCCACTTTTGCTCAATCTCCACTTCATGCTCCTTCTCCCGCTTCAGATCCTTCTCCCGCTTCTGCTCCTTCTCCTTCTGCTGCAACTTCTCCAGCTCCTTCTCCTGCTCCTTCTCCACGTCCTGCTCCTTCTCCACCTCCTGCTCCTTCTCCTCATCTTGCGCCTTCTTCACCTCCTGCTCCTTCTCCTCCTCCTGCTCCTTCTCCTCCTCCTGCTCCTTCTCCTCCTCCTGCTCCTTCTGCAGCTCCTGCCGCTTCTCATCCTCCTGCTCCTCCTCCTCATCTTGCGCCTTCTCCTTCTCCCCCTCCTTCTCCTCCCCCTGCTCCTTCTCCACGTCCTGCTCCTTCTCCACCTCCTGCTCCTTCTCCACCTGCTGCTCATCCTCCACCTTCTCCTTTTCCTCCTCCTCCTGCTCCTTCAGCTCCTCCAGCTCACCCTCCTCCTCTTGCTCACACTCCTGCTGCTGCTCCTTCTCCACATACTGCTCCTTCCCCACCTCTTGCTCCATCTCCTCCTCCTTCTTGTTCACCACCCCTGCTCCTTCTCTACCTACTTATCATTCTCCACCTCCTGCTCCTTCTCCTCTTCATGCTCCTTCTCCCGCTCCTGCTCCTACTCCCGCTTCTGCTCCTTCTCACGCTGCTGCTCCTTCTCCCGCTTCAGCTCCTTCTCCCGCTTCTGCTCCTTCTCCACCTCCTGCTCCTTCTCCTCATCTTGCGCCTTCTCCACCTCTTGCTCCTTCTCCTCCTCCTGCTCCTACTCCTCCTCCTGCTCCTTCTTCTTCTCCTGCTCCTTCTCCACTCCAGCTCCATCTCCACCTCCTGCTCCTTCTCCTCCTCCTGCTCCTTCTTCTTCTCCTGCTCCTTCTCCACTCCTGCTCCATCTCCACCTCCTGCTCCTTCTCCTCCTCCTGCTCCTTCTCCCCCTTCTGCTCTTTCTCCACCTCCTGCTCCTTGTCTCCCTCCTGCTCCTTCTTCACCTCCTGCTCCTTCTTCACCTCCTGCTCCTTCTCCACCTCATGCTCCTTCTCCACCTCATGCTCCTTCTCCACCTCATGCTCCTTCTCCACCTCCTGCTCCTTCTCCACCTTCTGCTCATTCTCCTACTCCTGTTCCGACTCCGCCTCCCGTTCCTTCTTCTTCTCCTGCTCCTTCTCCACTCCTGCTCCATCGCCACCTCCTGATCCTTCTCCTCCTCCTGCTACTTCTCCTCCTCCTGCTCCTTCTCCTCCTCCTGCGCCATCTCCACATCCTGCTCGTTCTCCTTCTCCTGCACCTCCTCCTCCTCCTGCTCCTTCTACTCCGCCTGCTCCTTCTTCTCCTCCTGCTCCTCCTCAATTCCTGCTCCATCTCCAGATCCTGCTCCTTCTCCTCCTCCTCCGCCTCCTGCTCCATCAACTCCTCCTGCTCCCCATCCTGCTCTTTCTCCACCTCCTGCTCCTCCTCCCCTTCTGCTCCTTCTCCCCCTCCTGCTCCTCCTCCCATTCTGCTCCTTCCCCACCTCCTGCTCAATCTCCTGCTCCATCTTGTTCTCAACCCCTGCGCCTTCTGTACCTCCTCATCATTCTCCACCTCCTGCTTCTTCTCCACTTTTGCTCAATCTCCACTTCATGCTCCTTCTCCCGCTTCAGATCCTTCTCCCGCTTCTGCTCCTTCTCCTTCTGCTGCAACTTCTCCAGCTGCTTCTCCTGCTCATTCTCCACGTCCTGCTCCTGCTCCACCTCCTGCTCCTTCTCATCTTGCGCCTTCTTCAGCTCCTGCTCCTTCTCCTCCTCCTGCTCCTTCTCCTCCTCCTGCTCCTTCTCCTCCTCCTGCTCCTTCTGCAGCTCTTGCCGCTTCTCATCCTCCTGCTCCTTCTCCTCCCCCTGCTCCTTCTCCACGTCCTGCTCCTTCTCCACCTCCTGCTCCTTCTCCACCTGCTGCTCATCCTCCACCTTCTCCTTTTCCTCCTCCTCCTGCTCCTTCAGCTCCTCCAGCTCACCCTCCTCCTCTTGCTCACCCTCCTGCTGCTGCTCCTTCTCCACATACTGCTCCTTCCCCACCTCTTGCTCCATCTCCTCCTCCTTCTTGTTCACCACCCCTGCTCCTTCTCTACCTACTTATCATTCTCCACCTCCTGCTCCTTCTCCTCTTCATGCTCCTTCTCCCGCTCCTGCTCCTACTCCCGCTTCTGCTCCTTCTCACGCTGCTGCTCCTTCTCCCGCTTCAGCTCCTTCTCCCGCTTCTGCTCCTTCTCCACCTCCTGCTCCTTCTTCACTCCTGCTCATTCACCACCTCCTGCTCCTCCTTCTCTTCCTTCTTCTCCTCCTGCTCTTTCTCCACCACCTGCTCCTTATCTCGCTCCTGCTCCTTCTTCTTCTCCTGCTCCTTCTTCTTCTCCTGCTCCTTCTCCACTCCTGCCCCATCTCCACCTCCTGCTCCTTCTCCTCCTCCTGCTCCTTCTCCTCCTCCTGCTCCTTCTCCTCCTCCTGCTCCTTCTCCTTCCCGTGCTCCATCTCATCCTCCTGCTCCTTCTCATCCCCCTCCTCCTGCTTCTTCTCCACCTCCTGCTCAACCTCCATCTCCTGCTCCATCTCCTCCTCCTTCTCCTTCTACTCCTCCTGCTCCTTCTACTCCTCCTGCTGCTTCTCCACCAACTGCTCCTTCTCCACCTCCTCCTCCTACTCCACTTCCTGCTCCTTCTCAGCCACCTCCTCCTGCTCATTCTCTACCTCCTGCTCAACCTCCACCAACTGCTCCTTCTACAGCTGCTCCTCCTGCTCCTTCTTCTCCTCCTGCTCAACCTCCTCCTCTTGCTTCTTCTCCAATTCCTTCCACTACTCCCCCCCTGGTCCTTCTCTGCCTCCTGCTCCGTCTCACCCTCCTGCTCCTTCTCATCCCCTCCTCCTGCTCCTGCTCCTTCTCCACCTCCTGCTCAACTTCCATCTCCTGCTCCTTCTCCTCCTCCTGCTCCTTCTCCTCCTCCTGCTCCGTCTCCTCCTTCTGCTCCTTCTCCACCTCTTGCTCATTCTCCTCTTCTTGCTCCATCTCCACCTCCTGCTCCTTCTCCTCCTCCAGCTCCTTCTCCACCTCGTGCTCCTTGTCCACCTCCTGCTCAACCTCCACCAACTGATCCTTCTACACCTGCACCTCCTGCTCCTTTTTCTCCTCCTACTCAACCTCCTCCTCCTGCTTCTTCTCCAACTCCTTCTCCTACTCCCCCTCCTGGTCCTTCTCCTACTCCTGCTCCTTCTCCTCCTCCTGCTCCTTAACCACCTCCTCATCATTCTCCACTTTTGCTCAACCTCCTCCTCCTGCTCCTTCTCCATTTCATGCACCTGCTCCCGCTCCTGCTCCTACTCCCGCTTCTGCTCCTTCTCCTGCTCCTGCTTCGTCTCCTCTTTGCTGCGATTTCTCCTCCTGCTGCTTCTTCTGCTCCTGCTGCTACTTCTTCACCTCTTCCTCCTGCTCCTTCTCCACCTCCTGCTCCTTCTCCACTCCTGCTCATTCACCACCTCCTGCTCCTTCTTCACCTCCTTCTCCTCCACCTGCTCCTTCTCGCCCTCCAGCTCAATTTCGCCCTCCTGCTCCTTCTCGACCTCCTGCTCCTTTTGCACCTCCTGCTCCTGCTCCTCGTCCTGCTCCTCGTCCTGCTCCTCGTCCTGCTCCTCCTCCTGCTCCTCCTCCTTCTCCTTCTCCTCCTCCTGCTCCTTTTCCACCTCCTGCACCTTCTCCGCCTCCTGCTCCTCCTCCTTCTCCTCCACCTGCTCCTTCTCCGCCTGCTGCTCCTTCTCCACCTATTGCTTCTTTTCCACCTCCTGTTCCTCCTCCAGCTTCTTCTCCTCCTCCTGCTACTTCTTCTTCTCCTGCTCCTTTCTCCACCTCCTGTTCCTTCTCCTCCTCCTGATCCTTCTCCACGTCCTTCTCCTCCTCCATCTCCATCTCCTCCTCCTGCTCCTTCTCCTCCACCTGCTCCTTTTCCTCCTCCTGCTCCTTCTCCTCCTCCTGTTTGTTCTCCACCTCCTTCTCCTCCTCCACCTCCTTCTCCTCCTCCTTCTTCGCTCCGGCTCCATCTCCATCTCCTGCTCCTTCTTCTCCTCCAGCTCCTTCTCCTCCTCCTGCTCCTTCTCCACCTCCTCTTCATTCTCCAACTCGTGCTCCTTCTCCACTTTTGCTCAACCTCCTCATAGAATCATAGAAGTTACAACATGGAAACAGGCCCTTCGGCCCAACATGTCCATGTCGCCCAGTTGATACCACTAAGCTAGTCCCAATTGCCTGCACTTGGCCCATATCCCTCGATACCCATCTTCCCCATGTAACTGTCCAAATGCTTTTTAAAAGACAAAATTGTACCCGCCTCTACTACTGCCTCTGGCAGCTCGTTCCAGACACTCACCACCCTTTGAGTGAAAAAATTGCCCCTCTGGATCCTTTTGTATCTCTCCCCTCTCACCTTAAATCTGTGCCCCCTCGTTATAGACTCCCCTACCTTTGGGAAAAGATTTTGACTATCGACCTTATCTATGCCCCTCATTATTTTATAGACTTCTATAAGATCACCCCTTAACCTCCTACTCTCCAGGGAATAAAGTCCCAGTCTGTCTAACCTCTCCCTGTAAGTCAAACCATCAAGTCCCGGTAGCATCCTAGTAAATCTTTTCTGCACTCTTTCTAGTTTAATAATATCCTTTCTATAATAGGGTGACCAGAACTGTACACAGTACTCCAAGTGTGGCCTCACCAATGCCCTGTACAACTTCAACAAGACATCCCAACTCCTGCATTCAATGTTCTGACCAATGAAACCAAGCATGCTGAATGCCTTCTTCACCACCCTATCCACCTGTGACTCCACTTTCAAGGAGCTATGAATCTGTACTCCTCGATCTCTTTGTTCTATAACTCTCCCCAACGCCCTACCATTAACGGAGTAGGTCCTGGCCCGATTCGATCTACCAAAATGCATCACCTCACATTTATCTAAATTAAACTCCATCTGCCATTCATCGGCCCACTGGCCCAATTTATCAAGATCCCGTTGCAATCCTAGATAACCTTCTTCACTGTCCACAATGCCACCAATCTTGGTGTCATCTGCAAACTTACTAACCATGCCTCCTAAATTCTCATCCAAATCATTAATATAAATAACAAATAACAGCGGACCCAGCACCGATCCCTGAGGCACACCGCTGGACACAGGCATCCAGTTTGAAAAACAACCCTCGACAACCACCCTCTGTCTTCTGTCGTCAAGCCAATTTTGTATCCAATTGGCTACCTCACCTTGGATCCCATGAGATTTAACCTTATGTAACAACCTGCTCCTTCTCCATTTCATGCTCCTACTCCCGCTTCTGCTCCTTCTCCTGCTCCTGCTCCGTCTCCTCTTTGCTGCGACTTCTCCTCCTGCTGCTTCTTCTGCTCCTGCTGCTACTTCTTCACCTCTTCCTCCTGCTCCTTCTCCACCTCCTGCTCCTTCTCCACTCCTGCTCATTCACCACCTCCTGCTCCTTCTTCACCTCCTTCTCCTCCACCTGCTCCTTCTCGCCCTCCTGCTCCATTTCGCCCTCCTGCTCCTTCTCGACCTCCTGCTCCTTTTACACCTCCTGCTCCTGCTCCTCGTCCTTCTCCTCGTCCTGCTCCTCGTCCTGCTCCTCCTCCTGCTCCTCCTCCTTCTCCTTCTCCTCCTCCTGCTCCTTTTCCACCTCCTGCACCTTCTCCGCCACCTGCTCCTCCTCCTTCTCCTCCACTGCTCCTTCTCCACCTGCTGCTCCTTCTCCACCTATTGCTTCTTTTCCACCTCCTGTTCCTCCTCCACCTTCTTCTCCTCCTCCTGCTACTTCTTCTTCTCCTGCTCCTTTCTCCACCTCCTGTTCCTTCTCCTCCTCCTGATCCTTCTCCACGTCCTTCTACTCCTCCATCTCCATCTCCTCCTCCTGCTCCTTCTCCTCCACCTGCTCCTTCTCCTCCTCCTGCTCGTTCTCCTCCTCCTGTTTGTTCTCCACCTCCTTCTCCTCCTCCACCTCCTTCTCCTCCTCCTTCTCCGCTCCGGCTCCATCTCCACCTCCTGCTCCTTCTTCTCCTCCAGCTCCTTCTCCTCCTCCTGCTCCTTCTCCACCTCCTCTTCATTCTCCAACTCGTGCTCCTTCTCCACTTTTGCTCAACCTCCTCCTCCTGCTCCTTCTCCACTTCATGCTCCTTCTCCCGCTCCTGCTCCTACTCCCGCTTCTGCTCCTTCTCCCGCTCCTGCTCCGTCTCCTCTTGCTGCCACTTCTCCTCCTGCTGCTTCTTCTGCTCCTGCTGTTACTTCTTCACGTCTTTCTCCTGCTCCTTCTCCACCTCCTGCTCCATGTCTCCCTCCTGCTCCTTGTCCAGCTACTGCTCCTTTTCCACCTCCTGCACCTTCTCCGCCTCCTGCTCCTTCTCCACATATTGCTTCTTTTCCACCTCCTGTTCCTTCTCTTCCTCCTGCTCCTTCTCCACCTCCTTCTCCTCCTCCACCTCCTTCTCCTCCTCCTGCTACTTCTTCTTCTCCTACTCCTTCTCCTCCTCCTGCTCTTTCTCCTCCTCCTGCTCCTTCTCCTCCTCCTGCTTCTTCTCCACCTCCTGTTCCTTCTCCTACTCCTGATCCTTCCCCACGTCCTTCTCCTCCTCCATCTACTTCTCCTCCTCCTGCTCCTTGTCCACCTCCTGCTCCTTGTCCACCTCCTGCTCCTTGTCCACCTCCGGCTCAATGTCCACCTCCTGCTCATTGTCCACCTCCTCCTCCGTGTCCACCTCCTGATCCTTGTCCACCTCCTGCTCATTGTACACCTCCTGCTCCTTGTCCACCTAGTGCTCCATCTCGCCCTCCTGCTCCATCTCGTCCTCCAGCTCCTTCTCGCCCTCCTGCTCCTTCTCGCCCTCCTGCTCCTTCTCGCCCTCCTGCTCCTTCTCGCCCTCCTGCTCCTTCTCGCCCTCCTGCTCCTTCTCCACCTCCTGCTCCTTCTCCACCTCCTGCTCCTTCTCCACCTCCTGCTCCCTCTTCTCCTCCTGCTCCTGCTCCTCCTCCTGCTTCTTCTGCAAATCCTTCTCATACTCGCCCTCCTGATCCTTTTCCGCCACCTGCTCGTTCTCCACCTGTTGCTTCTTCTCCTCCTCCTGTTCCTTGTCCACCTCCTGCTCCTTCTCCTCCTCCTGCTCCTTCTCCTCCTCCTACTCCTTCTCCTCCTCCTGCTCCCTCTCCAACTCCTGCTCCTTCTCCGCCTCCTGCTCCTTCTCCGCCTCCTGCTCCTTGTCCACCTCCTGCTCCTTGTCCACCTCCTGCTCCTTGTCCATCTCCTGCTCCATTTCCACCTCCTGCTCCTTCTCCTCCTCCTGCTCATTCTCCACCTCCTGCTCCTTATTCTCCTCCTGCTCCTGCTCCTCCTCCTGCTTCTTCTCCAACTCCTTCTCCTACTCGCCCTCCTGGTCCTTTTCAGCCACCTGCTCGTTCTCCACCTGTTGCTTCTTCTGCTCCTCCTGCTCCTTGTCCACCTCCTGCTCCTTGTCCACCTCCTGCTCCTTCTCCACCTACAGCTCCTTCTTTACTCCTGCTCATTCACCACCTCCTGCTCCTTCTTCTCCTCCTTCTCCTTCTCCTCCTCCTGCTCCTTCTCTACCTCCATCTCTTTGACTCCCTCCTGTGCTCCTTATCTCCCTCCTGCTCCTTTTCCACCTCCTGCTGCTACGCCCCCTGCTGGTCCTTCTCCGCCTCCTGCTTCTTCTCCACCTATTGCTTCTTTTCCACCTCCTGTTCCTTCTCTTCCTCCTGCTCCTTCTCCACCTCCTCCTCCTCCTCCACCTCCTTCTCCTCCTCCTGCTCCTTCTTCTTCTCCTGCTCCTTCTCCTCCTCCTGCTCCTTCTCCACCTCCTGCTCCTTGTCCACCTCCTGCTCCTTGTCCAACTCCTGCTCTTTGACCACCTCCTGCTCCTTCTTCTCCTCCTTCTCCTCCTCCTGCTCCTGCTCCACCTCCTGCTCTTTGATTCCCTCCTGATCCTTGTCTCCATTCTGCTCCTTCTCCACCTCCTGCTCCTTCTCCACCTCCTGCTCCATCTCCAACTCCTGCTCCTTCTCTTTCTCCTGATCCTTCCCCACCTCCTTCTCATTGTCCACCTCCTGCTCTGTGTCCATCTCCTGATCCTTGTCCACCTCCTGCACCTTGTGCACCTCCTGCTCCTTGTCCACCTCGTGCTCCTTCTCGCCATCCTGCTCCTTCTCGTCCTCCAGCACCTTCACGCCCTCCTGCTCCTTCCTGCCCTCCTGCTCATTGTCCACCTCCTGCTCCTTCTCCATTTCTGCTCATTCACCACCTCCTGCTCCATCTTCTCCTCCTTCTCCTCCTCCTGCTCCTTCTCCACCTCCTCCTCCTTCTCCACCTCCTGCTCTTTTCTCCCTCCTGCTCCTTCTCCACCTCCTGCTCCTTCTTGACCTCCTCCTCCTTCTCCACGTCCTGCTCCTTCTCGACCTCCTCCTCCTTCTCCTTCTCCTGTTCCTTCTTCTTCTCCTGCTCCTTCTCCACTCCTGCTCCTTCTCCTCCTCCTGCTCCTTTTCATTCTCCTGCTCCTTCTCCGGCTCCTGCTCCTCCTCCTGCTGCTTGTACATCTCCTGCGCCTTGTCCACTCCTGCGCCTTCTCGCCTTCCTGCTCCATCTCGCCCTCCTGCTCCTTCTCGACCTCCTGCTCCTTCTCGACCTCCTGCTCCTTTTCCTCCTCCTGCTCCTTTTCCTCCTCCTGCTCCTTCTCCTTCTCCTCCTCCTTCTCCTTCTCCTCCTCCTGCTCCTTTTCCACCTCCTGCTCCTTCTCCGCCTCCTGCTCCTCCTCCTTCTCCTCCTCCTGCTCCTTCTCTACATCCTGCTCCATGTCTCCCTCCTGCTCCTCCTCTACCGACTGCTCCTTTTCCACCTCCTGCACCTTCTCCGCCTCCTGCTCCTCCTCCTTCTCCTCCACCTGCTCCTTCTCCGCCTGCTGCTCCTTCTCCACCTATTGCTTCTTTTCCAACTCCTGTTCCTCCTCCACCTTCTTCTCCTCCTCCTGCTACTTCTTCTTAAGCTGCTCCTTCTCCTCCACCTGCTCCTTCTCCGCCTGCTGCTCCTTCTCCACCTATTGCTTCTTCTCCACCTCCTGCTCCTTCTCCTCCTCCTGCTCCTTCTCCTCCTTCTGTTCCTTCTTCTTCTCCTGCTCCTTCTCCACTCCTGCTCCTTCTCCTCCTCCTGCTCCTTTTCCTTCTCCTGCTCCTTCTCCGGCTCCTGCTCCTCCTCCTGCTCCTCCTCCTGCTGCTTATACATCTCCTGCGCCTTGTCCACTCCTGCGCATTCTCGCCCTCCTGCTCCATCTGCCCTCCTGCACCTTCTCGACCTCCTGCTCCTTTTCCACCTCCTGCTCCTTCTCCGCCTCCTGCTCCTCCTCCTGCTCCTCCTACTGCCCCTCCTCCTTCTCCTTCTCCTCCTCCTGCTCCTTTTCCACCTCCTGTTCCTTCTCCGCATCCTGCTCCTCCTCCTTCTCCTCCACCTGCTCCTTCTCCACCTCCTGCTCCATGTCTCCCTCCTGCTCCTTCTCCACCTACTGCTCCTTTTCCACCTACTGCACCTTCTCCGCCTCCTGCTCCTCCTCCTTCTCCTCCACCTGCTCCTTCTCCGACTGCTGCTCCTTCTCCACCTATTGCTTCTTTTCCACCTCCTGTTCCTCCTCCACCACCTTCTCCTCCTCCTGCTACTTCTTCTTAAGCTGCTCCTTCTCCTCCACCTGCTCCTTCTCCGCCTGCTGCTCCTTCTCCACCTATTGCTTCTTCTCCACCTCCTGTTCTTTCTCCTCCTCCTGATCCTTCTCCACGTCCTTCTCCTCCTCCATCTCCATCTCCTCCTCCTGCTCCTTCTCCTCCTCCTGCTCCTTCTCCTCCTCCTGCTCCTTCTCCTCCTCCTGCTTCTTCTCCACTTCCTGTTTCTTCTCCACCTCCTGTTCCTTCTCCTCCTCCTGATCTTTCTCCACCTCCTTCTCCTCCTCCACCTCCTTCTCCTCCTCCTTCTCCACTCCGGCTCCATCTCCACCTCCTGCTCCTTCTTCTCCTCCAGTTCCTTCTCCTCCTCCTGCTCCTTCTCCACCTCCTCTTCATTCTCCAACTCGTGCTCCTTCTCCACTTTTGCTCAACCTCCTCCTCCTGCTCCTTCTCCACTTCATGCTCCTTCTCGACCTCCTGCTCCTTCTCGACCTCCTGCTCCTTTTCCTCCTCCTGCTCCTTTTCCTCCTCCTGCTCCTTCTCCTTCTTCTCCTCCTTCTCCTTCTCCTCCTCCTGCTCCTTTTCCACCTCCTGCTCCTTCTTCGCCTCCTGCTCCTCCTCCTTCTCCTCCTCCTGCTCCTTCTCTACCTCCTGCTCCATGTCTCCCTCCTGCTCCTTCTCTACCGACTGCTCCTTTTCCACCTCCTGCACCTTCTCCGCCTCCTGCTCCTCCTCCTTCTCCTCCACCTGCTCCTTCTCCGCCGGCTGCTCCTTCTCCACCTATTGCTTCTTTTCCACCTCCTGTTCCTCCTCCACCTTCTTCTCCTCCTCCTGCTACTTCTTCTCAAGCTGCTCCTTCTCCTCCACGTGCTCCTTCTCCGCCTGCTGCTCCTTCTCCACCTATTGCTTCTTCTCCACCTCCTGCTCCTTCTCCTCCTCCTGCTCCTTCTCCTCCTTCTGTTCCTTCTTCTTCTCCTGCTCCTTCTCCACTCCTGCTCCTTCTCCTCCTCCTGCTCCTTTTCCTTCTCCTGCTCCTTCTCCGGCTCCTGCTCCTCCTCCTGCTCCTCCTCCTGCTGCTTGGACATCTCCTGCGCCTTGTCCACTCCTGCGCATTCTCGCCCTCCTGCTCCATCTGCCCTCCTGCTCCTTCTCCGCCTCCTGCTCCTCCTCCTGCTCCTCCTCCTGCCCCTCCTCCTTCTCCTTCTCCTCCTCCTGCTCCTTTACCACCTCCTGTTCCTTCTCCGCCTCCTGCTCCTCCTCCTTCTCCTCCACCTGCTCCTTCTCCACCTCCTGCTCCATGTCTCCCTCCTGCTCCTCCTCCACCTACTGCTCCTTTTCCACCTCCTGCTCCTTCTCCTCCTCCTGCTCCTTCTCCTCCTCCTACTCCTTCTCCTCCTCCTGCTCCCTCTCCAACTCCTGCTCCTTCTCCGCCTCCTGCTCCTTCTCCGCCTCCTGCTCCTTGTCCACCTCCTGCTCCTTGTCCACCTCCTGCTCCTTGTCCATCTCCTGCTCCTTTTCCACCTCCTGCTCTTTCTCCTCCTCCTGCTCATTCTCCACCTCCTGCTCCTTATTCTCCTCCTGCTCCTGCTCCTCCTCCTGCTTCTTCTCCAACTCCTTCTCCTACTCGCCCTCCTGGTCCTTTTCAGCCACCTGCTCGTTCTCCACCTGTTGCTTCTTCTGCTCCTCCTGCTCCTTGTCCACCTCCTGCTCCTTGTCCACCTCCTGCTCCTTCTCCACCTACAGCTCCTTCTCCACTCCTGCTCATTCACCACCTCCTGCTCCTTCTTCTCCTCCTTCTCCTTCTCCTCCTCCTGCTCCTTCTCTACCTCCATCTCTTTGACTCCCTCCTGCTCCTTATCTCCCTCCTGCTCCTTTTCCACCTCCTGCTGCTACGCCCCCTGCTGGTCCTTCTCCGCCTCCTGCTTCTTCTCCACCTATTGCTTCTTTTCCACCTCCTGTTCCTTCTCTTCCTCCTGCTCCTTCTCCACCTCCTCCTCCTCCTCCACCTCCTTCTCCTCCTCCTGCTCCTTCTTCTTCTCCTGCTCCTTCTCCTCCTCCTGCTCCTTCTCCACCTCCTGCTCCTTGTCCACCTCCTGCTCCTTGTCCAACTCCTGCTCTTTGACCACCTCCTGCTCCTTCTTCTCCTCCTTCTCCTCCTCCTGCTCCTGCTCCAACTCCTGCTCTTTGATTCCCTCCTGATCCTTGTCTCCATTCTGCTCCTTCTCCACCTCCTGTCCTTCTCCACCTCCTGCTCCATCTCCAACTCCTGCTCCTTCTCTTTCTCCTGATCCTTCCCCACCTCCTTCTCATTGTCCACCTCCTGCTCTGTGTCCATCTCCTGATCCTTGTCCACCTCCTGCACCTTGTGCACCTCCTGCTCCTTGTCCACCTCGTGCTCCTTCTCGCCATCCTGCTCCTTCTCGTCCTCCAGCTCCTTCACGCCCTCCTGCTCCTTCCTGCCCTCCTGCTCATTGTCCACCTCCTGCTCCTTCTCCATTTCTGCTCATTCACCACCTCCTGCTCCATCTTCTCCTCCTTCTCCTCCTCCTGCTCCTTCTCCACCTCCTCCTCCTTCTCCACCTCCTGCTCTTTTCTCCCTCCTGTTCCTTCTCCACCTCCTGCTCCTTCTTGACCTCCTCCTCCTTCTCCACCTCCTGCTCCTTCTCGACCTCCTCCACCTTCTCCTTCTCCTGTTCCTTCTTCTTCTCCTGCTCCTTCTCCACTCCTGCTCCTTCTCCTCCTCCTGCTCCTTTTCATTCTCCTGCTCCTTCTCCGGCTCCTGCTCCTCCTCCTGCTGCTTGTACATCTCCTGCGCCTTGTCCACTCCTGCGCCTTCTCGCCTTCCTGCTCCATCTCGCCCTCCTGCTCCTTCTCGACCTCCTGCTCCTTCTCGACCTCCTGCTCCTTTTCCTCCTCCTGCTCCTTTTCCTCCTCCTGCTCCTTCTCCTTCTCCTCCTCCTTCTCCTTCTCCTCCTCCTGCTCCTTTTCCACCTCCTGCTCCTTCTCCGCCTCCTGCTCCTCCTCCTTCTCCTCCTCCTGCTCCTTCTCTACATCCTGCTCCATGTCTCCCTCCTGCTCCATCTCTACCGACTGCTCCTTTTCCACCTCCTGCACCTTCTCCGCCTCCTGCTCCTCCTCCTTCTCCTCCACCTGCTCCTTCTCCGCCTGCTGCTCCTTCTCCACCTATTGCTTCTTATCCATCTCCTGTTCCTCCTCCACATTCTTCTCCTCCTCCTGCTACTTCTTCTTAAGCTGCTCCTTCTCCTCCACCTGCTCCTTCTCCGCCTGCTGCTCCTTCTCCACCTATTGCTTCTTCTCCACCTCCTGCTCCTTCTCCTCCTCCTGCTCCTTCTCCTCCTTCTGTTCCTTCTTCTTCTCCTGCTCCTTCTCCACTCCTGCTCCTTCTCCTCCTCCTGCTCCTTTTCCTTCTCCTGCTCCTTCTCCGGCTCCTGCTCCTCCTCCTGCTCCTCCTCCTGCTGCTTGTACATCTCCTGCGCCTTGTCCACTCCTGCGCATTCTCGCCCTCCTGCTCCATCTGCCCTCCTGCTCCTTCTCAACCTCCTGCTCCTTTTCCACCTCCTGCTCCTTCTCCGCCTCCTGCTCCTCCTCCTGCTCCTCCTACTGCCCCTCCTCCTTCTCCTTCTCCTCCTCCTGCTCCTTTTCCACCTCCTGTTCCTTCTCCGCCTCCTGCTCCTCCTCCTTCTCCTCCACCTGCTCCTTCTCCACCTCCTGCTCCATGTCTCCCTCCTGCTCCTTCTCCACCTACTGCTCCTTTTCCACCTACTGCACCTTCTCCGCCTCCTGCTCCTCCTCCTTCTCCTCCACCTGCTCCTTCTCCGCCTGCTGCTCCTTCTCCACCTATTGCTTCTTTTCCACCTCCTGTTCCTCCTCCACCACCTTCTCCTCCTCCTGCTACTTCTTCTTAAGCTGCTCCTTCTCCTCCACCTGCTCCTTCTCCGCCTGCTGCTCCTTCTCCACCTATTGCTTCTTCTCCACCTCCTGTTCTTTCTCCTCCTCCTGATCCTTCTCCACGTCCTTCTCCTCCTCCATCTCCATCTCCTCCTCCTGCTCCTTCTCCTCCTCCTGCTCCTTTTCCTCCTCCTGCTCCTTCTCCTCCTCCTGCTTCTTCTCCACCTCCTGTTTCTTCTCCACCTCCTGTTCCTTCTCCTCCTCCTGATCTTTCTCCACCTCCTTCTCCTCCTCCACCTCCTTCTCCTCCTCCTTCTCCACTCCGGCTCCATCTCCACCTCCTGCTCCTTCTTCTCCTCCAGTTCCTTCTCCTCCTCCTGCTCCTTCTCCACCTCCTCTTCATTCTCCAACTCGTGCTCCTTCTCCACTTTTGCTCAACCTCCTCCTCCTGCTCCTTCTCCACTTCATGCTCCTTCTCGACCTCCTGCTCCTTCTCGACCTCCTGCTCCTTTTCCTCCTCCTGCTCCTTTTCCTCCTCCTGCTCCTTCTCCTTCTCCTCCTCCTTCTCCTTCTCCTCCTCCTGCTCCTTTTCCACCTCCTGCTCCTTCTTCGCCTCCTGCTCCTCCTCCTTCTCCTCCTCCTGCTCCTTCTCTACCTCCTGCTCCATGTCTCCCTCCTGCTCCTTCTCTACCGACTGCTCCTTTTCCACCTCCTGCACCTTCTCCGCCTCCTGCTCCTCCTCCTTCTCCTCCACCTGCTCCTTCTCCGCCGGCTGCTCCTTCTCCACCTATTGCTTCTTTTCCACCTCCTGTTCCTCCTCCACCTTCTTCTCCTCCTCCTGCTACTTCTTCTTAAGCTGCTCCTTCTCCTCCACCTGCTCCTTCTCCGCCTGCTGCTCCTTCTCCACCTATTGCTTCTTCTCCACCTCCTGCTCCTTCTCCTCCTCCTGCTCCTTCTCCTCCTTCTGTTCCTTCTTCTTCTCCTGCTCCTTCTCCACTCCTGCTCCTTCTCCTCCTCCTGCTCCCTTTCCTTCTCCTGCTCCTTCTCCGGCTCCTGCTCCTCCTCCTGCTCCTCCTCCTGCTGCTTGTACATCTCCTGCGCCTTGTCCACTCCTGCGCATTCTCGCCCTCCTGCTCCATCTGCCCTCCTGCTCCTTCTCGACCTCCTGGTCCTTTTCCACCTCCTGCTCCTTCTCCGCCTCCTGCTCCTCCTCCTGCTCCTCCTCCTGCCCCTCCTCCTTCTCCTTCTCCTCCTCCTGCTCCTTTTCCACCTCCTGTTCCTTCTCCGCCTCCTGCTCCTCCTCCTTCTCCTCCACCTGCTCCTTCTCCACCTCCTGTTCCATGTCTCCCTCCTGCTCCTCCTCCACCTACTGCTCCTTTTCCACCTCCTGCACCTTCTCCGCCTCCTGCTCCTCCTCCTTCTCCTCCACCTGCTCCTTCTCCGCCTGCTGATCCTTCTCCACCTATTGCTTCTTTTCCACCTCCTGTTCCTCCTCCACCACCTTCTCCTCCTCCTGCTACTTCTTCTTAAGCTGCTCCTTCTCCTCCACCTGCTCCTTCTCCGCCTGCTGCTCCTTCTCCACCTATTGCTTCTTCTCCACCTCCTGTTCCTTCTCCTCCTCCTGATCCTTCTCTACGTCCTTCTCCTCCTCCATCTCCATCTCCTCCTCCTGCTCCTTCTCCTCCTCCTGCTCCTTCTCCTCCTCCTGCTCCTTCTCCTCCTCCTGCTTCTTCTCCACCTCCTGTTTCTTCTCCACCTCCTGTTCCTTCTCCTCCTCCTGATCTTTCTCCACCTCCTTCTCCTCCTCCACCTCCTTCTCCTCCTCCTTCTCCACTCCGGCTCCATCTCCACCTCCTGCTCCTTCTTCTCCTCCAGCTCCTTCTCCTCCTCCTGCTCCTTCTCCACCTCCTCTTCATTCTCCAACTCGTGCTCCTTCTCCACTTTTGCTCAACCTCCTCCTCCTGCTCCTTCTCCACTTCATGCTCCTTCTCCCGCTCCTGCTCCTACTCCCGCTTCTGCTCCTTCTCCCGCTCCTGCTCCGTCTCCTCTTGCTGCTACTTCTCCTCCTGCTGCTTCATCTGCTCCTGCTGCTACTTCTTCAATTCTTTCTCCTGCTCCTTCTCCACGTCCTTCTCCTCCTCCACCTCCTTCTCCTCCTCCTGCTACTTCTTCTTCTCCTGCTCCTTCTCCTCCTCCTGCTCCTTCTTCTTCTCCTGCTCCTTCTCCTCCTCCTGCTCCTTCTCCACCTCCTGCTCCTTGTCCACCTCCTGCTCCTTGTCCAACTCCTGCTCCTTGACCACCTCCTGCTCCTTCTTCTCCTCCTTCTCCTCCTCATGCTCCTGCTCCACCTCCTGCTCTTTGATTCCCTCCTGATCCTTGTCTCCATTCTGCTCCTTCTCCACCTCCTGCTCCTTCTCCACCTCCTGCTCCATCTCCAACTCCTGCTCCTTCTCCTCTTCCTCCTTCTTCTCCACCTCCTGTTCATTCTCCTCCTCCTGATCCTTCTCCACGTCCTTCTCCTCCTCCATCTCCTTCTCCTCCTCCTGCTCCTTGTCCACCTCCTGCTCCTTATCTACCTCCTGCTCCTTGTCCACCTCCGGCTCCATGTCCACCTCCTCCTCATTGTACACCTCCTGCTCCTTGTCCACCTAGTGCTCCATCTCGCCCTCCGGCTCCATCTCGTCCTCCAGCTCCTTCTCGCCCTCCTGCTCCTTCTCGCCCTCCTGCTCCTTTTCCACCTCCTGCTCCTTCTGCACCACCTGCTCGTTCTCCACCTATGGCTTCTTCTCCTCCTCCTGTTCCTTGTCCACCTCCTGCTCCTTCTCCACCTCCTGCTCCTTCTCCACCTCCTGCTCCTTGTCCACCTCCTGATCCTTCTCGCCCTCCTGCTACTTCCTGCCCTCCTGCTCCTTCTCCACCTCCTGCTCCTTCTCGACTCCTGCTCATTCACCACCTCCTGCTCCTTCTTCTCCTCCTTCTCCTCTTCCTGCTCCTTCTCCACCTCCTGCTCTTTGACACCCTCCTGCTCCTTTTCTCCCTTCTGCTCCTTTTCTCCCTTCTGCTCCTTCTCCACCTCCTGCTCCTTCTCCACCTCCTGCTCCATCTCCACCTCCTGCCCCTTCTCCTTCTCCTGCTCCTTGCCCACCTCCTTCTCATTGTCCACCTCCTGCTCTGTGTCCATCTCCTGATCCTTGTCCACCTCCTGCTCCTTGTGCACCTCCTGCTCCTTGTCCACCCAGTGCTCCTTCTCGGCTTCCTGCTCCTTCTCGTCCTCCAGCTCCTTCACGCCCCCCTGCTCCTTCCTGACCTCCTGCTCCTTGTCCACCTCCTGCTCCTTCTCCATTTCTGCTCATTCACCAACTCCTGCTCCTTCTTCTTCTCCTTCTGCTCCTTCTCCACCTCCAGCTTCTTGTCTTCCTCCTGCTCCTTTCCTCCCTCCTGTTCCTTCTCCACCTCCTGCTCCTTCTCGACCTCCTACTCCTTCTCCACCTCCTGCTCCATCTCCTCATCTTGCGCCATCTCCACCTCCTGCTCCTTCTCCTCCTTCTGCTCCTTCTCCTCCTCCTACTCCTTCTCCAATTCCTGCTCCTTCTGCTCCTCCTCCTCCTCATCCTTGTCCTCCAGCTTCTTCTCCAACTCCTTCTCCTACTCCCCCTGCTGGTTCTTCTCCGCCTCGTGCTTCTTCTCCACCTATTGCGTCTTTTCCACCTCCTGTTCCTTCTCTTCCTCCATCTCCTTCTCCACCTCCTGCTACTTCTTCTTCTCCTGCTCCTTCTCCTCCACCTGCTCCATCTCCTCCTCCTGCTTCTTCTCCACCTCCTGTTCCTTCTCCTCCTCCTGATCCTACTCCACGTCCTTCTCCGCCTCCATCTCCTTCTCCTCCTCCTGCTCCTTGTCCACCTCCGGCTCCATGTCGACCTCCTGCTCATTGTCCACCTCCTGCTCCGTGTCCACCTCCATCTCCTTCGACACCTCCTGCTCCTTGTCCACCTCCTGCTCATTGTACACCTCATGCTCCTTGTCCACCTAGTGCTCCTTCTCGCCCTCCTGCTCCTTCTTGCCTTCGTGCTCCTACTCACCCTCCTGGTCCTTTTCCGCCTCCTGCTCGTTCTCCACCTGTTGCTTCTTCTCCACCTCCTCTTCCTTCTCCTCCTCCACCTCCTTCTCCTCCTCCTGTTCCTTGTCCACCTCCTGCTCCTTGTCCACCTGCTGCTCCTTGTCCAACTCCTGCTCCTTGTCCACCTCCTGCTCCTTCTCGACTCCTGCTCATTCACCACCTCCTTCTCCTTCTTCTCCTACTTCTCCTCCTCCTGCTCCTTCTCCACCTCCTCTTCATTCTCCAACTCGTGCTCCATCTCCACTTTTGCTCAACCTCCTCCTCCTGCTCCTTCTCCACGACATGCTCCTTCTCCCGCTCCTGCTCCTACTCCCGCTTCTGCTCCTTCTCCCGCTCCTGCTCCGTCTCCTCTTGCTGCTACTTCTCCTCCTGCTGCTTCTTCTGCTCCTGCTGTTACTTCTTCACCTCTTTCTCCTGCTCCTTCTCCGCCTCCTGCTCCATGTCTCCCTCCTGCTCCTTGTCCAGCTACTGCTCCTTTTCCACCTCCTGCACCTTCTCCGCCTCCTGCTCCTTCTCCACATATTGCTTCTTTTCGACCTCCTGTTCCTTCTCTTCCTCCTGCTCCTTCTCCACCTCCTTCTCCTCCTCCACCTCCTTCTCCTCCTCCTGCTACTTCTTCTTCTCCTACTCCTTCTCCTCCTCCTGCTCCTTCTCCTCCTCCTGCTCCTTCTCCTCCTCCTGCTTCTTCTCCACCTCCTGTTCCTTCTCCTCCTCCTGATCCTTCTCCACGTCCTTCTCCTCCTCCATCTCCTTCTCCACCTCCTGCTCCTAGTCCACCTCCTTCTCCATTTCTACCTCCTGCTCCTTGTCCACCTCAGGCTCCATGTCCACCTCCTGCTCATAGTCCACCTCCTGCTCCGTGTCCACCTCCTGATCCTTGTCCACCTCCTGCTCATTGTACACCTCCTGCTCCTTGTCCACCCAGTGCTCCATCTCGCCCTCCTGCTCCATCTCGTCCTCCAGCTCCTTCTCGTCCTCCTGCTCCTTCTCGCCCTCCTGCTCCTTCTCGCCCTCCTGCTCCTTCTCGCCCTCCTGCTCCTTCTCGCCCTCCTGCTCCTTCTCGCCCTCCTGCTCCTTCTTGCCCTCCTGCTCCTTCTCCACCTCCTGCTCCTTCTCCACCTCCTGCTCCTTCTCCACCTCCTGCTCCTTCTTCTCCTCCTGCTCCTGCTCCTCCTCCTGCATCTTCTCTAAATCCTTCTCATACTCGCCCTCCTGGTCCTTTTCCGCCACCTGCTCGTTCTCCACCTGTTACTTCTTCTCCTCCTCCTGTTCCTTGTCCACCTCCTGCTCCTTCTCCTCCTCCTGCTCCTTCTCCACCTCCTGTTCCTTCTCCTCCTCCTGATCTTTCTCCACCTCCTTCTCCTCCTCCACCTCCTTCTCCTCCTCCTTCTCCACTCCGGCTCCATCTCCACCTCCTGCTCCTTCTTCTCCTCCAGCTCCTTCTCCTCCTCCTGCTCCTTCTCCACCTCCTCTTCATTCTCCAACTCGTGCTCCTTCTCCACTTTTGCTCAACCTCCTCCTCCTGCTCCTTCTCCACTTCATGCTCCTTCTCCCGCTCCTGCTCCTACTCCCGCTTCTGCTCCTTCTCCCGCTCCTGCTCCGTCTCCTCTTGCTGCTACTTCTCCTCCTGCTGCTTCTTCTGCTCCTGCTGCTACTTCTTCACCTCTTTCTCCTGCTCCTTCTCCACCTCCTGCTCCATGTCTCCCTCCTGCTCCTTCTCCACCGACTGCTTCTTTTCCATCTCCTGTTCCTTCTCTTCCTCCTGCTCCTTCTCCACCTCCTTCTCCTCCTCCACCTCCTTCTCCTCCTCCTGCTACTTCTCCACCTCCTGCTCCTTCTCCTCCTCCTGCTTCTTCTCCTCCTCCTGCTTCTTCTCCACCTCCTGTTCCTTCTCCTCCTCCTGATCCTTCTCCACGTCCTTCTCCTCCTCCATCTCCTTCTCCTCCTCCTGCTCCTTGTCCACCTCCTGCTCCTTATCTACCTCCTGCTCCTTGTCCACCTCCGGCTCCATGTCCACCTCCTGCTCATTGTACACCTCCTGCTCCTTCTCCACCTAGTGCTCCATCTCGCCCTCCTGCTCCATCTCGTCCTCCAGCTCCTTCTCGCCCTCCTGCTCCTTCTCGCCCTCCTGCTCCTTCTCGCCCTCCTGCTCCTTCTCGCCCTCCTGCTCGTTTTCCACCTCCTGCTCCTTCTGCATCTCCTGCTCATTCTCCACCTCCTGCTCCTTCTTCACCTCCTGCTTCTGCTCCTCCTCCTGCTTCTTCTCCAACTCCTTCTCCGACTCGCCGTCCTGGTCCTTTTCAGCCACCTGCTCGTTCTCCACCTGTTGCTTCTTTTCCTCCTGTTCCTTGTCCACCTCCTGCTCCTTATCTACCTCCTGCTCCTTGTCCACCTCCGGCTCCATGTCCACCTCCTGCTCATTGTACACCTCCTGCTCCTTCTCCACCTAGTGCTCCATCTCGCCCTCCTGCTCCATCTCGTCCTCCAGCTCCTTCTCGCCCTCCTGCTCCTTCTCGCCCTCCTGCTCCTTCTCGCCCTCCTGCTCCTTCTCGCCCTCCTGCTCGTTTTCCACCTCCTGCTCCTTCTGCATCTCCTGCTCATTCTCCACCTCCTGCTCCTTCTTCACCTCCTGCTTCTGCTCCTCCTCCTGCTTCTTCTCCAACTCCTTCTCCTACTCGCCGTCCTGGTCCTTTTCAGCCACCTGCTCGTTCTCCACCTGTTGCTTCTTTTCCTCCTGTTCCTTGTCCACCTCCTGCTCCTTGTCCACCTCCTGCTCCTTGTCCACCTCCTGCTCCTTGTCCACCTCCTGCGCCTTGTCCGCCTCCTGCTCCTTGTCCACCTCATGATCCTTGTCCACCTCCTGATCCTTCTCGCCCTCCTGCTACTTCCTGCCCTCCTGCTCCTTCTCCACCTCCTGCTCCTTCACCACCTCCTGCTCCTTCTTCTCCTCCTTCTCCTCTTCCTGCTCCTTCTCCACCTCCTGCTGTTTGACTCCATCCTGCTCCTTTTCTCCCTTCTGCTCCATCTCCACCTCCTGCCCCTTCTCCTTCTCCTGCTCCTTCCCCACCTCCTTCTCATTGTCCACCTCCTGCTCTGTGTCCATCTCCTGATGCTTGTCCACCTCCTGCTCCTTGTGCACCTCCTGCTCCTTGTCCACCAAGTGCTCCTTCTCGCCTTCCTGCTCCTTCTCGTCCTCCAGCTCCTTCACGCCCCCCTGCTCCTTCCTGACCTCCTGCTCCTTGTCCACCTCCTGCTCCTTCTCCATTTCTGCTCATTCACCACCTCCTGCTCCTTCTTCTCCTCCTTCTCCTCCTCCTGCTCCTTCTCCACCTCCAGCTTCTTGTCTTCCTCCTGCTCCTTTTCTCCCTCCTGCTCCTTCTCCACCTCCTGCTCCTTCTCGACCTCCTACTCCTTCTCCACCTCCTGCTCCATCTCCTCATCTTGCGCCATCTCCACCTCCTGCTCCTTCTCCTCCTTCTGCTCCTTCTCCTCCTCCTACTCCTTCTCCAATTCCTGCTCCTTCTGCTTCTCCTCCTCCTCATCCTTGTCCTCCAACTTCTTCTCCAACTCCTTCTCCTACTCCCCCTGCTGGTTCTTCTCCGCCTCGTGCTTCTTCTCCACCAATTGCTTCTTTTCCACCTCCTGTTCCTTCTCTTCCTCCTGCTCCTTCTCCACTTCCTCCTCCTCCTCCACCTCCTTCTCCACCTCCTGCTACTTCTTCTTCTCCTGCTCCTTCTCCTCCACCTGCTCCATCTCCTCCTCCTGCTTCTTCTCCACCTCCTGTTCCTTCTCCTCCTCCTGATCCTTCTCCACATCCTTCTCCTCCTCCATCTCCTTCTCCTCCTCCTGCTCCTTGTCCACCTCCGGCTCCATGTCGACCTCCTGCTCATTGTCCACCTCCTGCTCCGTGTCCACCTCCATCTCCTTCTCCACCTCCTGCTCCTTGTCCACCTCCTGCTCATTGTACACCTCCTGCTCCTTGTCCACCAAGTGCTCCTTCTCGCCCTCCTGCTCCATCTCGTCCTCCAGCTCCTTCTCGCCCTCCTGCTCCTTCTTGCCCTCCTGCTCCTACTCACCCTCCTGGTCCTTTTCCGCCTCCTGCTCGTTCTCCACCTGTTGCTTCCTCTCCACCTCCTGTTCCTTCTCCTCCTCCTGCTCCTTCTCCACCTCCTTCTCCTCCTCCACCTCCTTGTCCTCCTCCTGTTCCTTGTCGACCTCCTGCTCCATGTCCACCTCCTGCTCCTTGTCCAACTCCTGCTCCTTGACCAACTCCTGCTCCTTGTCCACCTCCTGCTCCTTCTCGACTCCTGCTCATTCACCACCTCCTGCTCCTTCTTCTCCTCCTTCTCCTCCTCCATCTCCTTCTCCTCCTCCTGCTCCTTGTCCACCTCCGGCTCCATGTCGACCTCCTGCTCATTGTCCACCTCCTGCTCCGTGTCCACCTCCATCTCCTTCGACACCTCCTGCTCCTTGTCCACCTCCTGCTCATTGTACACCTCATGCTCCTTGTCCACCTAGTGCTCCTTCTCGCCCACCTGCTCCTTCTCGCCCTCCTGCTCCATCTCGCCCTCCTGCTCCTTCTTGCCCTCCTGCTCCTACTCACCCTCCTGGTCCTTTTCCGCCTCCTGCTCGTTCTCCACCTGTTGCTTCTTCTCCACCTCCTCTTCCTTCTCCTCCTCCACCTCCTTCTCCTCCTCCTGTTCCTTGTCCACCTCCTGCTCCTTGTCCACCTGCTGCTCCTTGTCCAACTCCTGCTCCTTGTCCACCTCCTGCTCCTTCTCGACTCCTGCTCATTCATCACCTCCTTCTCCTTCTTCTCCTACTTCTCCTCCTCCTGCTCCTTCTCCACCTCCTCTTCATTCTCCAACTCGTGCTCCTTCTCCACTTCTGCTCAACCTCCTCCTCCTGCTCCTTCTCCACTACATGCTCCTTCTCCCGCTCCTGCTCCGAATCCTCTTGCTGCTACATCTCCTCCTGCTGCTTCTTCTGCTCCTGCTGTTACTTCTTCACCTCTTTCTCCTGCTCCTTCTCCGCCTCCTGCTCCATGTCTCCCTCCTGCTCCTTGTCCAGCTACTGCTCCTTTTCCACCTCCTGCACCTTCTCCGCCTCCTGCTCCTTCTCCACATATTGCTTCTTTTCCACCTCCTGTTCCTTCTCTTCCTCCTGCTCCTTCTTCACCTCCTTCTCCTCCTCCACCTCCTTCTCCTCCTCCTGCTCCTTCTTCTTCTCCTACTCCTTCTCCTCCTCCTGCTCCTTCTCCTCCTCCTGCTCCTTCTCCTCCTCCTGCTTCTTCTCCACCTCCTGTTCCTTCTCCTCCTCCTGATCCTTCTCCACGTCCTTCTCCTCCTCCATCTCCTTCTCCTCCTCCTGCTCCTAGTCCACCTCCTTCTCCATTTCTACCTCCTGCTCCTTGTCCAACTCAGGCTCCATGTCCACCTCCTGCTCATTGTCCACCTCCTGCTCCGTGTCCACCTCCTGATCCTTGTCCACCTCCTGCTCATTGTACACCTCCTGCTCCTTGTCCACCCAGTGCTCCATCTCGCCCTCCTGCTCCATCTCGTCCTCCAGCTCCTTCTCGTCCTCCTGCTCCTTCTCGCCCTCCTGCTCCTTCTCGCCCTCCTGCTCCTTCTCGCCCTCCTGCTCCTTCTCGCCCTCCTGCTCCTTCTCCACCTCCTGCTCCTTCTCCACCTCCTGCTCCTTCTCCACCTCCTGCTCCTTCTTCTCCTCCTGCTCCTGCTCCTCCTCCTGCATCTTCTCTAAATCCTTCTCATACTCGCCCTCCTGGTCCTTTTCCGCCACCTGCTCGTTCTCCACCTGTTACTTCTTCTCCTCCTCCTGTTCCTTGTCCACCTCCTGCTCCTTCTCCTCCTCCTGCTCCTTCTCCACCTCCTGTTCCTTCTCCTCCTCCTGATCTTTCTCCACCTCCTTCTCCTCCTCCACCTCCTTCTCCTCCTCCTTCTCCACTCCGGCTCCATCTCCACCTCCTGCTCCTTCTTCTCCTCCAGCTCCTTCTCCTCCTCCTGCTCCTTCTCCACCTCCTCTTCATTCTCCAACTCGTGCTCCTTCTCCACTTTTGCTCAACCTCCTCCTCCTGCTCCTTCTCCACTTCATGCTCCTTCTCCCGCTCCTGCTCCTACTCCCGCTTCTGCTCCTTCTCCCGCTCCTGCTCCGTCTCCTCTTGCTGCTACTTCTCCTCCTGCTGCTTCTTCTGCTCCTGCTGCTACTTCTTCACCTCTTTCTCCTGCTCCTTCTCCACCTCCTGCTCCATGTCTCCCTCCTGCTCCTTCTCCACCGACTGCTTCTTTTCCATCTCCTGTTCCTTCTCTTCCTCCTGCTCCTTCTCCACCTCCTTCTCCTCCTCCACCTCCTTCTCCTCCTCCTGCTACTTCTCCTCCTCCTGCTCCTTCTCCTCCTCCTGCTTCTTCTCCTCCTCCTGCTTCTTCTCCACCTCCTGTTCCTTCTCCTCCTCCTGATCCTTTCACCACGTCCTTCTCCTCCTCCATCTCCTTCTCCTCCTCCTGCTCCTTGTCCACCTCCTGCTCCTTATCTACCTCCTGCTCCTTGTCCACCTCCGGCTCCATGTCCACCTCCTGCTCATTGTACACCTCCTGCTCCTTCTCCACCTAGTGCTCCATCTCGCCCTCCTGCTCCATCTCGTCCTCCAGCTCCTTCTCGCCCTCCTGCTCCTTCTCGCCCTCCTGCTCCTTCTCGCCCTCCTGCTCCTTCTCGCCCTCCTGCTCGTTTTCCACCTCCTGCTCCTTCTGCATCTCCTGCTCATTCTCCACCTCCTGCTCTTTCTTCACCTCCTGCTTCTGCTCCTCCTCCTGCTTCTTCTCCAACTCCTTCTCCTACTCGCCGTCCTGGTCCTTTTCAGCCACCTGCTCGTTCTCCACCTGTTGCTTCTTTTCCTCCTGTTCCTTGTCCACCTCCTGCTCCTTGTCCACCTCCTGCTCCTTGTCCACCTCCTGCTCCTTGTCCACCTCCTGCGCCTTGTCCGCCTCCTGCTCCTTGTCCACCTCATGATCCTTGTCCACCTCCTGATCCTTCTCGCCCTCCTGCTACTTCCTGCCCTCCTGCTCCTTCTCCACCTCCTGCTCCTTCACCACCTCCTGCTCCTTCTTCTCCTCCTTCTCCTCTTCCTGCTCCTTCTCCACCTCCTGCTGTTTGACTCCATCCTGCTCCTTTTCTCCCTTCTGCTCCTTCTCCACCTCCTGCTCCTTCTCCACCTCCTGCTCCATCTCCACCTCCTGCCCCTTCTCCTTCTCCTGCTCCTTCCCCACCTCCTTCTCATTGTCCACCTCCTGCTCTGTGTCCATCTCCTGATCCTTGTTCACCTCCTGCTCCTTGTGCACCTCCTGCTCCTTGTCCACCTAGTGCTCCTTCTCGCCTTCCTGCTCCTTCTCGTCCTCCAGCTCCTTCACGCCCCCCTGCTCCTTCCTGACCTCCTGCTCCTTGTCCACCTCCTGCTCCTTCTCCATTTCTGCTCATTCACCACCTCCTGCTCCTTCTTCTCCTCCTTCTCCTCCTCCTGCTCCTTCTCCACCTCCAGCTTCTTGTCTTCCTCCTGCTCCTTTTCTCCCTCCTGCTCCTTCTCCACCTCCTGCTCCATCTCCTCATCTTGCGCCATCTCCACCTCCTGCTCCTTCTCCTCCTTCTGCTCCTTCTCCTCCTCCTACTCCTTCTCCAATTCCTGCTCCTTCTGCTCCTCCTCCTCCTCATCCTTGTCCTCCAGCTTCTTCTCCAACTCCTTCTCCTACTCCCCCTGCTGGTTCTTCTCCGCCTCGTGCTTCTTCTCCACCTATTGCTTCTTTTCCACCTCCTGTTCCTTCTCTTCCTCCTGCTCCTTCTCCACTTCCTCCTCCTCCTCCACCTCCTTCTCCACCTCCTGCTACTTCTTCTTCTCCTGCTCCTTCTCCTCCACCTGCTCCATCTCCTCCTCCTGCTTCTTCTCCACCTCCTGTTCCTTCTCCTCCTCCTGATCCTTCTCCACGTCCTTCTCCTCCTCCATCTCCTTCTCCTCCTCCTGCTCCTTGTCCACCTCCGGCTCCATGTCGACCTCCTGCTCATTGTCCACCTCCTGCTCCGTGTCCACCTCCATCTCCTTCTCCACCTCCTGCTCCTTGTCCACCTCCTGCTCATTGTACACCTCCTGCTCCTTGTCCACCTAGTGCTCCTTCTCGCCCTCCTGCTCCATCTCGTCCTCCAGCTCCTTCTCGCCCTCCTGCTCCTTCTTGCCCTCCTGCTCCTACTCACCCTCCTGGTCCTTTTCCGCCTCCTGCTCGTTCTCCACCTGTTGCTTCTTCTCCACCTCCTGTTCCTTCTCCTCCTCCTGCTCCTTCTCCACCTCCTTCTCCTCCTCCACCTCCTTCTCCTCCTCCTGTTCCTTGTCGACCTCCTGCTCCATGTCCACCTCCTGCTCCTTGTCCAACTCCTGCTCCTTGACCAACTCCTGCTCCTTGTCGACTCCTGCTCATTCACCACCTCCTGCTCCTTCTTCTCCTCCTTCTCCTCCTCCATCTCCTTCTCCTCCTCCTGCTCCTTGTCCACCTCCGGCTCCATGTCGACCTCCTGCTCAATGTCCACCTCCTGCTCCGTGTCCACCTCCATCTCCTACGACACCTCCTGCTCCTTGTCCACCTCCTGCTCATTGTACACCTCATGCTCCTTGTCCACCTCGTGCTCCTTCTCGCCCTCCTGCTCCTTCTTGCCCTCCTGCTCCTACTCACCCTCCTGGTCCTTTTCCGCCTCCTGCTCGTTCTCCACCTGTTGCTTCTTCTCCACCTCCTCTTCCTTCTCCTCCTCCACCTCCTTCTCCTCCTCCTGTTCCTTGTCCACCTCCTGCTCCTTGTCCACCTGCTGCTCCTTGTCCAACTCCTGCTCCTTGTCCACCTCCTGCTCCTTCTCGACTCCTGCTCATTCACCACCTCCTTCTCCTTCTTCTCCTACTTCTCCTCCTCCTGCTCCTTCTCCACCTCCTCTTCATTCTCCAACTCGTGCTCCTTCTCCACTTTTGCTCAACCTCCTCCTCCTGCTCCTTCTCCAGTACATGCTCCTTCTCCCGCTCCTGCTCCTACTCCCGCTTCTGCTCCTTCTCCCGCTCCTGCTCCGTCTCCTCTTGCTGCTACTTCTCCTCCTGCTGCTTCTTCTGCTCCTGCTGTTACTTCTTCACCTCTTTCTCCTGCTCCTTCTCCGCCTCCTGCTCCATGTCTCCCTCCTGCTCCTTGTCCAGCTACTGCTCCTTTTACACCTCCTGCACCTTCTCCGCCTCCTGCTCCTTCTCCACATATTGCTTCTTTTCCACCTCCTGTTCCTTCTCTTCCTCCTGCTCCTTCTCCACCTCCTTCTCCTCCTCCACCTCCTTCTCCTCCTCCTGCTTCTTCTCCACCTCCTGTTCCTTCTCCTCCTCCTGATCCTTCTCCACGTCCTTCTCCTCCTCCATCTCCTTCTCCTCCTCCTGCTCCGAGTCCACCTCCTGCTCCATATCTACCTCCTGCTCCTTGTCCACCTCAGGCTCCATGTCCACCTCCTGCTCATTGTCCACCTCCTGCTCCGTGTCCACCTCCTGATCCTTGTCCACCTCCTGCTCATTGTACACCTCCTGCTCCTTGTCCACCCAGTGCTCCATCTCGCCCTCCTGCTCCATCTCGTCCTCCAGCTCCTTCTCGTCCTCCTGCTCCTTCTCGCCCTCCTGCTCCTTCTCGCCCTCCTGCTCCTTCTCGCCCTCCTGCTCCTTCTCGCCCTCCTGCTCCTTCTCGCCCTCCTGCTCCTTCTCGCCCTCCTGCTCCTTCTCCACCTCCTCCTCCTTCTCCACCTCCTGCTCCTTCTCCACCTCCTGCTCCTTCTTCTCCTCCTGCTCCTGCTCCTCCTCCTGCATCTTCTCTAAATCCTTCTCATACTCGCCCTCCTGGTCCTTTACCGCCACCTGCTCGTTCTCCACCTGTTACTTCTTCTCCTCCTCCTGTTCCTTGTCCACCTCCTGCTCCTTCTCCTCCTCCTGCTCCTTCTCCACCTCCTGTTCCTTCTCCTCCTCCTGATCTTTCTCCACCTCCTTCTCCTCCTCCACCTCCTTCTCCTCCTCCTTCTCCACTCCGGCTCCATCTCCACCTCCTGCTCCTTCTTCTCCTCCAGCTCCTTCTCCTCCTCCTGCTCCTTCTCCACCTCCTCTTCATTCTCCAACTCGTGCTCCTTCTCCACTTTTGCTCAACCTCCTCCTCCTGCTCCTTCTCCACTTCATGCTCCTTCTCCCGCTCCTGCTCCTACTCCCGCTTCTGCTCCTTCTCCCGCTCCTGCTCCGTCTCCTCTTGCTGCTACTTCTCCTCCTGCTGCTTCTTCTGCTCCTGCTGCTACTTCTTCACCTCTTTCTCCTGCTCCTTCTCCACCTCCTGCTCCATGTCTCCCTCCTGCTCCTTCTCCACCGACTGCTTCTTTTCCATCTCCTGTTCCTTCTCTTCCTCCTGCTCCTTCTCCACCTCCTTCTCCTCCTCCACCTCCTTCTCCTCCTCCTGCTACTTCTCCTCCTCCTGCTCCTTCTCCTCCTCCTGCTTCTTCTCCTCCTCCTGCTTCTTCTCCACCTCCTGTTCCTTCTCCTCCTCCTGATCCTTCTCCACGTCCTTCTCCTCCTCCATCTCCTTCTCCTCCTCCTGCTCCTTGTCCACCTCCTGCTCCTTATCCACCTCCGGCTCCATGTCCACCTCCTGCTCATTGTACACCTCCTGCTCCTTCTCCACCTAGTGCTCCATCTCGCCCTCCTGCTCCATCTCGTCCTCCAGCTCCTTCTCGCCCTCCTGCTCGTTTTCCACCTCCTGCTCCTTCTGCATCTCCTGCTCATTCTCCACCTCCTGCTCCTTCTTCACCTCCTGCTTCTGCTCCTCCTCCTGCTTCTTCTCCAACTCCTTCTCCTACTCGCCGTCCTGGTCCTTTTCAGCCACCTGCTCGTTCTCCACCTGTTGCTTCTTTTCCTCCTGTTCCTTGTCCACCTCCTGCTCCTTGTCCACCTCCTGCTCGTTGTCCACCTCCTGCTCCTTGTCCACCTCCTGCGCCTTGTCCGCCTCCTGCTCCTTGTCCACCTCATGATCCTTGTCCACCTCCTGATCCTTCTCGCCCTCCTGCTACTTCCTGCCCTCCTGCTCCTTCTCCACCTCCTGCTCCTTCACCACCTCCTGCTCCTTCTTCTCCTCCTTCTCCTCTTCCTGCTCCTTCTCCACCTCCTGCTGTTTGACTCCATCCTGCTCCTTTTCTCCCTTCTGCTCCTTCTCCACCTCCTGCTCCTTCTCCACCTCCTGCTCCATCTCCACCTCCTGCCCCTTCTCCTTCTCCTGCTCCTTCCCCACCTCCTTCTCATTGTCCACCTCCTGCTCTGTGTCCATCTCCTGATCCTTGTCCACCTCCTGCTCCTTGTGCACCTCCTGCTCCTTGTCCACCTAGTGCTCCTTCTCGCCTTCCTGCTCCTTCTCGTCCTCCAGCTCCTTCACGCCCCCCTGCTCCTTCCTGACCTCCTGCTCCTTGTCCACCTCCTGCTCCTTCTCCATTTCTGCTCATTCACCACCTCCTGCTCCTTCTTCTCCTCCTTCTCCTCCTCCTGCTCCTTCTCCACCTCCAGCTTCTTGTCTTCCTCCTGCTCCTTTTCTCCCTCCTGCTCCTTCTCCACCTCCTGCTCCTTCTCGACCTCCTACTCCTTCTCCACCTCCTGCTCCATCTCCTCATCTTGCGCCATCTCCACCTCCTGCTCCTTCTCCTCCTTCTGCTCCTTCTCCTCCTCCTACTCCTTCTCCAATTCCTGCTCCTTCTGCTCCTCCTCCTCCTCATCCTTGTCCTCCAGCTTCTTCTCCAACACCTTCTCCTACTCCCCCTGCTGGTTCTTCTCCGCCTCGTGCTTCTTCTCCACCTATTGCTTCTTTTCCACCTCCTGTTCCTTCTCTTCCTCCTGCTCCTTCTCCACTTCCTCCTCCTCCTCCACCTCCTTCTCCACCTCCTGCTACTTCTTCTTCTCCTGCTCCTTCTCCTCCACCTGCTCCATCTCCTCCTCCTGCTTCTTCTCCACCTCCTGTTCCTTCTCCTCCTCCTGATCCTTCTCCACGTCCTTCTCCTCCTCCATCTCCTTCTCCTCCTCCTGCTCCTTGTCCACCTCCGGCTCCATGTCGACCTCCTGCTCATTGTCCACCTCCTGCTCCGTGTCCACCTCCATCTCCTTCTCCACCTCCTGCTCCTTGTCCACCTCCTGCTCATTGTACACCTCCTGCTCCTTGTCCACCTAGTGCTCCTTCTCGCCCTCCTGCTCCATCTCGTCCTCCAGCTCCTTCTCGCCCTCCTGCTCCTTCTTGCCCTCCTGCTCCTACTCACCCTCCTGGTCCTTTTCCGCCTCCTGCTCGTTCTCCACCTGTTGCTTCTTCTCCACCTCCTGTTCCTTCTCCTCCGCCTGCTCCTTCTCCACCTCCTTCTCCTCCTCCACCTCCTTCTCCTCCTCCTGTTCCTTGTCGACCTCCTGCTCCATGTCGACCTCCTGCTCCTTGTCCAACTCCTGCTCCTTGACCAACTCCTGCTCCTTGTCCACCTCCTGCTCCTTCTCGACTCCTGCTCATTCACCACCTCCTGCTCCTTCTTCTCCTCCTTCTCCTACTCCTGCTCCTTCTCCACCTCCTGCTCTTTGACTCCCTCCTGCTCCTTTTCTCCCTTCTGCTCCTTCTCGCCCTCCTGCTCCTTCTCGGCCTCCTGCTCCTTCTCGGCCTCCTGCTCCTTCTCGCCCTCCTGCTCCTTTTCCACCTCCTGCTCCTTCTGCACCTCCTGCTCATTCTCCACCTCCTGCTCCTTCTTCTCCTCCTGCTCCTGCTCCTCCTCCTGCTTCTTCTCCAACTCCTTCTCCTACTCGTGCTCCTGGTCCTTTTCAGCCACCTGCCCGTTCTCCACCTGTTGCTTCTTCTCCTCCTCCTGTTCCTTGTCCACCTCCTGCTCCGTGTCCACCTCCTGCTCCTTGTCCCCCTCCTGCTCCTTGTCCACCTCCTGCTCCTTGTCCACCTCCTGCTCCTTGTCCACCTTCTGCTCCTTCTCGCCCTCCTGCTACTTCCTGCCCTCCTGCTCCTTCTTCACATCCTGCTCATTCACCACCTCCTGCTCCTTCTTTTCCTCCTTCTCCTTCTCCTCCTCCTGCTCCTTCTCCACCTCCGGCTCTTTGACTCCCTCCTGCTCCTTTTCTCCCGACTGCTCCTTCTCCACCTCCTGCTCCTTCTCCACCTCCTGCTATATCTCCACCTCCTGCTCCTTCTCCTTCCCCTGCTCCTTCCCCACCTCCTGCTCCTTCCCCACCTCCTTCTCCTTCTCCTCTTCTTGCGCCTTCTCCACCTCCTGCTCTTTCTTCATCTCCTGCTCCTTCTGCACTCCTGCTCCTTCTCCTCCTCCTGCTCCTTCTCCTCCTCCTGCTCCTTCTTCACCTCCTGCTCCTTCTCCACCTCCTGCTCCTTCTTCTCCTACTGCACATGCTCCTCCTCCTGCTTCTTCTCCAACGCCTTCACCTACTCCCCCTTCTGGTCCTTCTCCTCCACCTGCTCCTTCTCCTCCTCCTGCTCCTTCTCCACCTCCTTCTCCTTCTCCACCTCATGCTCCTTCTTCTCCTGCTGCTCATGCTCCTCCTCCTGCTTCTTCTCCAACTCCTTCACCTGCTCCTCCTCCTGCTTCTTCTCCAACTCCTTCACCTACTCCCCCTTCTGGTCCTTCCCCACCTCCTGCTCCTTCTCCACCTCCTGCTCCTTCTCCACCTCCTTCTCCTTCTCCACCTCCTGTTCCTTCTCCTCCTCCTGCTCCTTGTCCACCTCCTGCTCCTTCTCCACCTCCTGCTCATTCTCCACCTCCTGCCCCTTCTCCTCATTTTCCGCCTTCTCCATCTCCTGCTCCTTCTCCTCCTCCTGCTCATACTCCTCCTCGCGCTGCTTCTACTTCTCCTGCTCCTCCTCCTCTTCTGCTCCTTCTCCACCTCCTGCTCCTTCTCCTCATCTTGCGCCTTCTCCACCTTCTGCTCCTTCTCCTCCTTCTGCTGGGAGTCCTCCTCCTGCTCCTTCTTCTTCTCCTGCTCCTTCTCCACTCCGGCTTCATCTCCACCTCCTGCTCCTTCTCCTTCTCCTGCTCCATCTCCACCTCCTGCTCCTCCTCCTCCTCTTCCTCCTGCTCCTTCTCCACCTCCTGCTCATTCTCCACCTCCTGCTCCTTGTCTCCCTCCTGCTCCTTCTACACCTCCTGCTTCTTCTCCTCCTCCTGCTTCTACTACTCCTCCTGCTCCTTTTTCTTCTCCTGCTCCTTCTCCAATCCGGCTCCACCTTCACCTCCGGCTTCTTCTTCTCCTCTTGCTCCTTCTCCACCTCCTTCTCCTTCTCCTCTTCTTGCGCCTTCTCCACCTCCTGCTCCTTCTCCATTTCTGCTCATTCACCACTCCTGCTCCTTCTTCTCCTCCTTCTCCTCCTCCTGCTCCTTCTCCACCTCCTGCTTCTTGTCTTCCTCCTGCTCCTTTTCTCCCTCCTGCTCCTTCTCCACCTCCTGCTCCTTCTCCACCTCCTCCTCCTTCTCCACCTCCTGCTCCATCTCCTCATCTTGCGCCATCTCCACCTCCTGCTCCTTCTCCTCCTCCTGCTCCTTCTCCTCCTCCTGTTCCTTCTCCGTCTCCTGCTCCTTCTCCACTCCTGCTCATTCTCCTCCTCCTGCTCCTTTTCCTTCTCCTGCTCCTTCTCCAGCTCCTGCTCCTCCTCCTGCTCCTCCTCCTGCTGCTTGTACATCTCCTGCGCCTTGTCCACTCCTGCGCATTCTCGCCCTCCTGCTCCATCTGCCCTCCTGCTCCTTCTCGACCTCCTGCTCCTTTTCCACCTCCTGCTCCTTCTCCGCCTCCTGCTCCTCATCCTGCTCCTCCTCCTGCCCCTCCTCCTTCTCCTTCTCCTCCTCCTGCTCCTTTTCCACCTCCTGTTCCTTCTCCGCCTCCTGCTCCTCCTCCTTCAACTCCACCTGTTCCTTCTCCACCTCCTGCTCGATGTCTCCCTCCTGCTCCATGTCTCCCTCCTGCTCCTTCTCCACCTACTGCTCCTTTTCCACCTCCTGCACCTTCTCCGCCTTCTGCTTCTCCTTCTCCTCCACCTGCTCCTTCTCCGCCTGCTGCTCCTTCTCCACCTATTGCTTCTTTTCCACCTCCTGTTCCTCCTCCACCTTCTTCTCCTCCTCCATCTCCATCTCCTCCTCCTGCTCCTTCTCCTCCTCCTGCTCCTTCTCCTCCTCCTGCTCCTTCTCCTCCTCCTGCTTCTTCTCCACCTCCTGTTTCTTCTCCACCTCCTGTTCCTTCTCCTCCTCCTGATCTTTCTCCACCTCCTTCTCCTCCTCCACCTCCTTCTCCTCCTCCTTCTCCACTCCGGCTCCATCTCCACCTCCTGCTCCTTCTTCTCCTCCAGCTCCTTCTCCTCCTCCTGCTCCTTCTCCACCTCCTCTTCATTCTCCAACTCGTGCTCCTTCTCCACTTTTGCTCAACCTCCTCCTCCTGCTCCTTCTCCACTACATGCTCCTTCTCCCGCTCCTGCTCCTACTCCCGCTTCTGCTCCTTCTCCCGCTCCTGCTCCGTCTCCTCTTGCTGCTACTTCTCCTCCTGCTGCTTCTTCTGCTCCTGCTGTTACTTCTTCACGTCTTTCTCCTGCTCCATCTCCACCTCCTGCTCCATGTCTCCCTCCTGCTCCTTCTCCACCTACTGCTCCTTTTCCACCTCCTGCACCTTCTCCGCCTCCTGCTCCTTCTCCACATATTGCTTCTTTTCCACCTCCTGTTCCTTCTCTTCCTCCTGCTCCTTCTCCACCTCCTTCTCCTCTTCCACCTCCTTCTCCTCCTCCTGCTACTTCTTCTTCTCCTACTCCTTCTCCTCCTCCTGCTCTTTCTCCTCCTCCTGCTCCTTCTCCTCCTCCTGCTTCTTCTCCACCTCCTGTTCCTTCTCCTCCTCCTGATCCTTCTCCACGTCCTTCTCCTCCTCCTTCTACTTCTCCTCCTCCTGCTCCTTGTCCACCTCCTGCTCCTTATCTACCTCCTGCTCCTTGTCCACCTCCGGCTCATTGTCCACCTCCTGCTCCGTGTCCACCTCCTGATCCTTGTCCACCTCCTGCTCATTGTACACCTCCTGCTCCTTGTCCACCTAGTGCTCCATCTCGCCCTCCTGCTCCATCTCGTCCTCCAGCTCCTTCTCGCCCTCCTGCTCCTTCTCGCCCTCCTGCTCCTTCTCGCCCTCCTGCTCCTTCTCGCCCTCCTGCTCCTTCTCCACCTCCTGCTCCTTCTCCACCTCCTGCTCCCTCTACTCCTCCTGCTCCTGCTCCTCCTCCTGCTTCTTCTGCAAATCCTTCTCATACTCGCCCTCCTGGTCCTTTTCCGCCACCTGCTCGTTCTCCACCTGTTGCTTCTTCTCCTCCTCCTGTTCCTTGTCCACCTCCTGCTCCTTCTCCTCCTCCTGCTCCTTCTCCACATATTGCTTCTTTTCCACCTCCTGTTTCTTCTCCACCTCCTCTTGGGAAATAAGGAAGGGCAGGTGACAGAAGTGTTAGTGAGGGATCACTTTGGGACCAGTGATCATAATTCCATTAGTTTTAAGATAGCTATGGAGAAGGATAGGTCTGGCCCAAAAGTTAAAATTCTAAATTGGGGAAAGGCCAATTTTGATGGTATTGGACAGGAACTTTCAGAAGTTGATTGGGAGAGTCTGTTGGCAGGCAAAGGGACGTCTGGTAAGTGGGAGGCTTTCAAAAGTGTGTTAACCAGGGTTCAGGGTAAGCACATTCCTTATAAAGTGAAGGGCAAGGCTGGTAGAAGTAGGGAACCTTGGATGACTCGGGAGATTGAGGCACTAGTCAAAAAGAAGAAGGAGGCATATGACATGCATAGGCAGCTGGGATCAAGTGGATCCCTTGAAGAGTATAGAGATTGCCGGAGTAGAGTTAAGAGAGAAATCAGGAGGGCAAAAAGGGGATATGAGATTGCTTTGGCAGATCAGGCAAAGGTGAATCCAAAGAGCTTCTACAAATACATAAAGGGCAAAAGGGTAACTAGGGAGAGAGTAGGGCCTCTTAAGGATCAACAAGGTCATCTATGTGCGGAACCACAAGAGATGGGTGAGATCCTGAATGAATATTTCACATCGGTATTTACGGTTGAGAAAGGCATGGATGTTAAGGAACTTGGGGAAATAAATAGTGATGTCTTGAGGAGTGTACATATTACAGAGAGGGAGGTGCTGGAAGTCTTAACGCGCATCAAGGTAGATAAATCTCCGGGACCTGATGAAATGTATCCCAGGACGTTATGGGAGGTTAGGGAGGAAATTGCGGGTCCCCTAGCAGAGATATTTGAATCATCCACCGCTACAGGTGAGGTGCCTGAAGATTGGAGGGTAGCAAATGTTGTGCCTTTGTTTAAGAAGGGCGGCAGGGAAAAGCCTGGGAACTATAGACCAGTGAGCCTGACATCTGTAGTGGGTAAGTTGTTAGAGGGTATTCTGAGGGACAGAATCTACAGGCATTTGGAGAGGCAGGGACTAATTAGGAACAGTCAGCATGGTTTTGTGAGAGGAAAATCATGTCTCACGAATTTGATTGAGTTTTTTGAAGGGGTAACCAAGAAGATAGATGAGGGCTGTGCAGTAGACGTGGTCTACATGGACTTCAGCAAAGCATTTGACAAGGTACCGCATGGTAGGTTGTTACATAAGGTTAAATCTCATGGGATCCAAGGTGAGGTAGCCCATTGGATACAAAATTGGCTTGACGACAGAAGACAGAGGGTGGTTGTCGAGGGTTGTTTTTCAAACTGGATGCCTGTGTCCAGCGGTGTGCCTCAGGGATCGGTGCTGGGTCCGCTGTTATTTGTTATTTATATTAATGATTTGGATGAGAATTTAGGAGGCATGGTTAGTAAGTTTGCAGATGACACCAAGATTGGTGGCATTGTGGACAGTGAAGAAGGTTATCTAGGATTGCAACGGGATCTTGATAAATTGGGCCAGTGGGCCGATGAATGGCAGATGGAGTTTAATTTAGATAAATGTGAGGTGATGCATTTTGGTAGATCGAATCGGGCCAGGACCTACTCCGTTAATGGTAGGGCGTTGGGGAGAGTTATAGAACAAAGAGATCTAGGAGTACAGATTCATAGCTCCTTGAAAGTGGAGTCACAGGTGGATAGGGTGGTGAAGAAGGCATTCAGCATGCTTGGTTTCATTGGTCAGAACATTGAATGCAGGAGTTGGGATGTCTTGTTGAAGTTGTACAGGGCATTGGTGAGGCCACACTTGGAGTACTGTGTACAGTTCTGGTCACCCTATTATAGAAAGGATATTATTAAACTAGAAAGAGTGCAGAAAAGATTTACTAGGATGCTACCGGGACTTGATGGTTTGACTTACAGGGAGAGGTTAGACAGACTGGGACTTTATTCCCTGGAGAGCAGGAGGTTAAGGGGTGATCTTATAGAAGTCTATAAAATAATGAGGGGCATAGATAAGGTCGACAGTCAAAATCTTTTCCCAAAGGTAGGGGAGTCTATAACGAGGGGGCACAGATTTAAGGTGAGAGGGGAGAGATACAAAAGGATCCAGAGGGGCAATTTTTTCACTCAAAGGGTGGTGAGTGTCTGGAACGAGCTGCCAGAGGCAGTAGTAGAGGCGGGTACAATTTTGTCTTTTAAAAAGCATTTGGACAGTTACATGGGGAAGATGGGTATCAAGGGATATGGGCCAAGTGCAGGCAATTGGGACTAGCTTAGTGGTATAGACTGGGCGACATGGACATGTTGGGCCGAAGGGCCTGTTTCCATGTTGTAACTTCTATGATTCTATGATTCTCCTCCTCCTACTCCTTCTCCTCCTCCTGCTCCCTCTCCAACTCCTGCTCCTTCACCGCCTCCTGCTCCTTCTCCGCCTCCTGCTCCTTGTCCACCTCCTGCTCCTTGTCCACCTCCTGCTCCTTGTCCATCTCCTGCTCCTTTTCCACCTCCTGCTCCTTCTCCTCCTCCTGCTCATTCTCCACCTCCTGCTCCTTCTCAACGTCTGGCTCCATCTCCTCCTCCTGCTCATTCTTCTCTTCGTGCTCCTTCTCCTTCTCCTGCTCCTTCTCCTCGTCCTGCTCCTTCTCTCCTCCTGCTGCGCCTTCTCTTCCTCTGCTCAACCTACTCCTCCTGCTCCTTCTTCTCTTCCTGCTCCTTCTCCGCCTCCTGCTACTCCTCCACCTCATGCTCCTCCACCACATTCAGCTCCACCTCCACCTTCTGCTGATTCCCCTCCACCTGCTCCATCTCCAATTTGTGCTCAACCTCCCCATCCTGCTCCTTCTCCCCCTCCTGCTCCTGCCTTGCCTGCTGCTCCTTCTCCCGTCTTGCTCCTTGACCCCCTCCTGCTCCTGCTCCTACTCTACCTCCTGCTCCTTCTCCGTCTCCTGCTCCTTCTCCTCGTCAAGCTCAACCTCTTCCGACTGCTCCTTCTCCACCTCCTGCTCCTTCTCCACCTCCTGCTCCTTCTCCACCTCCTGCTCCTTCTCTAACTCCTGCTCCTTCTCCACCTCCTGCTCCATCTCCACCTCCTGCTCCTTCTCCACCTCCTCCTACTTCTCCGCCTCCTGCTCCTTCTCCAACTCCTGCCCCTTCTCCACCTCCTGCTCCTTCTCCATCTCCTGCTCCTTCTCCACCTCCTGCTCCTTCTCCACCTCCTGCTCCTTCTCCACCTCCTGCTCCTTCTCCACCTCCTACTCCTTCTCCACCTCCTGCTGCATCTCCACCTCCTGCTCCTTCTCCACCTCCTGCTGCATCTCCACCTCCTCCTGCTTCTTCTCCAACTCCTGATCAACCTCCTCCTCCTGCTCCTTCTCCTCCCCCTGCTCCAACTCCACCTCCTGCTACGTCTCCTCCTCCTGCTCCTTCTCCTCCTCCTGATCCTTCTGCTCCTCCTGATTCTTCTCCACCTCATGCTCCTTCTCCACTCCTGCTCATTCACAATCTCCTCTTCCTTCTTCTCCTCCTTCTCCTCCTCCTGCTCCTTCTCCACCTCCTCCTCCTTGTCTCAGTCCTGCTCCTTCTCCACCTCCTGCTCATTCTCCACCTGCTGTTCCTTCTCCACCTCCTGCTCCTTCTCCTCTTCTTGCTCCATCTCCTCCTCCTGCTCCTTCTCCTCCCCCTGCTCCATCTCCACCACCTGCTCCTTCTCCTCCTCCTGCTCCGATTCCTCCTCCTGCTTCTTCTTCTCCTGCTCCATCTCCACCTTCTGCTCCTTCGCCACCTCCTGCTCAACCTCCTCCTCCTGCTGCTTGTCCACCTCCTGCTCCTTGTCCACCTCCTGCGCATTCTCGCCCTCCTGCTGCATGTCGCCCACCTGCTGCTTCTCGATCTCCTGCTTCTTCTCGCCCTCCTGCTCCTTCTCGCCCTCCTGCTCCTTCTCCACCTCCTGCTCCTTCTCCACCTCCTGCTCCTTCTCCACCTCCTGCTCCTTCTCCACCTCCTGCTCCATCTCCACCTCCTGCTCCTTCTCCACCTCCTCCTACTTCTCCGCCTCCTGCTCCTTCTCCACCTCCTGCCCCTTCTCCACCTCCTGCTCCTTCTCCACCTCCTGCTCCTTCTCCACCTCCTGCTCCTTCTCCACCTCCTGCTCCTTCTCCACCTCCTGCTCCTTCTCCACCTCCTACTCCTTCTCCACCTCCTGCTGCATCTCCACCTCCTGCTCCTTCTCCACCTCCTGCTGCATCTCCACCTCCTCCTGCTTCTTCTCCAACTCCTGATCAACCTCCTCCTCCTGCTCCTTCTCCTCCCCCTGCTCCAACTCCACCTCCTGCTACGTCTCCTCCTCCTGCTCCTTCTCCTCCTCCTGATCCTTCTGCTCCTCCTGATTCTTCTCCACCTCATGCTCCTTCTCCACTCCTGCTCATTCACAATCTCCTCTTCCTTCTTCTCCTCCTTCTCCTCCTCCTGCTCCTTCTCCACCTGCTCCTCCTTGTCTCAGTCCTGCTCCTTCTCCACCTCCTGCTCATTCTCCACCTGCTGTTCCTTCTCCACCTCCTGCTCCTTCTCCTCTTCTTGCTCCATCTCCTCCTCCTGCTCCTTCTCCTCCCCCTGCTCCATCTCCACCACCTGCTCCTTCTCCTCCTCCTGCTCCGATTCCTCCTCCTGCTTCTTCTTCTCCTGCTCCATCTCCACCTTCTGCTCCTTCGCCACCTCCTGCTCAACCTCCTCCTCCTGCTGCTTGTCCACCTCCTGCTCCTTGTCCACCTCCTGCGCATTCTCGCCCTCCTGCTGCATGTCGCCCACCTGCTGCTTCTCGATCTCCTGCTTCTTCTCGCCCTCCTGCTCCTTCTCGCCCTCCTGCTCCTTCTCCACCTCCTGCTCCTTCTCCACCTCCTGCTCCTTCTCCACCTCCTGCTCCTTCTCCACCTCCTGCTCCTTCTCCACCTCCTGCTCCATCTCCACCTCCTGCTCCTTCTCCACCTCCTCCTACTTCTCCGCCTCCTGCTCCTTCTCCACCTCCTGCCCCTTCTCCACCTCCTGCTCCTTCTCCACCTCCTGCTCCTTCTCCACCTCCTGCTCCTTCTCCACCTCCTGCTCCTTCTCCACCTCCTGCTCCTTCTCCACCTCCTGCTCCTTCTCCACCTCCTGCTGCATCTCCACCTCCTGCTCCTTCTCCACCTCCTGCTGCATCTCCACCTCCTCCTGCTTCTTCTCCAACTCCTGATCAACCTCCTCCTCCTGCTCCTTCTCCTCCCCCTGCTCCAACTCCACCTCCTGCTACGTCTCCTCCTCCTGCTCCTTCTCCTCCTCCTGATCCTTCTCGCCCTCCTGCTCCTTCTCCACCTCCTGCTCCTTCTCCACTCCTGCTCATTCACCACCTCCTGCTCCTTCTTCTCCTCCTTCTCTTCCTCCTGCTCCTTCTCCACATCCTGCTGCTTGTCTCCCTCCTCCTCCTTCTCTCCTTCCTTCTCCTTCTCCACCTCCTGCTCGTTCTCATTCTCCTGCTCCTCCTCCTCATCTTGCGCCTTCTCCTTCTCCTACCTCTTCTCCTCCTCCTGCTTCTACTCCTCCTCCTGCTCCTTTATTCTTCTGCTGCTCCTCCTCCAATCCTGCTCCATCTCCACCTCCTGCTACTTCTCCTCCTCCTGCTCCTTCTCCTCCTCCTGATCCGTCTCCTCCTCCTGCTCCTTCTCCTCCTCCTGATCCTTCTCCTCCTCCTGCTCCTTCTTCTACTCCTGCTCCTGCTCATCCTCCTGCTTCTTCTCCAACTTATTCTACTACTCACCCTCCTGGTCCTTCGTTGCCTCCTGCTCCTTCTCAACCGATTGCTTCTTCTCCACCTCCTGTTCCTTCTCCTCCTCCTCCTTCTCCACCTCCTTCTCCTCCTCCACCTCCTTCTCCTCCTCCTGCTCCTTGTCCATCTCCTGCTCCTTCTCCACCTCCTGCTCCTTCTCCTCATCTTGCGCCTTCTCCACCTCTTGCTCCTTCTCCTCCTCCTGCTCCTACTCCTCCTCCTGCTCCTTCTTCTTCTCCTGCTCCTTCTCCACTCCAGATCCATCTCCACATCCTGCTCCTTCTCCTCCTCCTGCTCCTTCTTCTTCTCCTGCTCCTTCTCCACTCCTGCTCCATCTCCACCTCCTGCTCCTTCTCCTCCTCCTGCTCCTTCTCCTCCTCCTGCTCTTTCTCCACCTCCTGCTCCTTGTCTTCCTCCTGCTCCTTCTTCACCTCCTGCTCCTTCTTCACCTCCTGCTCCTTCTCCACCTCATGCTCCTTCTCCACCTCCTGCTCCTTCTCCTCCTCCTGCTCCTTCTTCTTCTCCTGCTCCTTCTCCACTCCTGCTCCATCTCCACCTCTTGCTCCTTCTCCTCCTCCTGCTCCTACTCCTCCTCCTGCTCCTTCTTCTTCTCCTGCTCCTTCTCCACTCCAGCTCCATCTCCACCTCCTGCTCCTTCTCCTCCTCCTGCTCCTTCTTCTTCTCCTGCTCCTTCTCCACTCCTGCTCCATCTCCACCTCCTGCTCCTTCTCCTCCTCCTGCTCCTTCTCCCCCTTCTGCTCTTTCTCCACCTCCTGCTCCTTGTCTCCCTCCTGCTCCTTCTTCACCTCCTGTTCCTTCTTCACCTCCTGCTCCTTCTCCACCTCATGCTCCTTCTCCACCTCATGCTCCTTCTCCACCTCATGCTCCTTCTCCACCTCCTGCTCCTTCTCCACCTTCTGCTCATTCTCCTACTCCTGTTCCGACTCCGCCTCCCGTTCCTTCTTCTTCTCCTGCTCCTTCTCCACTCCTGCTCCATCGCCACCTCCTGATCCTTCTCCTCCTCCTGCTACTTCTCCTCCTCCTGCTCCTTCTCCTCCTCCTGCGCCATCTCCACATCCTGCTCGTTCTCCTTCTCCTGCACCTCCTCCTCCTCCTGCTCCTTCTACTCCGCCTGCTCCTTCTTCTCCTCCTGCTCCTCCTCAATTCCTGCTCCATCTCCAGATCCTGCTCCTTCTCCTCCTCCTCCGCCTCCTGCTCTATCAACTCCTCCTGCTCCCCATCCTGCTCTTTCTCCACCTCCTGCTCCTCCTCCCCTTCTGCTCCTTCTCCCCCTCCTGCTCCTCCTCCCATTCTGCTCCTTCCCCACCTCCTGCTCAATCTCCTGCTCCATCTTGTTCTCAACCCCTGCGCCTTCTGTACCTCCTCATCATTCTCCACCTCCTGCTTCTTCTCCACTTTTGCTCAATCTCCACTTCATGCTCCTTCTCCCGCTTCAGATCCTTCTCCCGCTTCTGCTCCTTCTCCTTCTGCTGCAACTTCTCCAGCTCCTTCTCCTGCTCATTCTCCACGTCCTGCTCCTGCTCCACCTCCTGCTCCTTCTCATCTTGCGCCTTCTTCACCTCCTGCTCCTTCTCCTCCTCCTGCTCCTTCTCGTCCTCCTGCTCCTTCTCCTCCTCCTGCTCCTTCTGCAGCTCTTGCCGCTTCTCATCCTCCTGCTCCTTCTCCTCCTCCTGCTCCGTCACCTTCTCCCCCTCCTTCTCCTCCCCCTGCTCCTTCTCCACGTCCTGCTCCTTCTCCACCTCCTGCTCCTTCTCCACCTGCTGCTCATCCTCCACCTTCTCCTTTTCCTCCTCCTCCTGCTCCTTCAGCTCCTCCAGCTCACCCTCCTCCTCTTGCTCACCCTCCTGCTGCTGCTCCTTCTCCACATACTGCTCCTTCCCCACCTCTTGCTCCATCTCCTCCTCCTTCTTGTTCACCACCCCTGCTCCTTCTCTACCTACTTATCATTCTCCACCTCCTGCTCCTTCTCCTCTTCATGCTCCTTCTCCCGCTCCTGCTCCTACTCCCGCTTCTGCTCCTTCTCACGCTGCTGCTCCTTCTCCCGCTTCAGCTCCTTCTCCCGCTTCTGCTCCTTCTCCACCTCCTGCTTCTTCTCCACTTTTGCTCAATCTCCACTTCATGCTCCTTCTCCCGCTTCAGATCCTTCTCCCGCTTCTGCTCCTTCTCCTTCTGCTGCAACTTCTCCAGCTCCTTCTCCTGCTCATTCTCCACGTCCTGCTCCTGCTCCACCTCCTGCTCCTTCTCATCTTGCGCCTTCTTCACCTCCTGCTCCTTCTCCTCCTCCTGCTCCTTCTCGTCCTCCTGCTCCTTCTCCTCCTCCTGCTCCTTCTGCAGCTCTTGCCGCTTCTCATCCTCCTGCTCCTTCTCCTCCTCCTGCTCCGTCACCTTCTCCCCCTCCTTCTCCTCCCCCTGCTCCTTCTCCACGTCCTGCTCCTTCTCCACCTCCTGCTCCTTCTCCACCTGCTGCTCATCCTCCACCTTCTCCTTTTCCTCCTCCTCCTGCTCCTTCAGCTCCTCCAGCTCACCCTCCTCCTCTTGCTCACCCTCCTGCTGCTGCTCCTTCTCCACATACTGCTCCTTCCCCACCTCTTGCTCCATCTCCTCCTCCTTCTTGTTCACCACCCCTGCTCCTTCTCTACCTACTTATCATTCTCCACCTCCTGCTCCTTCTCCTCTTCATGCTCCTTCTCCCGCTCCTGCTCCTACTCCCGCTTCTGCTCCTTCTCACGCTGCTGCTCCTTCTCCCGCTTCAGCTCCTTCTCCCGCTTCTGCTCCTTCTCCACCTCCTGCTTCTTCTCCACTTTTGCTCAATCTCCACTTCATGCTCCTTCTCCCGCTTCAGATCCTTCTCCCGCTTCTGCTCCTTCTCCTTCTGCTGCAACTTCTCCAGCTCCTTCTCCTGCTCATTCTCCACGTCCTGCTCCTGCTCCACCTCCTGCTCCTTCTCATCTTGCGCCTTCTTCACCTCCTGCTCCTTCTCCTCCTCCTGCTCCTTCTCGTCCTCCTGCTCCTTCTCCTCCTCCTGCTCCTTCTGCAGCTCTTGCCGCTTCTCATCCTCCTGCTCCTTCTCCTCCTCCTGCTCCGTCACCTTCTCCCCCTCCTTCTCCTCCCCCTGCTCCTTCTCCACGTCCTGCTCCTTCTCCACCTCCTGCTCCTTCTCCACCTGCTGCTCATCCTCCACCTTCTCCTTTTCCTCCTCCTCCTGCTCCTTCAGCTCCTCCAGCTCACCCTCCTCCTCTTGCTCACCCTCCTGCTGCTGCTCCTTCTCCACATACTGCTCCTTCCCCACCTCTTGCTCCATCTCCTCCTCCTTCTTGTTCACCACCCCTGCTCCTTCTCTACCTACTTATCATTCTCCACCTCCTGCTCCTTCTCCTCTTCATGCTCCTTCTCCCGCTCCTGCTCCTACTCCCGCTTCTGCTCCTTCTCACGCTGCTGCTCCTTCTCCCGCTTCAGCTCCTTCTCCCGCTTCTGCTCCTTCTCCACCTCCTGCTCCTTCTTCACTCCTGCTCATTCACCACCTCCTGCTCCTCCTTCTCTTCCTTCTTCTCCTCCTGCTCTTTCTCCACCACCTGCTCCTTATCTCGCTCCTGCTCCTTCTTCTTCTCCTGCTCCTTCTTCTTCTCCTGCTCCTTCTCCACTCCTGCCCCATCTCCACCTCCTGCTCCTTCTCCTCCTCCTGCTCCTTTTCCTCCTCCTGCTCCTTCTCCTCCTCCTGCTCCTTCTCCTTCCCGTGCTCCATCTCATCCTCCTGCTCCTTCTCATCCCCCTCCTCCTGCTTCTTCTCCACCTCCTGCTCAACCTCCATCTCCTGCTCCATCTCCTCCTCCTTCTCCTTCTACTCCTCCTGCTCCTTCTCCTCCTCCTGCTGCTTCTCCACCTACTGCTCCTTCTCCACCTCCTCCTCCTACTCCACTTCCTGCTCCTTCTCAGCCACCTCCTCCTGCTCATTCTCTACCTCCTGCTCAACCTCCACCAACTGCTCCTTCTACAGCTGCTCCTCCTGCTCCTTCTTCTCCTCCTGCTCAACCTCCTCCTCTTGCTTCTGCTCCAATTCCTTCCACTACTCCCCCCCTGGTCCTTCTCTGCCTCCTGCTCCGTCTCACCCTCCTGCTCCTTCTCATCCCCCTCCTCCTGCTCCTGCTCCTTCTCCACCTCCTGCTCAACTTCCATCTCCTGCTCCTTCTCCTCCTCCTGCTCCTTCTCCTCCTCCTGCTCCGTCTCCTCCTTCTGCTCCTTCTCCACCTCCTGCTCATTCTCAACCTGCTGCTCAACCTCCACCTGCTCGTTTTCCTCCTCCTCCTCCTGCTCCTTCAGCTCCTCCAGCTCACCCTCCTCCTCTTGCTCACCCTCCTGCTGCTGCTCCTTCTCCACATACTGCTCCTTCCCCACCTCTTGCTCCATCTCCTCCTCCTTCTTGTTCACCACCCCTGCTCCTTCTCTACCTACTTATCATTCTCCACCTCCTGCTCCTTCTCCTCTTCATGCTCCTTCTCCCGCTCCTGCTCCTACTCCCGCTTCTGCTCCTTCTCACGCTGCTGCTCCTTCTCCCGCTTCAGCTCCTTCTCCCGCTTCTGCTCCTTCTCCACCTCCTGCTTCTTCTCCACTTTTGCTCAATCTCCACTTCATGCTCCTTCTCCCGCTTCAGATCCTTCTCCCGCTTCTGCTCCTTCTCCTTCTGCTGCAACTTCTCCAGCTCCTTCTCCTGCTCATTCTCCACGTCCTGCTCCTGCTCCACCTCCTGCTCCTTCTCATCTTGCGCCTTCTTCACCTCCTGCTCCTTCTCCTCCTCCTGCTCCTTCTCGTCCTCCTGCTCCTTCTCCTCCTCCTGCTCCTTCTGCAGCTCTTGCCGCTTCTCATCCTCCTGCTCCTTCTCCTCCTCCTGCTCCGTCACCTTCTCCCCCTCCTTCTCCTCCCCCTGCTCCTTCTCCACGTCCTGCTCCTTCTCCACCTCCTGCTCCTTCTCCACCTGCTGCTCATCCTCCACCTTCTCCTTTTCCTCCTCCTCCTGCTCCTTCAGCTCCTCCAGCTCACCCTCCTCCTCTTGCTCACCCTCCTGCTGCTGCTCCTTCTCCACATACTGCTCCTTCCCCACCTCTTGCTCCATCTCCTCCTCCTTCTTGTTCACCACCCCTGCTCCTTCTCTACCTACTTATCATTCTCCACCTCCTGCTCCTTCTCCTCTTCATGCTCCTTCTCCCGCTCCTGCTCCTACTCCCGCTTCTGCTCCTTCTCACGCTGCTGCTCCTTCTCCCGCTTCAGCTCCTTCTCCCGCTTCTGCTCCTTCTCCACCTCCTGCTTCTTCTCCACTTTTGCTCAATCTCCACTTCATGCTCCTTCTCCCGCTTCAGATCCTTCTCCCGCTTCTGCTCCTTCTCCTTCTGCTGCAACTTCTCCAGCTCCTTCTCCTGCTCATTCTCCACGTCCTGCTCCTGCTCCACCTCCTGCTCCTTCTCATCTTGCGCCTTCTTCACCTCCTGCTCCTTCTCCTCCTCCTGCTCCTTCTCGTCCTCCTGCTCCTTCTCCTCCTCCTGCTCCTTCTGCAGCTCTTGCCGCTTCTCATCCTCCTGCTCCTTCTCCTCCTCCTGCTCCGTCACCTTCTCCCCCTCCTTCTCCTCCCCCTGCTCCTTCTCCACGTCCTGCTCCTTCTCCACCTCCTGCTCCTTCTCCACCTGCTGCTCATCCTCCACCTTCTCCTTTTCCTCCTCCTCCTGCTCCTTCAGCTCCTCCAGCTCACCCTCCTCCTCTTGCTCACCCTCCTGCTGCTGCTCCTTCTCCACATACTGCTCCTTCCCCACCTCTTGCTCCATCTCCTCCTCCTTCTTGTTCACCACCCCTGCTCCTTCTCTACCTACTTATCATTCTCCACCTCCTGCTCCTTCTCCTCTTCATGCTCCTTCTCCCGCTCCTGCTCCTACTCCCGCTTCTGCTCCTTCTCACGCTGCTGCTCCTTCTCCCGCTTCAGCTCCTTCTCCCGCTTCTGCTCCTTCTCCACCTCCTGCTCCTTCTTCACTCCTGCTCATTCACCACCTCCTGCTCCTCCTTCTCTTCCTTCTTCTCCTCCTGCTCTTTCTCCACCACCTGCTCCTTATCTCGCTCCTGCTCCTTCTTCTTCTCCTGCTCCTTCTTCATCTCCTGCTCCTTCTCCACTCCTGCCCCATCTCCACCTCCTGCTCCTTCTCCTCCTCCTGCTCCTTTTCCTCCTCCTGCTCCTTCTCCTCCTCCTGCTCCTTCTCCTTCCCGTGCTCCATCTCATCCTCCTGCTCCTTCTCATCCCCCTCCTCCTGCTTCTTCTCCACCTCCTGCTCAACCTCCATCTCCTGCTCCATCTCCTCCTCCTTCTCCTTCTACTCCTCCTGCTCCTTCTCCTCCTCCTGCTGCTTCTCCACCTACTGCTCCTTCTCCACCTCCTCCTCCTACTCCACTTCCTGCTCCTTCTCAGCCACCTCCTCCTGCTCATTCTCTACCTCCTGCTCAACCTCCACCAACTGCTCCTTCTACAGCTGCTCCTCCTGCTCCTTCTTCTCCTCCTACTCAACCTCCTCCTCTTGCTTCTGCTCCAATTCCTTCCACTACTCCCCCCCTGGTCCTTCTCTGCCTCCTGCTCCGTCTCACCCTCCTGCTCCTTCTCATCCCCCTCCTCCTGCTCCTGCTCCTTCTCCACCTCCTGCTCAACTTCCATCTCCTGCTCCTTCTCCTCCTCCTGCTCCTTCTCCTCCTCCTGCTCCGTCTCCTCCTTCTGCTCCTTCTCCACCTCTTGCTCATTCTCCTCTTCTTGCTCCATCTCCACCTCCTGCTCCTTCTCCTCCTCCAGCTCCTTCTCCACCTCCTGCTCCTTGTCCACCTCCTGCTCAACCTCCACCAACTGATCCTTCTACACCTGCACCTCCTGCTCCTTTTTCTCCTCCTACTCAACCTCCTCCTCCTGCTTCTTCTCCAACTCCTTCTCCTACTCCCCCTCCTGGTCCTTCTCCTACTCCTGCTCCTTCTCCTCCTGCTCCTTCTCCACCTCCTCATCATTCTCCACTTTTGCTCAACCTCCTCCTCCTGCTCCTTCTCCATTTCATGCTCCTGCTCCCGCTCCTGCTCCTACTCCCGCTTCTGCTCCTTCTCCTGCTCCTGCTTCGTCTCCTCTTTGCTGCGATTTCTCCTCCTGCTGCTTCTTCTGCTCCTGCTGCTACTTCTTCACCTCTTCCTCCTGCTCCTTCACCACCTCCTGCTCCTTCTTCACCTCCTTCTCCTCCACCTGCTCCTTCTCGCCTTCCTGCTCCATTTCGCCCTCCTGCTCCTTCTCGACCTCCTGCTCCTTTTACACCTCCTGCTCCTGCTCCTCGTCCTGCTCCTCGTCCTGCTCCTCCTCCTGCTCCTCCTCCTTCTCCTTCTCCTCCTCCTGCTCCTTTTCCACCTCCTGCACCTTCTCCGCCTCCTGCTCCTCCTCCTTCTCCTCCACCTGCTCCTTCTCCGCCTGCTGCTCCTTCTCCACCTATTGCTTCTTTTCCACCTCCTGTTCCTCCTCCACCTTCTTCTCCTCCTCCTGCTACTTCTTCTTCTCCTGCTCCTTTCTCCACCTCCTGTTCCTTCTCCTCCTCCTGATCCTTCTCCACGTCCTTCTCCTCCTCCATCTCCATCTCCTCCTCCTGCTCCTTCTCCTCCACCTGCTCCTTCTCCTCCTCCTGCTCCTTCTCCTCCTCCTGCTCCTTCTCCTCCTCCTGTTTGTTCTCCACCTCCTTCTCCTCCTCCACCTCCTTCTCCTCCTCCTTCTTCGCTCCGGCTCCATCTCCACCTCCTGCTCCTTCTTCTCCTCCAGCTCCTTCTCCTCCTCCTGCTCCTTCTCCACCTCCTCTTCATTCTCCAACTCGTGCTCCTTCTCCACTTTTGCTCAACCTCCTCCTCCTGCTCCTTCTCCATTTCATGCTCCTGCTCCCGCTCTTGCTTCTACTCCCGCTTCTGCTCCTTCTCCTGCTCCTGCTCCGTCTCCTCTTTGCTGCGACTTCTCCTCCTGGTGCTTCTTCTGCTCCTGCTGCTACTTCTTCACCTCTTCCTCCTGCTCCTTCTCCACCTCCTGCTCCTTCTCCACTCCTGCTCATTCACCACCTCCTGCTCCTTCTTCACCTCCTTCTCCTCCACCTGCTCCTTCTCGCCCTCCTGCTCCATTTCGCCCTCCTGCTCCTTCTCGACCTCCTTCTCCTTTTACACCTCCTGCTCCTGCTCCTCGTCCTGCTCCTCGTCCTGCTCCTCGTCCTGCTCCTCCTCCTGCTCCTCCTCCTTCTCCTTCTCCTCCTCCTGCTCCTTTTCCACCTCCTGCACCTTCTCCGCCTCCTGCTCCTCCTCCTTCTCCTCCACCTGCTCCTTCTCCACCTGCTGCTCCTTCTCCACCTATTGCTTCTTTTCCACCTCCTGTTCCTCCTCCACCTTCTTCTCCTCCTCCTGCTACTTCTTCTTCTCCTGCTCCTTTCTCCACCTCGTGTTCCTTCTCCTCCTCCTGATCCTTCTCCACGTCCTTCTACTCCTCCATCTCCATCTCCTCCTCCTGCTCCTTCTCCTCCACCTGCTCCTTCTCCTCCTCCTGCTCCTTCTCCTCCTCCTGTTTGTTCTCCACCTCCTTCTCCTCCTCCACCTCCTTCTCCTCCTCCTTCTCCACTCCGGCTCCATCTCCACCTCCTGCTCCTTCTTCTCCTCCAGCTCCTTCTCCTCCTCCTGCTCCTTCTCCACCTCCTCTTCATTCTCCAACTCGTGCTCCTTCTCCACTTTTGCTCAACCTCCTCCTCCTGCTCCTTCTCCACTTCATGCTCCTTCTCCCGCTCCTGCTCCTACTCCCGCTTCTGCTCCTTCTCCCGCTCCTGCTCCGTCTCCTCTTGCTGCTACTTCTCCTCCTGCTGCTTCTTCTGCTCCTGCTGTTACTTCTTCACGTCTTTCTCCTGCTCCTTCTCCACCTCCTGCTCCATGTCTCCCTCCTGCTCCTTGTCCAGCTACTGCTCCTTTTCCACCTCCTGCATCTTCTCCGCCTCCTGCTCCTTCTCCACATATTGCTTCTTTTCCACCTCCTGTTCCTTCTCTTCCTCCTGCTCCTTCTCCACCTCCTTCTCCTCCTCCACCTCCTTCTCCTCCTCCTGCTACTTCTTATTCTCCTACTCCTTCTCCTCCTCCTGCTCTTTCTCCTCCTCCTGCTCCTTCTCCTCCTCCTGCTTCTTCTCCACCTCCTGTTCCTTCTCCTACTCCTGATCCTTCCCCACGTCCTTCTCCTCCTCCATCTACTTCTCCTCCTCCTGCTCCTTGTCCACCTCCTGCTCCTTCTCCACCTCCTGCTCCTTGTCCACCTCCGGCTCAATGTCCACCTCCTGCTCATTGTCCACCTCCTCCTCCGTGTCCACCTCCTGATCCTTGTCCACCTCCTGCTCATTGTACACCTCCTGCTCCTTGTCCACCTAGTGCTCCATCTCGCCCTCCTGCTCCATCTCGTCCTCCAGCTCCTTCTCGCCCTCCTGCTCCTTCTCGCCCTCCTGCTCCTTCTCGCCCTCCTGCTCCTTCTCGCCCTCCTGCTCGTTCTCGCCCTCCTGCTCCTTCTCGCCCTCCTGCTCCTTCTCCACCTCCTGCTCCTTCTCCACCTCCTGCTCCTTCTCCACCTCCTGCTCCCTCTTCTCCTCCTGCTCCTGCTCCTCCTCCTGCTTCTTCTGCAAATCCTTCTCATACTCGCCCTCCTGATCCTTTTCCGCCACCTGCTCGTTCTCCACCTGTTGCTTCTTCTCCTCCTCCTGTTCCTTGTCCACCTCCTGCTCCTTCTCCTCCTCCTGCTCCTTCTCCTCCTCCTACTCCTTCTCCTCCTCCTGCTCCCTCTCCAACTCCTGCTCCTTCTCCGCCTCCTGCTCCTTCTCCGCCTCCTGCTCCTTGTCCACCTCCTGCTCCTTGTCCACCTCCTGCTTCTTGTCCATCTCCTGCTCCTTTTCCACCTCCTGCTCCTTCTCCTCCTCCTGCTCATTCTCCACCTCCTGCTCCTTATTCTCCTCCTGCGCCTGCTCCTTCCTCCTGCTTCTTCTCCAACTCCTTCTCCTACTCGCCCTCCTGGTCCTTTTCAGCCACCTGCTCGTTCTCCACCTGTTGCTTCTTCTGCTCCTCCTGCTCCTTGTCCACCTGCTGCTCCTTGTCCACCTCCTGCTCCTTCTCCACCTACAGCTCCTTCTTTACTCCTGCTCATTCACCACCTCCTGCTCCTTCTTCTCCTCCTTCTCCTTCTCCTCCTCCTGCTCCTTCTCTACCTCCATCTCTTTGACTCCCTCCTGCTCCTTATCTCCCTCCTGCTCCTTTTCCACCTCCTGCTGCTACGTCCCCTGCTGGTCCTTCTCCGCCTCCTGCTTCTTCTCCACCTATTGCTTCTTTTCCACCTCCTGTTCCTTCTCTTCCTCCTGCTCCTTCTCCACCTCCTCCTCCTCCTCCACCTCCTTCTCCTCCTCCTGCTCCTTCTTCTTCTCCTGCTCCTTCTCCTCCTCCTGCTCCTTCTCCACCTCCTGCTCCTTGTCCACCTCCTGCTCCTTGTCCAACTCCTGCTCTTTGACCACCTCCTGCTCCTTCTTCTCCTCCTTCTCCTCCTCCTGCTCCTGCTCCACCTCCTGCTCTTTGATTCCCTCCTGATCCTTGTCTCCATTCTGCTCCTTCTCCACCTCCTGCTCCTTCTCCACCTCCTGCTCCATCTCCAACTCCTGCTCCTTCTCTTTCTCCTGATCCTTCCCCACCTCCTTCTCATTGTCCACCTCCTGCTCTGTGTCCATCTCCTGATCCTTGTCCACCTCCTGCACCTTGTGCACCTCCTGCTCCTTGTCCACCTCGTGCTCCTTCTCGCCATCCTGCTCCTTCTCGTCCTCCAGCTCCTTCACGCCCTCCTGCTCCTTCCTGCCCTCCTGCTCATTGTCCACCTCCTGCTCCTTCTCCTTTTCTGCTCATTCACCACCTCCTGCTCCATCTTCTCCTCCTTCTCCTCCTCCTGCTCCTTCTCCACCTCCTCCTCCTTCTCCACCTCCTGCTCTTTTCTCCCTCCTGCTCCTTCTCCACCTCCTGCTCCTTCTTGACCTCCTCCTCCTTCTCCACCTCCTGCTCCTTCTCGACCTCCTCCTCCTTCTCCTTCTCCTGTTCCTTCTTCTTCTCCTGCTCCTTCTCCACTCCTGCTCCTTCTCCTCCTCCTGCTCCTTTTCATTCTCCTGCTCCTTCTCCGGCTCCTGCTCCTCCTCCTTCTCCTCCTCCTGCTGCTTGTACATCTCCTGCGCCTTGTCCACTCCTGCGCCTTCTCGCCTTCCTGCTCCATCTCGCCCTCCTGCTCCTTCTCGACCTCCTGCTCCTTCTCGACCTCCTGCTCCTTTTCCTCCTCCTGCTCCTTTTCCTCCTCCTGCTCCTTCTCCTTCTCCTCCTCCTTCTCCTTCTCCTCCTCCTGCTCCTTTTCCACCTCCTGCTCCTTCTCCGCCTCCTGCTCCTCCTCCTTCTCCTCCTCCTGCTCCTTCTCTACATCCTGCTCCATGTCTCCCTCCTGCTCCTTCTCTACCGACTGCTCCTTTTCCACCTCCTGCACCTTCTCCGCCTCCTGCTCCTCCTCCTTCTCCTCCACCTGCTCCTTCTCCGCCTGCTGCTCCTTCTCCACCTATTGCTTCTTTTCCAACTCCTGTTCCTCCTCCACCTTCTTCTCCTCCTCCTGCTACTTCTTCTTAAGCTGCTCCTTCTCCTCCACCTGCTCCTTCTCCGCCTGCTGCTCCTTCTCCACCTATTGCTTCTTCTCCACCTCCTGCTCCTTCTCCTCCTCCTGCTCCTTCTCCTCCTTCTGTTCCTTCTTCTTCTCCTGCTCCTTCTCCACTCCTGCTCCTTCTCCTCCTCCTGCTCCTTTTCCACCTCCTGTTCCTTCTCCGCCTCCTGCTCCTCCTCCTTCTCCTCCACCTGCTCCTTCTCTACCTCCTGCTCCATGTCTCCCTCCTGCTCCTTCTCCACCTACTGCTCCTTTTCCACCTCCTGCACCTTCTCCGCCTCCTGCTCCTCCTCCTTCTCCTCCACCTGGTCCTTCTCCGCCTGCTGCTCCTTCTCCACCTATTGCTTCTTTTCCACCTCCTGTTCCTCCTCCACCACCTTCTCCTCCTCCTGCTACTTCTTCTTAAGCTGCTCCTTCTCCTCCACCTGCTCCTTCTCCGCCTGCTGCTCCTTCTCCACCTATTGCTTCTTCTCCACCTCCCGTTCTTTCTCCTCCTCCTGATCCTTCTCCACGTCCTTCTCCTCCTCCATCTCCATCTCCTCCTCCTGCTCCTTCTCCTCCTCCTGCTTCTTCTCCACCTCCTGTTTCTTCTCCACCTCCTGTTCCTTCTCCTCCTCCTGATCTTTCTCCACCTCCTTCTCCTCCTCCACCTCCTTCTCCTCCTCCTTCTCCACTCCGGCTCCATCTCCACCTCCTGCTCCTTCTTCTCCTCCAGTTCCTTCTCCTCCTCCTGCTCCTTCTCCACATCCTCTTCATTCTCCAACTCGTGCTCCTTCTCCACTTTTGCTCAACCTCCTCCTCGTGCTCCTTCTCCACTTCATGCTCCTTCTCGACCTCCTGCTCCTTCTCGACCTCCTGCTCCTTTTCCTCCTCCTGCTCCTTTTCCTCCTCCTGCTCCTTCTCCTTCTCCTCCTCCTTCTCCTTCTCCTCCTCCTGCTCCTTTTCCACCTCCTGCTCCTTCTTCGCCTCCTGCTCCTCCTCCTTCTCCTCCTCCTGCTCCTTCTCTACCTCCTGCTCCAAGTCTCCCTCCTGCTCCTTCTCTACCGACTGCTCCTTTTCCACCTCCTGCACCTTCTCCGCCTCCTGCTCCTCCTCCTTCTCCTCCACCTGCTCCTTCTCCGCCGGCTGCTCCTTCTCCACCTATTGCTTCTTTTCCACCTCCTGTTCCTCCTCCACCTTCTTCTCCTCCTCCTGCTACTTCTTCTTAAGCTGCTCCTTCTCCTCCACCTGCTCCTTCTCCGCCTGCTGCTCCTTCTCCACCTATTGCTTCTTCTCCACCTCCTGCTCCTTCTCCTCCTCCTGCTCCTTCTCCTCCTTCTGTTCCTTCTTCTTCTCCTGCTCCTTCTCCACTCCTGCTCCTTCTCCTCCTCCTGCTCCTTTTCCTTCTCCTGCTCCTTCTCCGGCTCCTGCTCCTCCTCCTGCTCCTCCTCCTGCTGCTTGTACATCTCCTGCGCCTTGTCCACTCCTGCGCATTCTCGCCCTCCTGCTCCATCTGCCCTCCTGCTCCTTCTCGACCTCCTGCTCCTTTTCCACCTCCTGCTCCTTCTCCGCCTCCTGCTCCTCCTCCTGCTCCTCCTCCTGCCCCTCCTCCTTCTCCTTCTCCTCCTCCTGCTCCTTTTCCACCTCCTGTTCCTTCTCCGCCTCCTGCTCCTCCTCCTTCTCCTCCACCTGCTCCTTCTCCACCTCCTGCTCCATGTCTCCCTCCTGCTCCTCCTCCACCTACTGCTCCTTTTCCACCTCCTGCACCTTCTCCGCCTCCTGCTCCTCCTCCTTCTCCTCCACCTGCTCCTTCTCCGCCTGCTGCTCCTTCTCCACCTATTGCTTCTTCTCCACCTCCTGTTCCTTCTCCTCCTCCTGATCCTTCTCCACGTCCTTCTCCTCCTCCATCTCCATCTCCTCCTCCTGCTCCTTCTCCTCCTCCTGCTCCTTCTCCTCCTCCTGCTCCTTCTCCTCCTCCTGCTTCTTCTCCACCTCCTGTTTCTTCTCCACCTCCTGTTCCTTCTCCTCCTCCTGATCTTTCTCCACCTCCTTCTCCTCCTCCACCTCCTTCTCCTCCTCCTTCTCCACTCCGGCTCCATCTCCACCTCCTGCTCCTTCTTCTCCTCCAGCTCCTTCTCCTCCTCCTGCTCCTTCTCCACCTCCTCTTCATTCTCCAACTCGTGCTCCTTCTCCACTTTTGCTCAACCTCCTCCTCCTGCTCCTTCTCCACTTCATGCTCCTTCTCCCGCTCCTGCTCCTACTCCCGCTTCTGCTCCTTCTCCCGCTCCTGCTCCGTCTCCTCTTGCTGCTACTTCTCCTCCTGCTGCTTCATCTGCTCCTGCTGCTACTTCTTCAATTCTTTCTCCTGCTCCTTCTCCACCTCCTGCTCCATGTCTCCCTCCTGCTCCTTCTCCACCGACTGCTTCTTTTCCACCTCCTGTTCCTTCTCTTCCTCCTGCTCCTTCTCCACGTCCTTCTCCTCCTCCACCTCCTTCTCCTCCTCCTGCTACTTCTTCTTCTCCTGCTCCTTCTCCTCCTCCTGCTCCTTCTTCTTCTCCTGCTCCTTCTCCTCCTCCTGCTCCTTCTCCACCTCCTGCTCCTTGTCCACCTCCTGCTCCTTGTCCAACTCCTGCTCCTTGACCACCTCCTGCTCCTTCTTCTCCTCCTTCTCCTCCTCATGCTCCTGCTCCACCTCCTGCTCTTTGATTCCCTCCTGATCCTTGTCTCCATTCTGCTCCTTCTCCACCTCCTGCTCCTTCTCCACCTCCTGCTCCATCTCCAACTCCTGCTCCTTCTCCTCTTCCTCCTTCTTCTCCACCTCCTGTTCATTCTCCTCCTCCTGATCCTTCTCCACGTCCTTCTCCTCCTCCATCTCCTTCTCCTCCTCCTGCTCCTTGTCCACCTCCTGCTCCTTCTCGACCTCCTGCTCCTTTTCCACCTCCTGCTCCTTCTCCGCCTCCTGCTCCTCCTCCTGCTCCTCCTCCTGCCCCTCCTCCTTCTCCTTCTCCTCCTCCTGCTCCTTTTCCACCTCCTGTTCCTTTTCCGCCTCCTGCTCCTCCTCCTTCTCCTCCACCTGCTCCTTCTCCACCTCCTGCTCCATGTCTCCCTCCTGCTCCTCCTCCACCTACTGCTCCTTTTCCACCTCCTGCACCTTCTCCGCCTCCTGCTCCTCCTCCTTCTCCTCCACCTGCTCCTTCTCCGCCTGCTGCTCCTTCTCCACCTATTGCTTCTTCTCCACCTCCTGTTCCTTCTCCTCCTCCTGATCCTTCTCCACGTCCTTCTCCTCCTCCATCTCCATCTCCTCCTCCTGCTCCTTCTCCTCCTCCTGCTCCTTCTCCTCCTCCTGCTCCTTCTCCTCCTCCTGCTTCTTCTCCACCTCCTGTTTCTTCTCCACCTCCTGTTCCTTCTCCTCCTCCTGATCTTTCTCCACCTCCTTCTCCTCCTCCACCTCCTTCTCCTCCTCCTTCTCCACTCCGGCTCCATCTCCACCTCCTGCTCCTTCTTCTCCTCCAGCTCCTTCTCCTCCTGCTCCTTCTCCACCTCCTCTTCATTCTCCAACTCGTGCTCCTTCTCCACTTTTGCTCAACCTCCTCCTCCTGCTCCTTCTCCACTACATGCTCCTTCTCCCGCTCCTGCTCCTACTCCCGCTTCTGCTCCTTCTCCCGCTCCTGCTCCGTCTCCTCTTGCTGCTACTTCTCCTCCTGCTGCTTCTTCTGCTCCTGCTGTTACTTCTTCACGTCTTTCTCCTGCTCCTTCTCCACCTCCTGCTCCATGTCTCCCTCCTGCTCCTTGTCCAGCTACTGCTCCTTTTCCACCTCCTGCACCTTCTCCGCCTCCTGCTCCTTCTCCACATATTGCTTCTTTTCCACCTCCTGTTCCTTCTCTTCCTCCTGCTCCTTCTCCACCTCCTTCTCCTCTTCCACCTCCTTCTCCTCCTCCTGCTACTTCTTCTTCTCCTACTCCTTCTCCTCCTCCTGCTCTTTCTCCTCCTCCTGCTCCTTCTCCTCCTCCTGCTTCTTCTCCACCTCCTGTTCCTTCTCCTCCTCCTGATCCTTCTCCACGTCCTTCTCCTCCTCCATCTACTTCTCCTCCTCCTGCTCCTTGTCCACCTCCTGCTCCTTATCTACCTCCTGCTCCTTGTCCACCTCCGGCTCATTGTCCACCTCCTGCTCCGTGTCCACCTCGTGATCCTTGTCCACCTCCTGCTCATTGTACACCTCCTGCTCCTTGTCCACCTAGTGCTCCATCTCGCCCTCCTGCTCCATCTCGTCCTCCAGCTCCTTCTCGCCCTCCTGCTCCTTCTCGCCCTCCTGCTCCTTCTCGCCCTCCTGCTCCTTCTCGCCCTCCTGCTCCTTCTCCACCTCCTGCTCCTTCTCCATCTCCTGCTCCCTCTACTCCTCCTGCTCCTGCTCCTCCTCCTGCTTCTTCTGCAAATCCTTCTCATACTCGCCCTCCTGGTCCTTTTCCGCCACCTGCTCGTTCTCCACCTGTTGCTTCTTCTCCTCCTCCTGTTCCTTGTCCACCTCCTGCTCCTTCTCCTCCTCCTGCTCCTTCTCCACATATTGCTTCTTTTCCACCTCCTGTTTCTTCTCCACCTCCTCTTGGGAAATAAGGAAGGGCAGGTGACAGAAGTGTTAGTGAGGGATCACTTTGGGACCAGTGATCATAATTCCATTAGTTTTAAGATAGCTATGGAGAAGGATAGGTCTGGCCCAAAAGTTAAAATTCTAAATTGGGGAAAGGCCAATTTTGATGGTATTGGACAGGAACTTTCAGAAGTTGATTGGGAGAGTCTGTTGGCAGGCAAAGGGACGTCTGGTAAGTGGGAGGCTTTCAAAAGTGTGTTAACCAGGGTTCAGGGTAAGCACATTCCTTATAAAGTGAAGGGCAAGGCTGGTAGAAGTAGGGAACCTTGGATGACTCGGGAGATTGAGGCACTAGTCAAAAAGAAGAAGGAGGCATATGACATGCATAGGCAGCTGGGATCAAGTGGATCCCTTGAAGAGTATAGAGATTGCCGGAGTAGAGTTAAGAGAGAAATCAGGAGGGCAAAAAGGGGATATGAGATTGCTTTGGCAGATCAGGCAAAGGTGAATCCAAAGAGCTTCTACAAATACATAAAGGGCAAAAGGGTAACTAGGGAGAGAGTAGGGCCTCTTAAGGATCAACAAGGTCATCTATGTGCGGAACCACAAGAGATGGGTGAGATCCTGAATGAATATTTCACATCGGTATTTACGGTTGAGAAAGGCATGGATGTTAAGGAACTTGGGGAAATAAATAGTGATGTCTTGAGGAGTGTACATATTACAGAGAGGGAGGTGCTGGAAGTCTTAACGCGCATCAAGGTAGATAAATCTCCGGGACCTGATGAAATGTATCCCAGGACGTTATGGGAGGTTAGGGAGGAAATTGCGGGTCCCCTAGCAGAGATATTTGAATCATCCACCGCTACAGGTGAGGTGCCTGAAGATTGGAGGGTAGCAAATGTTGTGCCTTTGTTTAAGAAGGGCGGCAGGGAAAAGCCTGGGAACTATAGACCAGTGAGCCTGACATCTGTAGTGGGTAAGTTGTTAGAGGGTATTCTGAGGGACAGAATCTACAGGCATTTGGAGAGGCAGGGACTAATTAGGAACAGTCAGCATGGTTTTGTGAGAGGAAAATCATGTCTCACGAATTTGATTGAGTTTTTTGAAGGGGTAACCAAGAAGATAGATGAGGGCTGTGCAGTAGACGTGGTCTACATGGACTTCAGCAAAGCATTTGACAAGGTACCGCATGGTAGGTTGTTACATAAGGTTAAATCTCATGGGATCCAAGGTGAGGTAGCCCATTGGATACAAAATTGGCTTGACGACAGAAGACAGAGGGTGGTTGTCGAGGGTTGTTTTTCAAACTGGATGCCTGTGTCCAGCGGTGTGCCTCAGGGATCGGTGCTGGGTCCGCTGTTATTTGTTATTTATATTAATGATTTGGATGAGAATTTAGGAGGCATGGTTAGTAAGTTTGCAGATGACACCAAGATTGGTGGCATTGTGGACAGTGAAGAAGGTTATCTAGGATTGCAACGGGATCTTGATAAATTGGGCCAGTGGGCCGATGAATGGCAGATGGAGTTTAATTTAGATAAATGTGAGGTGATGCATTTTGGTAGATCGAATCGGGCCAGGACCTACTCCGTTAATGGTAGGGCGTTGGGGAGAGTTATAGAACAAAGAGATCTAGGAGTACAGATTCATAGCTCCTTGAAAGTGGAGTCACAGGTGGATAGGGTGGTGAAGAAGGCATTCAGCATGCTTGGTTTCATTGGTCAGAACATTGAATGCAGGAGTTGGGATGTCTTGTTGAAGTTGTACAGGGCATTGGTGAGGCCACACTTGGAGTACTGTGTACAGTTCTGGTCACCCTATTATAGAAAGGATATTATTAAACTAGAAAGAGTGCAGAAAAGATTTACTAGGATGCTACCGGGACTTGATGGTTTGACTTACAGGGAGAGGTTAGACAGACTGGGACTTTATTCCCTGGAGAGTAGGAGGTTAAGGGGTGATCTTATAGAATTCTATAAAATAATGAGGGGCATAGATAAGGTCGACAGTCAAAATCTTTTCCCAAAGGTAGGGGAGTCTATAACGAGGGGGCACAGATTTAAGGTGAGAGGGGAGAGATACAAAAGGATCCAGAGGGGCAATTTTTTCACTCAAAGGGTGGTGAGTGTCTGGAACGAGCTGCCAGAGGCAGTAGTAGAGGCGGGTACAATTTTGTCTTTTAAAAAGCATTTGGACAGTTACATGGGGAAGATGGGTATCAAGGGATATGGGCCAAGTGCAGGCAATTGGGACTAGCTTAGTGGTATAGACTGGGCGACATGGACATGTTGGGCCGAAGGGCCTGTTTCCATGTTGTAACTTCTATGATTCTATGATTCTCCTCCTCCTACTCCTTCTCCTCCTCCTGCACCCTCTCCAACTCCTGCTCCTTCACCGCCTCCTGCTCCTTCTCCGCCTCCTGCTCCTTGTCCACCTCCTGCTCCTTGTCCACCTCCTGCTCCTTGTCCATCTCCTGCTCCTTTTCCACCTCCTGCTCCTTCTCCTCCTCCTGCTCATTCTCCACCTCCTGCTCCTTCTCAACGTCTGGCTCCATCTCCTCCTCCTGCTCATTCTTCTCTTCGTGCTCCTTCTCCTTCTCCTGCTCCTTCTCCTCGTCCTGCTCCTTCTCTCCTCCTCCTGCGCCTTCTCTTCCTCTGCTCAACCTACTCCTCCTGCTCCTTCTTCTCTTCCTGCTCCTTCTCCGCCTCCTGCTACTCCTCCACCTCATGCTCCTCCACCACATTCAGCTCCACCTCCACCTTCTGCTGCTTCCCCTCCACCTGCTCCATCTTCAATTTGTGCTCAACCTCCCCATCCTGCTCCTTCTCCCCCTCCTGCTCCTGCCTTGCCTGCTGCTCCTTCTCCCGTCTTGCTCCTTGACCCCCTCCTGCTCCTGCTCCTACTCTACCTCCTGCTCCTTCTCCGTCTCCTGCTCCTTCTCCTCGTCAAGCTCAACCTCTTCCGACTGCTCCTTCTCCACCTCCTGCTCCTTCTCCACCTCCTGCTCCTTCTCCACCTCCTGCTCCTTCTCTACCTCCTGCTCCTTCTCCACCTCCTGCTCCATCTCCACCTCCTGCTCCTTCTCCACCTCCTCCTACTTCTCCGCCTCCTGCTCCTTCTCCACCTCCTGCCCCTTCTCCACCTCCTGCTCCTTCTCCACCTCCTGCTCCTTCTCCACCTCCTGCTCCTTCTCCACCTCCTGCTCCTTCTCCACCTCCTGCTCCTTCTCCACCTCCTACTCCTTCTCCACCTCCTGCTGCATCTCCACCTCCTACTCCTTCTCCACCTCCTGCTGCATCTCCACCTCCTGCTCCTTCTCCACCTCCTGCTGCATCTCCACCTCCTCCTGCTTCTTCTCCAACTCCTGATCAACCTCCTCCTCCTGCTCCTTCTCCTCCCCCTGCTCCAACTCCACCTCCTGCTACGTCTCCTCCTCCTGCTCCTTCTCCTCCTCCTGATCCTTCTGCTCCTCCTGATTCTTCTCCACCTCATGCTCCTTCTCCACTCCTGCTCATTCACAATCTCCTCTTCCTTCTTCTCCTCCTTCTCCTCCTCCTGCTCCTTCTCCACCTCCTCCTCCTTGTCTCAGTCCTGCTCCTTCTCCACCTCCTGCTCATTCTCCACCTGCTGTTCCTTCTCCACCTCCTGCTCCTTCTCCTCTTCTTGCTCCATCTCCTCCTCCTGCTCCTTCTCCTCCCCCTGCTCCATCTCCACCACCTGCTCCTTCTCCTCCTCCTGCTCCGATTCCTCCTCCTGCTTCTTCTTCTCCTGCTCCATCTCCACCTTCTGCTCCTTCGCCACCTCCTGCTCAACCTCCTCCTCCTGCTGCTTGTCCACCTCCTGCTCCTTGTCCACCTCCTGCGCATTCTCGCCCTCCTGCTGCATGTCGCCCACCTGCTGCTTCTCGATCTCCTGCTTCTTCTCGCCCTCCTGCTCCTTCTCGCCCTCCTGCTCCTTCTCCACCTCCTGCTCCTTCTCCACCTCCTGCTCCTTCTCCACCTCCTGCTCCTTCTCCACCTCCTGCTCCTTCTCCACCTCCTGCTCCATCTCCACCTCCTGCTCCTTCTCCACCTCCTCCTACTTCTCCGCCTCCTGCTCCTTCTCCACCTCCTGCCCCTTCTCCACCTCCTGCTCCTTCTCCACCTCCTGCTCCTTCTCCACCTCCTGCTCCTTCTCCACCTCCTGCTCCTTCTCCACCTCCTGCTCCTTCTCCACCTCCTGCTCCTTCTCCACCTCCTGCTGCATCTCCACCTCCTGCTCCTTCTCCACCTCCTGCTGCATCTCCACCTCCTCCTGCTTCTTCTCCAACTCCTGATCAACCTCCTCCTCCTGCTCCTTCTCCTCCCCCTGCTCCAACTCCACCTCCTGCTACGTCTCCTCCTCCTGCTCCTTCTCCTCCTCCTGATCCTTCTCGCCCTCCTGCTCCTTCTCCACCTCCTGCTCCTTCTCCACTCCTGCTCATTCACCACTTCCTGCTCCTTCTTCTCCTCCTTCTCTTCCTCCTGCTCCTTCTCCACATCCTGCTGCTTGTCTCCCTCCTCCTCCTTCTCTCCTTCCTTCTCCTTCTCCACCTCCTGCTCGTTCTCATTCTCCTGCTCCTCCTCCTCATCTTGCGCCTTCTCCTTCTCCTACCTCTTCTCCTCCTCCTGCTTCTACTCCTCCTCCTGCTCCTTTATTCTTCTGCTGCTCCTCCTCCAATCCTGCTCCATCTCCACCTCCTGCTACTTCTCCTCCTCCTGCTCCTTCTCCTCCTCCTGATCCGTCTCCTCCTCCTGCTCCTTCTCCTCCTCCTCATCCTTCTCCTCCTCCTGCTCCTTCTTCTACTCCTGCTCCTGCTCATCCTCCTGCTTCTTCTCCAACTTATTCTACTACTCACCCTCCTGGTCCTTCGTTGCCTCCTGCTCCTTCTCAACCGATTGCTTCTTCTCCACCTCCTGTTCCTTCTCCTCCTCCTCCTTCTCCACCTCCTTCTCCTCCTCCACCTCCTTCTCCTCCTCCTGCTCCTTGTCCATCTCCTGCTCCTTCTCCACCTCCTGCTCCTTCTCCTCATCTTGCGCCTTCTCCACCTCTTGCTCCTTCTCCTCCTCCTGCTCCTACTCCTCCTCCTGCTCCTTCTTCTTCTCCTGCTCCTTCTCCACTCCAGCTCCATCTCCACCTCCTGCTCCTTCTCCTCCTCCTGCTCCTTCTTCTTCTCCTGCTCCTTCTCCACTCCTGCTCCATCTCCACCTCCTGCTCCTTCTCCTCCTCCTGCTCCTTCTCCTCCTCCTGCTCTTTCTCCACCTCCTGCTCCTTGTCTTCCTCCTGCTCCTTCTTCACCTCCTGCTCCTTCTTCACCTCCTGCTCCTTCTCCACCTCATGCTCCTTCTTCACCTCCTGCTCCTTCTCCTCCTCCTGCTCCTTCTTCTTCTCCTGCTCCTTCTCCACTCCTGCTCCATCTCCACCTCTTGCTCCTTCTCCTCCTCCTGCTCCTACTCCTCCTCCTGCTCCTTCTTCTTCTCCTGCTCCTTCTCCACTCCAGCTCCATCTCCACCTCCTGCTCCTTCTCCTCCTCCTGCTCCTTCTTCTTCTCCTGCTCCTTCTCCACTCCTGCTCCTTCTCCACCTCCTGCTCCTTCTCCTCCTCCTGCTCCTTCTCCTCCTCCTGCTCTTTCTCCACCTCCTGCTCCTTGTCTCCCTCCTGCTCCTTCTTCACCTCCTGCTCCTTCTTCACCTCCTGCTCCTTCTCCACCTCATGCTCCTTCTCCACCTCATGCTCCTTCTCCACCTCATGCTCCTTCTCCACCTCCTGCTCCTTCTCCACCTTCTGCTCATTCTCCTACTCCTGTTCCGACTCCTCCTCCCGTTCCTTCTTCTTCTCCTGCTCCTTCTCCACTCCTGCTCCATCGCCACCTCCTGATCCTTCTCCTCCTCCTGCTACTTCTCCTCCTCCTGCTCCTTCTCCTCCTCCTGCGCCATCTCCACATCCTGCTCGTTCTCCTTCTCCTGCACCTCCTCCTCCTCCTGCTCCTTCTACTCCGCCTGCTCTTTCTTCTCCTCCTGCTCCTCCTCAATTCCTGCTCCATCTCCAGATCCTGCTCCTTCTCCTCCTCCTCCGCCTCCTGCTCCATCAACTCCTCCTGCTCCCCATCCTGCTCTTTCTCCACCTCCTGCTCCTCCTCCCCTTCTACTCCTTCTCCCCCTCCTGCTCCTCCTCCCATTCTGCTCCTTCCCCACCTCCTGCTCAATCTCCTGCTCCATCTTGTTCTCAACCCCTGCGCCTTCTGTACCTCCTCATCATTCTCCACCTCCTGCTTCTTCTCCACTTTTGCTCAATCTCCACTTCATGCTCCTTCTCCCGCTTCAGATCCTTCTCCCGCTTCTGCTCCTTCTCCTTCTGCTGCAACTTCTCCAGCTCCTTCTCCTGCTCCTTCTCCACGTCCTGCTCCTTCTCCACCTCCTGCTCCTTCTCCTCATCTTGCGCCTTCTTCACCTCTTGCTCCTTCTCCTCCTCCTGCTCCTTCTCCTCCTCCTGCTCCTTCTCCTCCTCCTGCTCCTTCTGCAGCTCCTGCCGCTTCTCATCCTCCTGCTCCTCCTCCTCATCTTGCGCCTTCTCCTTCTCCCCCTCCTTCTCCTCCCCCTGCTCCTTCTCCACGTCCTGCTCCTTCTCCACCTCCTGCTCCTTCTCCACCTGCTGCTCATCCTCCACCTTCTCCTTTTCCTCCTCCTCCTGCTCCTTCAGCTCCATTAGCTCACCCTCCTCCTCTTGCTCACACTCCTGCTGCTGCTCCTTCTCCACATACTGCTCCTTCCCCACCTCTTGCTCCATCTCCTCCTCCTTCTTGTTCACCACCCCTGCTCCTTCTCTACCTACTTATCATTCTCCACCTCCTGCTCCTTCTCCTCTTCATGCTCCTTCTCCCGCTCCTGCTCCTACTCCCGCTTCTGCTCCTTCTCACGCTGCTGCTCCTTCTCCCGCTTCAGCTCCTTCTCCCGCTTCTGCTCCTTCTCCACCTCCTGCTTCTTCTCCACTTTTGCTCAATCTCCACTTCATGCTCCTTCTCCCGCTTCAGATCCTTCTCCCGCTTCTGCTCCTTCTCCTTCTGCTGCAACTTCTCCAGCTCCTTCTCCTGCTCATTCTCCACGTCCTGCTCCTACTCCTCCTCCTGCTCCTTCTTCTTCTCCTGCTCCTTCTCCACTCCAGCTCCATCTCCACCTCCTGCTCCTTCTCCACCTCCTGCTCCTTCTCCACCTTCTGCTCATTCTCCTACTCCTGTTCCGACTCCGCCTCCCGTTCCTTCTTCTTCTCCTGCTCCTTCTCCACTCCTGCTCCATCGCCACCTCCTGATCCTTCTCCTCCTCCTGCTACTTCTCCTCCTCCTGCTCCTTCTCCTCCTCCTGCGCCATCTCCACATCCTGCTCGTTCTCCTTCTCCTGCACCTCCTCCTCCTCCTGCTCCTTCTACTCCGCCTGCTCCTTCTTCTCCTCCTGCTCCTCCTCAATTCCTGCTCCATCTCCAGATCCTGCTCCTTCTCCTCCTCCTCCGCCTCCTGCTCTATCAACTCCTCCTGCTCCCCATCCTGCTCTTTCTCCACCTCCTGCTCCTCCTCCCCTTCTGCTCCTTCTCCCCCTCCTGCTCCTCCTCCCATTCTGCTCCTTCCCCACCTCCTGCTCAATCTCCTGCTCCATCTTGTTCTCAACCCCTGCGCCTTCTGTACCTCCTCATCATTCTCCACCTCCTGCTTCTTCTCCACTTTTGCTCAATCTCCACTTCATGCTCCTTCTCCCGCTTCAGATCCTTCTCCCGCTTCTGCTCCTTCTCCTTCTGCTGCAACTTCTCCAGCTCCTTCTCCTGCTCATTCTCCACGTCCTGCTCCTGCTCCACCTCCTGCTCCTTCTCATCTTGCGCCTTCTTCACCTCCTGCTCCTTCTCCTCCTCCTGCTCCTTCTCGTCCTCCTGCTCCTTCTCCTCCTCCTGCTCCTTCTGCAGCTCTTGCCGCTTCTCATCCTCCTGCTCCTTCTCCTCCTCCTGCTCCGTCACCTTCTCCCCCTCCTTCTCCTCCCCCTGCTCCTTCTCCACGTCCTGCTCCTTCTCCACCTCCTGCTCCTTCTCCACCTGCTGCTCATCCTCCACCTTCTCCTTTTTCTCCTCCTCCTGCTCCTTCAGCTCCTCCAGCTCACCCTCCTCCTCTTGCTCACCCTCCTGCTGCTGCTCCTTCTCCACATACTGCTCCTTCCCCACCTCTTGCTCCATCTCCTCCTCCTTCTTGTTCACCACCCCTGCTCCTTCTCTACCTACTTATCATTCTCCACCTCCTGCTCCTTCTCCTCTTCATGCTCCTTCTCCCGCTCCTGCTCCTACTCCCGCTTCTGCTCCTTCTCACGCTGCTGCTCCTTCTCCCGCTTCAGCTCCTTCTCCCGCTTCTGCTCCTTCTCCACCTCCTGCTCCTTCTTCACTCCTGCTCATTCACCACCTCCTGCTCCTCCTTCTCTTCCTTCTTCTCCTCCTGCTCTTTCTCCACCACCTGCTCATTATCTCGCTCCTGCTCCTTCTTCTTCTCCTGCTCCTTCTTCTTCTCCTGCTCCTTCTCCACTACTGCCCCATCTCCACCTCCTGCTCCTTCTCCTCCTCCTGCTCCTTTTCCTCCTCCTGCTCCTTCTCCTCCTCCTGCTCCTTCTCCTTCCCGTGCTCCATCTCATCCTCCTGCTCCTTCTCATCCCCCTCCTCCTGCTTCTTCTCCACCTCCTGCTCAACCTCCATCTCCTGCTCCATCTCCTCCTCCTTCTCCTTCTACTCCTCCTGCTCCTTCTCCTCCTCCTGCTGCTTCTCCACCTACTGCTCCTTCTCCACCTCCTCCTCCTACTCCACTTCCTGCTCCTTCTCAGCCACCTCCTCCTGCTCATTCTCTACCTCCTGCTCAACCTCCACCAACTGCTCCTTCTACAGCTGCTCCTCCTGCTCCTTCTTCTCCTCCTGCTCAACCTCCTCCTCTTGCTTCTTCTCCAATTCCTTCCACTACTCCCCCCCTGGTCCTTCTCTGCCTCCTGCTCCGTCTCACCCTCCTGCTCCTTCTCATCCCCCTCCTCCTGCTCCTGCTCCTTCTCCACCTCCTGCTCAACTTCCATCTCCTGCTCCTTCTCCTCCTCCTGCTCCTTCTCCTCCTCCTGCTCCGTCTCCTCCTTCTGCACCTTCTCCACCTCTTGCTCATTCTCCTCTTCTTGCTCCATCTCCACCTCCTGATCCTTCTCCTCCTCCAGCTCCTTCTCCACCTCCTGCTCCTTGTCCACCTCCTGCTCAACCTCCACCAACTGATCCTTCTACACCTGCACCTCCTGCTCCTTTTTCTCCTCCTACTCAACCTCCTCCTCCTGCTTCTTCTCCAACTCCTTCTCCTACTCCCCCTCCTGGTCCTTCTCCTACTCCTGCTCCTTCTCCTCCTCCTGCTCCTTCTCCACCTCCTCATCATTCTCCACTTTTGCTCAACCTCCTCCTCCTGCTCCTTCTCCATTTCATGCTCCTGCTCCCGCTCCTGCTCCTACTCCCGCTTCTGCTCCTTCTCCTGCTCCTGCTTCGTCTCCTCTTTGCTGCGATTTCTCCTCCTGCTGCTTCTTCTGCTCCTGCTACTACTTCTTCACCTCTTCCTCCTGCTCCTTCACCACCTCCTGCTCCTTCTTCACCTCCTTCTCCTCCACCTGCTCCTTCTCGCCTTCCTGCTCCATTTCGCCCTCCTGCTCCTTCTCGACCTCCTGCTCCTTTTACACCTCCTGCTCCTGCTCCTCATCCTGCTCCTCGTCCTGCTCCTCCTCCTGCTCCTCCTCCTTCTCCTTCTCCTCCTCCTGCTCCTTTTCCACCTCCTGCACCTTCTCCGCCTCCTGCTCCTCCTCCTTCTCCTCCACCTGCTCCTTCTCCGCCTGCTGCTCCTTCTCCACCTATTGCTTCTTTTCCACCTCCTGTTCCTCCTCCACCTTCTTCTCCTCCTCCTGCTACTTCTTCTTCTCCTGCTCCTTTCTCCACCTCCTGTTCCTTCTCCTCCTCCTGATCCTTCTCCACGTCCTTCTCCTCCTCCATCTCCATCTCCTCCTCCTGCTCCTTCTCCTCCACCTGCTCCTTCTCCTCCTCCTGCTCCTTCTCCTCCTCCTGCTCCTTCTCCTCCTCCTGTTTGTTCTCCACCTCCTTCTCCTCCTCCACCTCCTTCTCCTCCTCCTTCTTCGCTCCGGCTCCATCTCCACCTCCTGCTCCTTCTTCTCCTCCAGCTCCTTCTCCTCCTCCTGCTCCTTCTCCACCTCCTCTTCATTCTCCAACTCGTGCTCCTTCTCCACTTTTGCTCAACCTCCTCCTCCTGCTCCTTCTCCATTTCATGCTCCTGCTCCCGCTCTTGCTTCTACTCCCGCTTCTGCTCCTTCTCCTGCTCCTGCTCCGTCTCCTCTTTGCTGCGACTTCTCCTCCTGGTGCTTCTTCTGCTCCTGCTGCTACTTCTTCACCTCTTCCTCCTGCTCCTTCTCCACCTCCTGCTCCTTCTCCACTCCTGCTCATTCACCACCTCCTGCTCCTTCTTCACCTCCTTCTCCTCCACCTGCTCCTTCTCGCCCTCCTGCTCCATTTCGCCCTCCTGCTCCTTCTCGACCTCCTTCTCCTTTTACACCTCCTGCTCCTGCTCCTCGTCCTGCTCCTCGTCCTGCTCCTCGTCCTGCTCCTCCTCCTGCTCCTCCTCCTTCTCCTTCTCCTCCACCTGCTCCTTTTCCACCTCCTGCACCTTCTCCGCCTCCTGCTCCTCCTCCTTCTCCTCCACCTGCTCCTTCTCCACCTGCTGCTCCTTCTCCACCTATTGCTTCTTTTCCACCTCCTGTTCCTCCTCCACCTTCTTCTCCTCCTCCTGCTACTTCTTCTTCTCCTGCTCCTTTCTCCACCTCCTGTTCCTTCTCCTCCTCCTGATCCTTCTCCACGTCCTTCTACTCCTCCATCTCCATCTCCTCCTCCTGCTCCTTCTCCTCCACCTGCTCCTTCTCCTCCTCCTGCTCCTTCTCCTCCTCCTGTTTGTTCTCCACCTCCTTCTCCTCCTCCACCTCCTTCTCCTCCTCCTTCTCCACTCCGGCTCCATCTCCACCTCCTGCTCCTTCTTCTCCTCCAGCTCCTTCTCCTCCTCCTGCTCCTTCTCCACCTCCTCTTCATTCTCCAACTCGTGCTCCTTCTCCACTTTTGCTCAACCTCCTCCTCCTGCTCCTTCTCCACTTCATGCTCCTTCTCCCGCTCCTGCTCCTACTCCCGCTTCTGCTCCTTCTCCCGCTCCTGCTCCGTCTCCTCTTGCTGCTACTTCTCCTGCTGCTTCTTCTGCTCCTGCTGTTACTTTTTCACGTCTTTCTCCTGCTCCTTCTCCACCTCCTGCTCCATGTCCAGCTGCTGCTCCTTTTCCACCTCCTGCACCTTCTCCGCCTCCTGCTCCTTCTCCACATATTGCTTCTTTTCCACCTCCTGTTCCTTCTCTTCCTCCTGCTCCATCTCCACCTCCTTCTCCTCCTCCACCTCCTTCTCCTCCTCCTGCTACTTCTTATTCTCCTACTCCTTCTCCTCCTCCTGCTCTTTCTCCTCCTCCTGCTCCTTCTCCTCCTCCTGCTTCTTCTCCACCTCCTGTTCCTTCTCCTACTCCTGATCCTTCCCCACGTCCTTCTCCTCCTCCATCTACTTCTCCTCCTCCTGCTCCTTGTCCACCTCCTGCTCCTTGTCCACCTCCTGCTCCTTGTCCACCTCCGGCTCAATGTCCACCTCCTGCTCATTGTCCACCTCCTCCTCCGTGTCCACCTCCTGATCCTTGTCCACCTCCTGCTCATTGTACACCTCCTGCTCCTTGTCCACCGAGTGCTCCATCTCGCCCTCCTGCTCCATCTCGTCCTCCAGCTCCTTCTCGCCCTCCTGCTCCTTCTCGCCCTCCTGCTCCTTCTCGCCCTCCTGCTCCTTCTCGCCCTCCTGCTCCTTCTCGCCCTCCTGCTCCTTCTCGCCCTCCTGCTCCTTCTCCACCTCCTGCTCCTTCTCCACCTCCTGCTCCTTCTCCACCTCCTGCTCCCTCTTCTCCTCCTGCTCCTGCTCCTCCTCCTGCTTCTTCTGCAAATCCTTCTCATACTCGCCCTCCTGATCCTTTTCCGCCACCTGCTCGTTCTCCACCTGTTGCTTCTTCTCCTCCTCCTGTTCCTTGGCCACCTCCTGCTCCTTCTCCTCCTCCTGCTCCTTCTCCTCCTCCTACTCCTTCTCCTCCTCCTGCTCCCTCTCCAACTCCTGCTCCTTCTCCGCCTCCTGCTCCTTCTCCGCCTCCTGCTCCTTGTCCACCTCCTGCTCCTTGTCCACCTCCTGCTCCTTGTCCATCTCCTGCTCCTTTTCCACCTCCTGCTCCTTCTCCTCCTCCTGCTCATTCTCCACCTCCTGCTCCTTATTCTCCTCCTGCTCCTGCTCCTTCCCCCTGCTTCTTCTCCAACTCCTTCTCCTACTCGCCCTCCTGGTCCTTTTCAGCCACCTGCTCGTTCTCCACCTGTTGCTTCTTCTGCTCCTCCTGCTCCTTGTCCACCTCCTGCTCCTTGTCCACCTCCTGCTCCTTCTCCACCTACAGCTCCTTCTTTACTCCTGCTCATTCACCACCTCCTGCTCCTTCTTCTCCTCCTTCTCCTTCTCCTCCTCCTGCTCCTTCTCTACCTCCATCTCTTTGACTCCCTCCTGCTCCTTATCTCCCTCCTGCTCCTTTTCCACCTCCTGCTGCTACGCCCCCTGCTGGTCCTTCTCCGCCTCCTGCTTCTTCTCCACCTATTGCTTCTTTTCCACCTCCTGTTCCTTCTCTTCCTCCTGCTCCTTCTCCACCTCCTCCTCCTCCTCCACCTCCTTCTCCTCCTCCTGCTCCTTCTTCTTCTCCTGCTCCTTCTCCTCCTCCTGCTCCTTCTCCACCTCCTGCTCCTTGTCCACCTCCTGCTCCTTGTCCAACTCCTGCTCTTTGACCACCTCCTGCTCCTTCTTCTCCTCCTTCTCCTCCTCCTGCTCCTGCTCCACCTCCTGCTCTTTGATTCCCTCCTGATCCTTGTCTCCATTCTGCTCCTTCTCCACCTCCTGCTCCTTCTCCACCTCCTGCTCCATCTCCAACTCCTGCTCCTTCTCTTTCTCCTGATCCTTCCCCACCTCCTTCTCATTGTCCACCTCCTGCTCTGTGTCCATCTCCTGATCCTTGTCCACCTCCTGCACCTTGTGCACCTCCTGCTCCTTGTCCACCTCGTGCTCCTTCTCGCCATCCTGCTCCTTCTCGTCCTCCAGCTCCTTCACGCCCTCCTGCTCCTTCCTGCCCTCCTGCTCATTGTCCACCTCCTGCTCCTTCTCCATTTCTGCTCATTCACCACCTCCTGCTCCATCTTCTCCTCCTTCTCCTCCTCCTGCTCCTTCTCCACCTCCTCCTCGTTCTCCACCTCCTGCTCTTTTCTCCCTCCTGCTCCTTCTCCACCTCCTGCTCCTTCTTGACCTCCTCCTCCTTCTCCACCTCCTGCTCCTTCTCGACCTCCTCCTCCTTCTCCTTCTCCTGTTCCTTCTTCTTCTCCTGCTCCTTCTCCACTCCTGCTCCTTCTCCTCCTCCTGCTCCTTTTCATTCTCCTGCTCCTTCTCCGGCTCCTGCTCCTCCTCCTTCTCCTCCTCCTGCTGCTTGTACATCTCCTGCGCCTTGTCCACTCCTGCGCCTTCTCGCCTTCCTGCTCCATCTCGCCCTCCTGCTCCTTCTCGACCTCCTGCTCCTTCTCGACCTCCTGCTCCTTTTCCTCCTCCTGCTCCTTTTCCTCCTCCTGCTCCTTCTCCTTCTCCTCCTCCTTCTCCTTCTCCTCCTCCTGCTCCTTTTCCACCTCCTGCTCCTTCTCCGCCTCCTGCTCCTCCTCCTTCTCCTCCTCCTGCTCCTTCTCTACATCCTGCTCCATGTCTCCCTCCTGCTCCTTCTCTACCGACTGCTCCTTTTCCACCTCCTGCACCTTCTCCGCCTCCTGCTCCTCCTCCTTCTCCTCCACCTGCTCCTTCTCCGCCTGCTGCTCCTTCTCCACCTATTGCTTCTTTTCCAACTCCTGTTCCTCCTCCACCTTCTTCTCCTCCTCCTGCTACTTCTTCTTAAGCTGCTCCTTCTCCTCCACCTGCTCCTTCTCCGCCTGCTGCTCCTTCTCCACCTATTGCTTCTTCTCCACCTCCTGCTCCTTCTCCTCCTCCTGCTCCTTCTCCTCCTTCTGTTCCTTCTTCTTCTCCTGCTCCTTCTCCACTCCTGCTCCTTCTCCTCCTCCTGCTCCTTTTCCACCTCCTGTTCCTTCTCCGCCTCCTGCTCCTCCTCCTTCTCCTCCACCTGCTCCTTCTCTACCTCCTGCTCCATGTCTCCCTCCTGCTCCTTCTCCACCTACTGCTCCTTTTCCACCTCCTGCACCTTCTCCGCCTCCTGCTCCTCCTCCTTCTCCTCCACCTGGTCCTTCTCCGCCTGCTGCTCCTTCTCCACCTATTGCTTCTTTTCCACCTCCTGTTCCTCCTCCACCACCTTCTCCTCCTCCTGCTACTTCTTCTTAAGCTGCTCCTTCTCCTCCACCTGCTCCTTCTCCGCCTGCTGCTCCTTCTCCACCTATTGCTTCTTCTCCACCTCCCGTTCTTTCTCCTCCTCCTGATCCTTCTCCACGTCCTTCTCCTCCTCCATCTCCATCTCCTCCTCCTGCTCCTTCTCCTCCTCCTGCTTCTTCTCCACCTCCTGTTTCTTCTCCACCTCCTTTTCCTTCTCCTCCTCCTGATCTTTCTCCACCTCCTTCTCCTCCTCCACCTCCTTCTCCTCCTCCTTCTCCACTCCGGCTCCATCTCCACCTCCTGCTCCTTCTTCTCCTCCAGTTCCTTCTCCTCCTCCTGCTCCTTCTCCACATCCTCTTCATTCTCCAACTCGTGCTCCTTCTCCACTTTTGCTCAACCTCCTCCTCGTGCTCCTTCTCCACTTCATGCTCCTTCTCGACCTCCTGCTCCTTCTCGACCTCCTGCTCCTTTTCCTCCTCCTGCTCCTTTTCCTCCTCCTGCTCCTTCTCCTTCTCCTCCTCCTTCTCCTTCTCCTCCTCCTGCTTCTTTTCCACCTCCTGCTCCTTCTTCGCCACCTGCTCCTCCTCCTTCTCCTCCTCCTGCTCCTTCTCTACCTCCTGCTCCATGTCTCCCTCCTGCTCCTTCTCTACCGACTGCTCCTTTTCCACCTCCTGCACCTTCTCCGCCACCTGCTCCTCCTCCTTCTCCTCCACCTGCTCCTTCTCCGCCGGCTGCTCCTTCTACACCTATTGCTTCTTTTCCACCTCCTGTTCCTCCTCCACCTTCTTCTCCTCCTCCTGCTACTTCTTCTTAAGCTGCTCCTTCTCCTCCACCTGCTCCTTCTCCGCCTGCTGCTCCTTCTCCACCTATTGCTTCTTCTCCACCTCCTGCTCCATCTCCTCCTCCTGCTCCTTCTCCTCCTTCTGTTCCTTCTTCTTCTCCTGCTCCTTCTCCACTCCTGCTCCTTCTCCTCCTCCTGCTCCTTTTCCTTCTCCTGCTCCTTCTCCGGCTCCTGCTCCTCCTCCTGCTCCTCCTCCTGCTGCTTGTACATCTCCTGCGCCTTGTCCACTCCTGCGCATTCTCGCCCTCCTGCTCCATCTGCCCTCCTGCTCCTTCTCGATCTCCTGCTCCTTTTCCACCTCCTGCTCCTTCTCCGCCTCCTGCTCCTCCTCCTGCTCCTCCTCCTGCCCCTCCTCCTTCTCCTTCTCCGCCTCCTGCTCCTCCTCCTTCTCCTCCACCTGCTCCTTCTCCACCTCCTGCTCCATGTCTCCCTCCTGCTCCTCCTCCACCTACTGCTCCTTTTCCACCTCCTGCACCTTCTCCGCCTCCTGCTCCTCCTCCTTCTCCTCCACCTGCTCCTTCTCCGCCTGCTGCTCCTTCTCCACCTATTGCTTCTTCTCCACCTCCTGTTCCTTCTCCTCCTCCTGATCCTTCTCCACGTCCTTCTCCTCCTCCATCTCCATCTCCTCCTCCTGCTCCTTCTCCTCCTCCTGCTCCTTCTCCTCCTCCTGCTCCTTCTCCTCCTCCTGCTTCTTCTCCACCTCCTGTTTCTTCTCCACCTCCTGTTCCTTCTCCTCCTCCTGATCTTTCTCCACCTCCTTCTCCTCCTCCACCTCCTTCTCCTCCTCCTTCTCCACTCCGGCTCCATCTCCACCTCCTGCTCCTTCTTCTCCTCCAGCTCCTTCTCCTCCTCCTGCTATTTCTCCACCTCCTCTTCATTCTCCAACTCGTGCTCCTTCTCCACTTTTGCTCAACCTCCTCCTCCTGCTCCTTCTCCACTTCATGCTCCTTCTCCCGCTCCTGCTCCTACTCCCGCTTCTGCTCCTTCTCCCGCTCCTGCTCCGTCTCCTCTTGCTGCTACTTCTCCTCCTGCTGCTTCATCTGCTCCTGCTGTTACTTCTTCACCTCTTTCTCCTGCTCCTTCTCCACCTCCTGCTCCATGTCTCCCTCCTGCTCCTTCTCCACCGACTGCTTCTTTTCCACCTCCTGTTCCTTCTCTTCCTCCTGCTCCTTCTCCACGTCCTTCTCCTTCTCCACCTCCTTCTCCTCCTCCTGCTACTTCTTCTTCTCCTGCTCCTTCTCCTCTTCCTGCTCCTTCTCCTCCTCCTGCTCCTTCTCCTCATCCTGCTTCTTCTCCACCTCCTGTTCATTCTCCTCCTCCTGATCCTTCTCCACGTCCTTCTCCTCCTCCACCTCCTTCTCCTCCTCCTGCTCCTTCTTCTTCTCCTGCTCCTTCTCCTCCTCCTGCTCCTTCTCCACCTCCTGCTCCTTGTCCACCTCCTGCTCCTTGTCCAACTCCTGCTCCTTGACCACCTCCTGCTCCTTCTTCTCCTCCTTCTCCTCCTCATGCTCCTGCTCCACCTCCTGCTCTTTGATTCCCTCCTGATCCTTGTCTCCATTCTGCTCCTTCTCCACCTCCTGCTCCTTCTCCACCTCCTGCTCCATCTCCAACTCCTGCTCCTTCTCCTCTTCCTCCTTCTTCTCCACCTCCTGTTCATTCTCCTCCTCCTGATCCTTCTCCACGTCCTTCTCCTCCTCCATCTCCTTCTCCTCCTCCTGCTCCTTGTCCACCTCCTGCTCCTTATCTACCTCCTGCTCCTTGTCCACCTCCGGCTCCATGTCCACCTCCTCCTCATTGTACACCTCCTGCTCCTTGTCCACCTAGTGCTCCATCTCGCCCTCCGGCTCCATCTCGTCCTCCAGCTCCTTCTCGCCCTCCTGCTCCTTCTCGCCCTCCTGCTCCTTCTCGCCCTCCTGCTCCTTTTCCACCTCCTGCTCCTTCTGCACCACCTGCTCGTTCTCCACCTATGGCTTCTTCTCCTCCTCCTGTACCTTGTCCACCTCCTGCTCCTTCTCCACCTCCTGCTCCTTCTCCACCTCCTGCTCCTTCTCCACCTCCTGATCCTTCTCGCCCTCCTGCTACTTCCTGCCCTCCTGCTCCTTCTCCACCTCCTGCTCCTTCTCGACTCCTGCTCATTCACCACCTCCTGCTCCTTCTTCTCCTCCTTCTCCTCTTCCTGCTCCTTCTCCACCTCCTGCTCTTTGACTCCCTCCTGCTCCTTTTCTCCCTTCTGCTCCTTTTCTCCCTTCTGCTCCTTCTCCACCTCCTGCTCCTTCTCCACCTCCTGCTCCATCTCCACCTCCTGCCCCTTCTCCTTCTCCTGTTCCTTCCCCACCTCCTTCTCATTGTCCACCTCCTGCTCTGTGTCCATCTCCTGATCCTTGCCCACCTCCTGCTCCTTGTGCACCTCCTGCTCCTTGTCCACCCAGTGCTCCTTCTCGCCTTCCTGCTCCTTCTCGTCCTCCAGCTCCTTCACGCCCCCCTGCTCCTTCCTGACCTCCTGCTCCTTGTCCACCTCCTGCTCCTTCTCCATTTCTGCTCATTCACCACCTCCTGCTCCTTCTTCTTCTCCTTCTGCTCCTTCTCCACCTCCAGCTTCTTGTCTTCCTCCTGCTCCTTTTCTCCCTCCTGTTCCTTCTCCACCTCCTGCTCCTTCTCGACCTCCTACTCCTTCTCCACCTCCTGCTCCATCTCCTCATCTTGCGCCATCTCCACCTCCTGCTCCTTCTCCTCCTTCTGCTCCTTCTCCTCCTCCTACTCCTTCTCCAATTCCTGCTCCTTCTGCTCCTCCTCCTCCTCATCCTTGTCCTCCAGCTTCTTCTCCAACTCCTTCTCCTACTCCCCCTGCTGGTTCTTCTCCGCCTCGTGCTTCTTCTCCACCTATTGCTTCTTTTCCACCTCCTGTTCCTTCTCTTCCTCCTGCTCCTTCTCCACTTCCTCCTCCTCCTCCACCTCCTTCTCCACCTCCTGCTACTTCTTCTTCTCCTGCTCCTTCTCCTCCACCTGCTCCATCTCCTCCTCCTGCTTCTTCTCCACCTCCTGTTCCTTCTCCTCCTCCTGATCCTACTCCACGTCCTTCTCCTCCTCCATCTCCTTCTCCTCCTCCTGCTCCTTGTCCACCTCCGGCTCCATGTCGACCTCCTGCTCATTGTCCACCTCCTGCTCCGTGTCCACCTCCATCTCCTTCGACACCTCCTGCTCCTTGTCCACCTCCTGCTCATTGTACACCTCATGCTCCTTGTCCACCTAGTGCTCCTTCTCGCCCTCCTGCTCCTTCTCGCCCTCCTGCTCCTTCTCGCCCTCCTGCTCCTTCTTGCCCTCCTGCTCCTACTCACCCTCCTGGTCCTTTTCCGCCTCCTGCTCGTTCTCCACCTGTTGCTTCTTCTCCACCTCCTCTTCCTTCTCCTCCTCCACCTCCTTCTCCTCCTCCTGTTCCTTGTCCACCTCCTGCTCCTTGTCCACCTGCTGCTCCTTGTCCAACTCCTGCTCCTTGTCCACCTCCTGCTCCTTCTCGACTCCTGCTCATTCACCACCTCCTTCTCCTTCTTCTCCTACTTCTCCTCCTCCTGCTCCTTCTCCACCTCCTCTTCATTCTCCAACTCGTGCTCCTTCTCCACTTTTGCTCAACCTCCTCCTCCTGCTCCTTCTCCACTACATGCTCCTTCTCCCGCTCCTGCTCCTACTCCCGCTTCTGCTCCTTCTCCCGCTACTGCTCCGTCTCCTCTTGCTGCTACTTCTCCTCCTGCTGCTTCTTCTGCTCCTGCTGTTACTTCTTCACCTTTTTCTCCTGCTCCTTCTCCGCCTCCTGCTCCATGTCTCCCTCCTGCTCCTTGTCCAGCTACTGCTCCTTTTCCACCTCCTGCACCTTCTCCGCCTCCTGCTCCTTCTCCACATATTGCTTCTTTTCCACCTCCTGTTCCTTCTCTTCCTCCTGCTCCTTCTCCACCTCCTTCTCCTCCTCCACCTCCTTCTCCTCCTCCTGCTACTTCTTCTTCTCCTACTCCTTCTCCTCCTCCTGCTCCTTCTCCTCCTCCTGCTCCTTCTCCTCCTCCTGCTTCTTCTCCACCTCCTGTTCCTTCTCCTCCTCCTGATCCTTCTCCACGTCCTTCTCCTCCTCCATCTCCTTCTCCTCCTCCTGCTCCTAGTCCACCTCCTGCTCCATATCTACCTCCTGCTCCTTGTCCACCTCAGGCTCCATGTCCACCTCCTGCTCATTGTCCACCTCCTGCTCCGTGTCCACCTTCTGATCCTTGTCCACCTCCTGCTCATTGTACACCTCCTGCTCCTTGTCCACCCAGTGCTCCATCTCGCCCTCCTGCTCCTTCTCGTCCTCCTGCTCCTTCTCGCCCTCCTGCTCCTTCTCGCCCTCCTGCTCCTTCTCGCCCTCCTGCTCCTTCTCGCCCTCCTGCTCCTTCTCCACCTCCTGCTCCTTCTCCACCTCCTGCTCCTTCTCCACCTCCTGCTCCTTCTTCTCCTCCTGCTCCTGCTCCTCCTCCTGCATCTTCTCTAAATCCTTCTCATACTCGCCCTCCTGGTCCTTTTCCGCCACCTGCTCGTTCTCCACCTGTTACTTCTTCTCCTCCTCCTGTTCCTTGTCCACCTCCTGCTCCTTCTCCTCCTCCTGCTCCTTCTCCACCTCCTGTTCCTTCTCCTCCTCCTGATCTTTCTCCACCTCCTTCTCCTCCTCCACCTCCTTCTCCTCCTCCTTCTCCACTCCGGCTCCATCTCCACCTCCTGCTCCTTCTTCTCCTCCAGCTCCTTCTCCTCCTCCTGCTCCTTCTCCACCTCCTCTTCATTCTCCAACTCGTGCTCCTTCTCCACTTTTGCTCAACCTCCTCCTCCTGCTCCTTCTCCACTTCATGCTCCTTCTCCCGCTCCTGCTCCTACTCCCGCTTCTGCTCCTTCTCCCGCTCCTGCTCCGTCTCCTCTTGCTGCTACTTCTCCTCCTGCTGCTTCTTCTGCTCCTGCTGCTACTTCTTCACCTCTTTCTCCTGCTCCTTCTCCACCTCCTGCTCCATGTCTCCCTCCTGCTCCTTCTCCACCGACTGCTTCTTTTCCATCTCCTGTTCCTTCTCTTCCTCCTGCTCCTTCTCCACCTCCTTCTCCTCCTCCACCTCCTTCTCCTCCTCCTGCTAATTCTCCTCCTCCTGCTCCTTCTCCTCCTCCTGCTTCTTCTCCTCCTCCTGCTTCTTCTCCACCTCCTGTTCCTTCTCCTCCTCCTGATCCTTCTCCACGTCCTTCTCCTCCTCCATCTCCTTCTCCTCCTCCTGCTCCTTGTCCACCTCCTGCTCCTTATCTACCTCCTGCTCCTTGTCCACCTCCGGCTCCATGTCCACCTCCTGCTCATTGTACACCTCCTGCTCCTTCTCCACCTAGTGCTCCATCTCGCCCTCCTGCTCCATCTCGTCCTCCAGCTCCTTCTCGCCCTCCTGCTCCTTCTCGCCCTCCTGCTCCTTCTCGCCCTCCTGCTCCTTTTCCACCTCCTGCTCCTTCTGCACCTCCTGCTCATTCTCCACCTCCTGCTCCTTCTTCACCTCCTGCTTCTGCTCCTCCTCCTGCTTCTTCTCCAACTCCTTCTCCTACTCGCCGTCCTGGTCCTTTTCAGCCACCTGCTCGTTCTCCACCTGTTGCTTCTTTTCCTCCTGTTCCTTGTCCACCTCCTGCTCCTTGTCCACCTCCTGCTCCTTGTCCACCTCCTGCGCCTTGTCCGCCTCCTGCTCCTTGTCCACCTCATGATCCTTGTCCACCTCCTGATCCTTCTCGCTCTCCTGCTACTTCCTGCCCTCCTGCTCCTTCTCCACCTCCTGCTCCTTCACCACCTCCTGCTCCTTCTTCTCCTCCTTCTCCTCTTCCTGCTCCTTCTCCACCTCCTGCTCTTTGACTCCATCCTGCTCCTTTTCTCCCTTCTGTTCCTTCTCCACCTCCTGCTCCTTCTCCACCTCCTGCTCCATCTCCACCTCCTGCCCCTTCTCCTTCTCCTGCTCCTTCCCCACCTCCTTCTCATTGTCCACCTCCTGCTCTGTGTCCATCTCCTGATCCTTGTCCACCTCCTGCTCCTTGTGCACCTCCTGCTCCTTGTCCACCTAGTGCTCCTTCTCGCCTTCCTGCTCCTTCTCGTCCTCCAGCTCCTTCACGCCCCCCTGCTCCTTCCTGACCTCCTGCTCCTTGTCCACCTCCTGCTCCTTCTCCATTTCTGCTCATTCACCACCTCCTGCTCCTTCTTCTCCTCCTTCTCCTCCTCCTGCTCCTTCTCCACCTCCAGCTTCTTGTCTTCCTCCTGCTCCTTTTCTCCCTCCTGCTCCTTCTCCACCTCCTGCTCCTTCTCGACCTCCTACTCCTTCTCCACCTCCTGCTCCATCTCCTCATCTTGCGCCATCTCCACCTCCTGCTCCTTCTCCTCCTTCTGCTCCTTCTCCTCCTCCTACTCCTTCTCCAATTCCTGCTCCTTCTGCTCCTCCTCCTCCTCATCCTTGTCCTCCAGCTTCTTCTCCAACTCCTTCTCCTACTCCCCCTGCTGGTTCTTCTCCGCCTCGTGCTTCTTCTCCACCCATTGCTTCTTTTCCACCTCCTGTTCCTTCTCTTCCTCCTGCTCCTTCTCCAATTCCTCCTCCTCCTCCACCTCCTTCTCCACCTCCTTCTACTTCTTCTTCTCCTGCTCCTTCTCCTCCACCTGCTCCATCTCCTCCTCCTGCTTCTTCTCCACCTCCTGTTCCTTCTCCTCCTCCTGATCCTTCTCCACGTCCTTCTCCTCCTCCATCTCCTTCTCCTCCTCCTGCTCCTTGTCCACCTCCGGCTCCATGTCGACCTCCTGCTCATTGTCCACCTCCTGCTCCGTGTCCACCTCCATCTCCTTCTCCACCTCCTGCTCCTTGTCCACCTCCTGCTCTTTGTACACCTCCTTCTCCTTGTCCACCTAGTGCTCCTTCTCGCCCTCCTGCTCCATCTCGTCCTCCAGCTCCTTCTCGCCCTCCTGCTCCTTCTTGCCCTCCTGCTCCTACTCACCCTCCTGGTCCTTTTCCGCCTCCTGCTCGTTCTCCACCTGTTGCTTCTTCTCCACCTCCTGTTCCTTCTCCTCCTCCTGCTCCTTCTCCACCTCCTTCTCCTCCTCCACCTCCTTCTCCTCCTCCTGTTCCTTGTCGACCTCCTGCTCCATGTCCACCTCCTGCTACTTGTCCAACTCCTGCTCCTTGACCAACTCCTGCTCCTTGTCCACCTCCTGCTCCTTCTCGACTCCTGCTCATTCACCACCTCCTGCTCCTACTTCTCCTCCTTCTCCTCCTCCTGCTCCTTCTCCACCTCCTGCTCTTTGACTGCCTCCTGCTCCTTGTCTCCCTTCTGCTCCTTCTCGCCCTGCTGCTCCTTCTCGGCCTCCTGCTCCTTCTCGGCCTCCTGCTCCTTCTCGCCCTCCTGCTCCTTTTCCACCTCCTGCTCCTTCTGCACCTCCTGCTCATTCTCCACCTCCTGCTCCTTCTTCTCCTCCTGCTCCTGCTCCTCCTCCTGCTTCTTCTCCAACTCCTTCTCCTACTCGTGCTCCTGGTCCTTTTCAGCCACCTGCTCGTTCTCCACCTGTAGCTTCTTCTCCTCCTCCTGTTCCTTGTCCCCCTCCTGCTCCTTGTCCACCTCCTGCTCCTTGTCCACCTCCTGCTCCTTGTCCACCTCCTGCTCCTTCTCGCCCTCCTGCTACTTCCTGCCCTCCTGCTCCTTCTTCACATCCTGCTCCTTCTCCACTCCTGCTCGTTCACCACCTCCTGCTCCTTCTTCTCCTCCTTCTCCTTCTCCTCCACCTGCTCCTTCTCCACCTCCGGCTCTTTGACTCCCTCCTGCTCCTTTTCTCCCTACTGCTCCTTCTCCACCTCCTGCTCCTTCTCCACCTCCTGCTATATCTCCACCCCCTGCTCCTTCTCCTTCCCCTGCTCCTTCCCCACCTCCTGCTCCTTCCCCACCTCCTTCTCCTTCTCCTCTTCTTGCGCCTTCTCCACCTCCTGTTCTTTCTTCATCTCCTGCTCCTTCTGCACTCCTGCTCCTTCTCCTCCTCCTGCTCCTTCTCCTCCTCGTGCTCCTTCTTCACCTCCTTCTCCTTCTCCACCTCATGCTCCTTCTTCTCCTCCTGCTCATGCTCCTCCTCCTGCTTCTTCTCCAACTCCTTCACCTGCTCCTCCTCCTGCTCCTTCCCCACCTCCTTCTCCTTCTCCTCTTCTTGCGCCTTCCCCACCTCCTGCTCCTTCTCCACCTCCTGCTCCTTCTCCACCTCCTTCTCCTTCTCCACCTCCTGTTCCTTCTCCTCCTCCTGCTGCTTCATCTCCAGCTCCTTCTCCTCCTCCACATCCTTCTCCTCCTCCTGCTCCTTGTCCACCTCCTGCTCCTTGTCCACCTCCTGCTCCTTGTCCACCTCCTGCTCCTTGTCCTCCTCCTGCTCCTTGTCCACCTCCCGCTCCTTGTCTCCCTCCTGCTCGTTCTCCACCTCCAGCTACTTCTCCTCCTCTTGCTCCTTCACCGCCTCCTGCTCCTTCTCCACCTTCTGCTCCTTCTCCACATCCTGCCCCTTCTCCTCATCTTGCGCATTCTCCACCTCCTGCTCCTTCTCCTCCTCTTGCTCCTCCTCTTCCTCCTGATCCTCCTCCTGGTCCTTCTTCTCCTGCTCCTTCGCCACTCCTGCTCCATCTCCACCTCCTGCTCCTTCTCCTCCTCCTGCTCCTTCTAATCCTCCTGCTTCTTCTCCTCCTCCTGCTCCTTCTGCACGTCCTGCTCCTTCTCCTTCTCCTGCTCCTACTCCACCTCCTGCTCCTTCTTCTCCGCCTGCTCCTTCTTCTCCTCCTGCTCCTTCTCAGTTTCTGCTCAATCTCCTGCTCTTGCTCCATCTCCTCCTCGTCCTCCTCCTCCCCCTCCTGCTCCTTGTCCTCCTCCTGCTCCTTCTCCCCCTCCTGCTCCTTCTCCCCCTCCTGCTCCTTCTGCCCCTCCTCCTCCTTCTCACCCCTCCTTGTCCACCTCCTCGTCCTTTTCCACCTCATGCTCCTTCTCGCCCTCCTGCTCCTTCCTGCCCTCCTGCTCCTTCTCCACACCTGCTCATTTACCACCTCCTGCTCCGTCTTCTCCTCCTTCTCCTCCGACTGCTCCTTCTCCACCTCCTGCTCCTGCACCGCCTTCTGCTCATTCTCCACCTCCTGCTCCTCCTTCTCCTCCTGCTCCTGCTCCTTCTCCTCCTCCTGCTCCTTCTCCTCCTCCTGCACCTTCACCTCCTCCTGCTCATTCTCCACCTCCTGCTCCTCCTTCTCCTCCTGCTCCTGCTCCTTGTACACCTCCTGCACCTTGTTCAACTCCTGCTCCTTATCCACCACTTGCTCCTTCTCGCCCTCCTGCTCCTTCCTGCCCTCCTGCTCCTTCTCCACCTCCTACTCCTTCTCCACTCCTGCTCATTCACCACCTCCTGCTCCTTCTCCTCCTTCTCCTCCTCCTGCTCCTTCTCCACCACCTGCTCCTTGTCTTCGTTCTGCACCTTTTCTCCCTCCTGCTCCTTGTCCACCTCCTGCTCCATCTCCACCTTCTGCTCCTTCTAAACCTCCTCCTCCTTCTCCACCTCCTGCTCCTTCTCCTTATCTTGTGCCTTCTCCACCTCCTGCTCATTCTCCTCCTGCTTCTTCTCCAACTCCTTCTCCTACTCCCCCTCCTGGTCCTCCTCCGCCTCCTGCTCCTTCTCCACCTATTGCTTCTTCACCACGTCCTGTTCCTTTTCCACCTCGTGCTCCTTCTCCACCTCCTTCTCCTGCTCCACCTCCTGCTCCTTCTCCAACTCCTGCTCCTTCTCCACCTACTGCTCCTTCTCCACCTCCTGCTCCTTCTTCTCCTCCAGCTTATTCACCACCTCCTGCTCCTTCTTCTCCTCCTGCTTCTTCTCCACCTCCTGCTCCATCTTCTCCTCCTGCTTCTTCTCCACCTCGTGCTCCTTCTTCTCCTCCTGCTTCTTCTCCACCTCCTGCTCCTTCTCCACCTCCTGCTCCTTCATCTCCTCCTGCTTCTTCTCCACCTCCTGTTCCTTCTCCACCTCCTGATCCTTCTTTAACCTCTGCTCCTTCTCCAGCTCCTGCTCCTTCTCCACCTCCTGCTCCTTCTCCACCTCCTGCTCCTTTTCCACCTCCTGCTCAAACTCCTCTTCTTGCGCAAACTCCTCCTCATCCTCCTCCTCCTTCTCCACATACTGCTCCTTTTCCTCCTCCTGCTCCTTCTCCACCTCATGCTCCTTCTACACCTCCTGCTTCTTCTACACCTCTTGCTCCTTCTCGACCTTCTGCTCCTTCTCGACCTTCTGCTCCTTCTCCACCTCCTGCTCCTTCTCCACCACCTGCTCCTTCTCCACCTCCTGCTCCTGCTCCACCTCCGGCTCCTGCTCCACCTCCTGCTCCTGCTCCACCTTCTGCTCCTTCTCCACCTCCTGCTCGTGTACCACTTACTGCTCCTGCTCCACATCCGTCTCCGTCTCCACCTCCTGCTCCTTCTCCACCTCCTCCTCTTTCTCCACCTCATGCCATTTCTGCACCTCCTGCTCTTTCTCCACCTCCTGCTCCTTCTCCACCTCCTGCTCCTTCTCCACCTGCTGCCAACCTCCTCATCATCCTCTTCCTCCTTCTCCACCTACTGCTCCGTCTCCTCCTCCTGCTCATTCTCCTCCTGCTCCTTCTCCTGCTCCTTCTTCTCCTCCTCCTGCTCCTCCTCCTCCTCCTGCTCGTACTGCACCTCCTGTGCCTTCACCACCTCCTGCTCCTTCTAAACCTCCTGCTTCGTCTCCACCACCTCTTCCGTCTCCACGTCCTGTTCCTTCTCCACGTCCTGTTCCTTCTCCACCTCCTGTTCCTTCTCCAGGTCCTGCTTCTTCTCCACTTCCTGCTCCTTCTCCACCTCCTGCTCAAACTCCACTTCCTGAGCAACCTCCTCCTCTTCCTCCTCCTCTTTCTCCACATACTGCTCCTTGTCCTCCTCCTGCTCCTTCTCACCCTCCTGCTCCTTCTACACCTCCTGCTCCTTCTCCACATACTGTTCCATTTCCACATCATGCCCCTTGTCCACCTCGTGCCCCTTGTCCACTTCCTGCACCCTGTCCAGCTCCTGCACCTTGTCCACCTCCTGCTCCTTCTCCTCCGCCTGCTTGTTCTCCACCTCCTGCTCCTTCTCCAACTCCTGTTCCTTCTCCAACTCCTGCTCCTTCTCCACCTCCTGCTTCTTCTTCTCCTCCTGTTTCTTCTCCATCCCCTGCTCCATCTTCTCCTCCTGCTTCTTCTCCACCTCCTGCTCCTTCTTCTCCTCCTGCTCTTTCTCCACCTCCTGCTCATTCCCCACCTCCTGCTCGTGCTCCGTCTCCACCTCCTGTTCCATCTCCACGTCCTGCTCCTTCTCCACCTCCTGATCATTCTCCACCTCCTCCTCCATCTCCACATCCTGCTCATCTCCCTCCGCTGATCAACCTCCTCCTCCTGTTCAACCTCTGCCTCCTCCTGCTCACCCTCCTCCTCCTGCTCCATCTCCTCCTCCTGCTTCAACTCCACCTCCTGCTCCGTCTCCACCTCCTTTTCCGTCTCCACCTCCTGCTGCTTCTCCACCTCCTGTTCCGTCTCCGTCTCCTGTTCCGTCTCCACCTCCTGCTCCTTCTCCACCTCCTGTTCCGTCTCCATCTCCTGTTCCGTCTCCTCCTCCTGCTCCCCCTCCACCTCCTGCTCCGTCTCCACTTCCTGCTCCTTCTCCACCTCCTGATCATTCTCCACCTCCTCCTCCATCTCCACATCCTGCTCATCTCCCTACGCTGATCAACCTCCTACTCCTGTTCAACCTCTGCCTCCTCCTGCTCACCCTCCACCACCTCCTGCTCCGTCTCCACTTCCTGCTCCTTCTCCACCTCTTGCTCCTTCTTCTCCTCCTGCTTCTTCTCCACCTCCTGCTCCTTCTTCTCCTCCTGATTCTTCTCCACCTCCTGCTCCTTCTTCTCCTGCTGCTTCTTCTCCACCTCCTGCTCCTTCTTCTCCTCCTAATTCTTCTCCACCTCCTGCTCCTTCTTCTCCTGCTGGTCCTTCTCAACTCCCTCCTCCTGCTCAACTCCCTCCTTTTGCTCAACTCCCACCGCTCATCAACCTCCTCCTCCTGCTCAACCTCTTCCTCCCCCTCCTCAACCTCCTCCTCCTCCTGATCCTTCTCCTCCTCCTGCTCTTTCAACTGCGCCTGGACCTTCTCTTCCTCCTGCTCCATCTCCTCCTCCTGCTCCTTCTCGTCCTCCTCCTGCTCCTTCTCCGCCTCCTGCTCCTTCTCCTCCTCCTTCTCTACCTCCTGCTCCTACTTTACCTCCTGCTCCTCTACTCCTCCTGCTCCTTCTCTTCCTCCTGCTCCTTCTCCTCCTCCTGCTTCTTCTCCAACTCCTTCTCCTACTCCCCCTCCTGGTCCTCCTCCGCCTCCTGCTCCTTCTCCACCTATTGCTTCTACACCACCTCCTGTTCCTTCTCCACCTCCTGCTCCTTCTCCACCTCCTTCTCCTCCTCCACCTCCTGCTCCTTCTCCAACTCCTGCTCCTTCTCCACCTCCTGCTCCTTCTCCACCTCGTGCTCCTTCTTCTCCTCCTGCTTCTTCTCCACCTCCTGCTCCTTTTCCACCTCCTGCTCAAACTCCTCTTCCTGCGCAACTCCTCCTCATCCTCCTGCTCCTTCTCCACATACTGCTCCTTTTCCTCCTCCTGCTCCTTCTCCACCTCATGCTCCTTCTACACCTCTTGCTCCTTCTCGACCTTCTGCTCCTTCTCCACCTCCTGCTCCTTCTCCACCTCCTGCTCCTTCTCCACCTCCTGCTCCTGCTCCACCTCCTGCTCGTGTACCACTTACTGCTCCTGCTCCACATCCGTCTCCGTCTCCACCTCCTGCTTCTTCTCCACCTCCTCCTCTTTCTCCACCTCATGCTATTTCTGCACCTCCTGCTCTTTCTCCACCTCCTGCTCCTTCTCCACCTCCTGCTCCTTCTCCACCTCCTGCCAACCTCCTCATCATCCTCTTCCTCCTTCTCCACCTACTGCTCCGTCTCCTCCTCCTGCTCCTTCTCCTCCTGCTCCTTCTCCTCCTCCTTCGTCTCCTCCTCCTGCTCCTCCTCCTCCTCCTGCTCCTTCTACACCTCCTGCTTCGTCTCCACCACCTCTTCCGTCTCCACGTCCTGTTCCTTCTCCACGTCCTGTTCCTTCTCCACCTACTGTTCCTTCTCCAGGTCCTGCTTCTTCTCCACTTCCTGTTCCTTCTCCACCTCCTGCTCAAACTCCACTTCCTGAGCAACCTCCTGCTCTTCCTCCTCCTCTTTCTCCACATACTGCTCCTTGTCCTCCTCCTGCTCCTTCTCACCCTCCTGCTCCTTCTCACCCTCCTGCTCCTTCGACACCTCCTGCTCCTTCTCCACCTCCTGCCAACCTCCTCATCATCCTCTTCCTCCTTCTCCACCTACTGCTCCGTCTCCTCCTCCTGCTCATTCTCCTCCTGCTCCTTCTCCTCCTCCTTCTTCTCCTCCTCCTGCTCCTCCTCCTCCTCCTGCTCCTTCTACACCTCCTGCTTCGTCTCCACCACCTCTTCCGTCTCCACGTCCTGTTCCTTCTCCACGTCCTGTTCCTTCTCCACCTCCTGTTCCTTCTCCAGGTCCTGCTTCTTCTCCACTTCCTGTTCCTTCTCCACCTCCTGCTCAAACTCCACTTCCTGAGCAACCTCCTCCTCTTCCTCCTCCTCTTTCTCCACATACTGCTCCTTGTCCTCCTCCTGCTCCTTCTCACCCTCCTGCTCCTTCTCACCCTCCTGCTCCTTCGACACCTCCTGCTCCTTCTCCACATCCTGTTCCATTTCCACATCATGCCCCTTGTCCACCTCGTGCCCCTTGTCCACTTCCTGCACCCTGTCCAGCTCCTGCACCTTGTCCACCACCTGCTCCTTCTCCCCCGCCTGCTTGTTCTCCACCTCCTGCTCCTTCTCCAACTCCTGTTCCTTCTCCAACTCCTGCTCCTTCTCCACCTCCTGCTTCTTCTTCTCCTCCTGCTTCTTCTCCACCCGCTGCTCCGTCTTCTCCTCCTGCTTCTTCTCCACCTCCTGCTCCTTCTTCTCCTCCTGCTCTTTCTCCACCTCCTGCTCATTCCCCACCTCCTGCTCCCGCTCCGTCTCCACCTCCTGCTCCATCTCCACGTCCTGCTCCTTCTCCACCTCCTGATCATTCTCCACCTCCTCCTCCATCTCCACATCCTGGCCATCTCCCTCCGCTGATCAACCTCCTCCTCCTGTTCAACCTCTGCCTCCTCCTGCTCACCCTCCTCCTCCTGCTCCATCTCCTCCTCCTGCTCCTTCTCGTCCTCCTCCTGCTCCTTCTCCGCCTCCTGCTCCTTCTCCTCCTCCTTCTCTACCTCCTGCTCCTACTTTACCTCCTGCTCCTCTACTCCTCCTGCTCCTTCACTTCCTCCTGCTCCTTCTCTTCCTCCTGCTCCTTCTCCACCTGATGCTCCTTCACCACCTTCTGCTCCTTCAACTTCTCCTGCTCCTTCTACAACTCCGGCTCCTGCTCCACCTTCTGCTCCTGCTCCACCTCCTGCTCTTTCTCCACCTCCTGCTCCTTCTCCACTTCCTGCTGCTTCTCAACCTTCTGTTCCTCTCAACCTCCGAATCAACCTCCTACTCTTCATCCTTTTTTTTTTATTCGTTCACGGGATGTGGGCGTCGCTGGAAAGGCCGGCATTTATTGCCCATCCCTAATTGCCCTCGAGAAGGTGGTGGTGAGCCGCCTTCTTGAACCGCTGCAGTCCGTGTGGTGACGGTTCTCCCACAGTGCTGTTAGGAAGGGAGTTCCAGGATTTTGACCCAGCGACAATGAAGGAACGGCGATATATTTCCAAGTCGGGATGGTGTATGACTTGGAGGGGAACGTGCAGGTGGTGTTGTTCCCATGCGCCTGCTGCCCTTGTCCTTCTAGGTGGTAGAGGTCGCGGGTTTGGGAGGTGCTGTCGAAGAAGCCTTGGCGAGTTGCTGCAGTGCATCCTGTGGATGGTGCACACTGCAGCCACAGTGCGCCGCTGGTGAAGGGAGTGAATGAGTCGGGTGGTGGATGGGGTGCCAATCAAGCGGGCTGCTTTATCTTGGATGGTGTCGAGCTTCTTGAGTGTTGTTGGAGCTGCAATCATCCAGGCAAGTGGAGAGTATTCCATCACACTCCTGACTTGTGCCTTGTAGATGGTGGAAAGGCTTTGGGGAGTCAGGAGGTGAGTCACTCGCCGCAGAATACCCAGCCTCTGACCTGCTCTCGTAGCCACAGTATTTATATGGCTGGTCCAGTTCAGTTTCTGGTCAATGGTGACCCCCAGGATGTTGATGGTGGGGGATTCGGCGATTGTAATGCCGTTGAACGTCAAGGGGAGGTGGTTAGACTCTCTCTTGTTGGAGATGGTCATTGCCTGGCACTTATCTGGCGCGAATGTTACTTGCCACTTATGAGCCCAAGCCTGGATGTTGTCCAGGTCTTGCTGCATGCAGGCTCGGACTGCTTCATTATCTGAGGGGTTGCGAATGGAACTGAACACTGTGCAGTCATCAGCGAACATCCCCATTTCTGACCTTATGATGGAGGGAAGGTCATTGATGAAGCAGCTGAAGATGGTTGGGCCTCGGACACTGCCCTGAGGAACTCCTGCAGCAATGCCCTGGGGCTGAGATGATTGGCCTCCAACAACCACTACCATCTTCCTTTGTGCTAGGTATGACTCCAGCCACTGGAGAGTTTTCCCCCTGATTCCCATTGACTTCAATTTTACTAGGGCTCCTTGGTGCCACACTCGGTCAAATGCTGCCTTGATGTCAAGGGCAGTCACTCTCACCTCACCTCTGGAATTCAGCTCTTTTGTCCATGTTTGGACCAAGGCTGTGATGAGGTCTGGAGCCGAGTGGTCCTTGGGGAACCCAAACTGAGCATCGGTGAGCAGGTTATTGGTGAGTAAGTGCCGCTTGATAGCACTGTCGACGACACCTTCCATTACTTTGCTGATGATTGAGAGTAGACTGATGGCGCGGTAATTGGCCAGATTGGATTTGTCCTGCTTTTTGTGGACAGGACATACCTGGGCAATTTGCCACTTGTCGGGTGGATGCCAGTGTTGTAGCTGTACTGGAACAGCTTGGTTAGAGGCGCAGCTAGTTCCTCCTTCTCCTCCTCCGGCTCCTTCTCCTCCTCCTGCTCCTTCTCCGCTTCCTGCTCCTCCCCTCCTCCTGCTCGTACTACACCTCCTGCTCCTTCTGCACCTCCAGCTCCTTCTCCACCTCTTCCTCCTCCTCAACCTCCTGTTCCTTCTCCAACTCCTGTTCCGTCTCCACCACCTCGTCAATCACAACGTCCTGTTACTTCTCCACCTTCTTTTCCTTCTCCACCTCCTGTTCCTTCTCCACCTCCTGCTCCTTCTCCACCCTCTGCTCCTTCTCCACCCTCTGCTCCTTCTCCACCTCCTGCTCCTTCTTCACCTTCTGCTTCTTCTCCACCTCCTGCTCAAACTCCTCTTCCTGCGCAACCTCCTCCTTTTACTCCTCCCCCTTCTCCACATGCTGCTCCTTGTCCTCCTCCTGCTCCTTCTCCACCTCCTGCTCCTTCTACACCTCCTGCTCCTTCTCCACCTCCTGCTCCTTCTCCACCTCCTGCTCCTTCTCCACCCTCTGCTCCTTCTCCAGCTCCTGCTCCTCTCCAGCTCCTTCTCCTTCTACACCTCCTACTCTTCTCCACCTCCTGCTCCTTCTTCACCTCCTGCTCCTTCTCCACCTCCTGCTCAAACTCCTCTTCCTGCGCAACCTCCTCCTTTTCCTCCTCCCCCTTCTCCACATGCTGCTCTTTGTCCTCCTCCTGATCCTTCTCCACCTCCTGGTCCGTCTCAACCACATCTTCCTTCTCCACGTCCTGTTCCTTCTCCACCTCCTGCTCCTTCTCCACCTCCTGCTCCTTCTACACCCTCTGCTGCTTCTCCGCCTCCTGCTCCTTCTACACCCTCTGCTGCTTCTCCAGCTCCTGCTCCTACTCCAGCTCCTTCTCCTTCTCCACCTCCTACTCCGTCTCCACCACCTGCTCCATCTCCACCTCATGCTCCTTCTTCACCTCCTGCTCCTTCTCCACCTTCTGCTCAAACTCCTACTGCGCTACCTCCTCCTTTTCATAGAGTCATAGAGTCATAGAGTTATACAGCACGGATAGAGGCCCTTCGGCCCATCGTGTCCGCGCCGGCCATCAGCCCTGTCTACTCTAATCCCATATTCCAGCATTTGGTCCGTAGCCTTGTATGCTATGGCATTTCAAGTGCTCATCCAAATGCTTCTTGAATGTTGTGAGGGTTCCTGCCTCCACAACCCTTTCAGGCAGTGAGTTCCAGACTCCAACCACCCTCTGGGTGAAAACGTTCTTTCTCAAATCCCCTCTAAACCTCCCGCCTTTTACCTTGAATCTATGTCCCCTTGTTATAGTACCCTCAACGAAGGGAAAAAGCTCCTCAGTATCCATCCTATCTGTGCCCCTCATAATTTTGTACACCTCAATCATGTCCCCCCTCAGCCTCCTCTGCTCCAAGGAAAACAAACCCAATCTTCCCAGTCTCTCTTCATAGCTGAAGCGCTCCAGCCCTGGTAACATCCTGGTGAATCTCCTCTGCACCCTCTCCAAAGCGATCACATCCTTCCTGTAGTGTGGCGACCAGAACTGCACACAGTACTCCAGCTGTGGCCTAACCAGTGTTTTATACAGCTCCATCATAACCTCCTTGCTCTTATATTCTATGCCTCGGCTAATAAAGGCAAGTATCCCATATGCCTTCTTTACCACCTTATCTACCTGTTCCGCCGCCTTCAGGGATCTGTGACCTTGCACACCAAGATCCCTCTGACCCTCTGTCTTGCCTAGGGTCCTCCCATTCATTGTGTATTCCCTTGCCTTGTTAGTCCCTCCAAAGTGCATCACCTCGCACTTTTCCGGGTTAAATTCCATTTGCCACTGTTCCGCCCATCTGACCAACCCATCTATATCGTCCTGCAGACTGAGGCTATCCTCCTCGCTATTTACCACCCTACCAATTTTTGTGTCATCAGCGAACTTACTGATCATACCTTTTACATTCATATCCAAGTCATTAATGTAGACCACAAACAGCAAGGGACCCAGCACCGATCCCTGTGGTACCCCACTGGCCACAGGCTTCCAGTCACAAAAACAACCTTCGACCATCACCCTCTGCCTTCTGCCACTAAGCCAGTTTTGTATCCAAAGTGCCAAGGCACCCTGGATTCCATGGGCTCGTACCTTCTTGACCAGTCTCCTGTGGGGGACTTTATCGAGGGCCTTACTGAAATCCATGTATACCACATCAACTGCGTTACCCTCATCCACACGCCTAGTCACCCCCTCCTCAACATACTGCTCCTTGTCCTTCTCCTGCTCCTTCTCTACCTCCTGCTCCTTCCACACCTCCTGCCCCTTCTCCACCTCCTGCTCCTGCTCCAACTCCTGCTCCTTCTCCACCTCCTGCTCGTTCTCCACCTCCTTCTCGTTCTCCACCGCCTGCTCAACTTCCTACTCTTTCTGCTCCTCTTTCGCCGGCGACTGCTCCTTCTCCTCCTCTTGCACTTTCTCCACCTCTTGATCGTATTCCACCTCCTGCTCATTCTCAACCTCCTGTTCCGTCTCCACCAACTCTTCAGTCTGCACGTCCTGTTCCTTCTCCACATCCTGATCCTTCTCCACCTCCTGTTCCTTCTCCACCTCCTGCTCCTTCTTTACCCTCTGCTCCTTCTCCAGCTCCTGCTCCTTCTCCACCTCCTGCTCCTTCTCCATCTCCTGCTCCTTTTCCACCTCCTGCTCAAACTCCTCTTCCTGCGCAAAATTCTCCTCATCCTCCTCCTCCTTCTCCACATACTGCTCCCTTTCCTCCTCCTGCTCCTTCTCCACCTCATGCTCCTTCTACACCTCCTGCTTCATCTACACCTCTTGCTCCTTCTCGACCTTCTGCTCCTTCTCCACCTCCTGCTCCTTCTCCACCTCCTGCTCCTGCTCCACCTCCGGCTCCTGCTCCACCTCCTGCTCCTGCTCCACCTTCTGCTCCTGCTCCACCTCCAGGTCGTGTACCACCTCCTGCTCCTGCTCCACATCCTTCTGCTTCTCCACATCCTGCTCCTTCTCCACCTCCTCCTCTTTCTCCACCTCCTGCTATTTCTGCACCTCCTGCTCTTTCTCCTCCTCCTGCTCCTTCTCCTCCTCCTGCTCCTCCTCCTCCTCCTCCTGCTCGTACTGCAACTCCTGCTCCTTCACCACCTCCTGCTCCTTCACCACCTCCTGCTCCGTCTCCACCACCTCTTCCGTCTCTACGTCCTGTTCCTTCTCCACCTCCTGTTCCTTCTCCAGGTCCAGCTTCATCTCCACCTCCTGCTCTTTCACCACCTCCTGCTCTTTCTCCACCTCCTGCTCTTTCTCCACCTCCTGCTCCTTCTCCACCTCCAGACCCTTCTAAATCTTCCGTTCCTCTCAACCTCCCACTCAACCTCCAACTCATCCTCCTCCTCCTTCTCCACCTCCGGCTCCTTATCCTCCTACTGCTCCTTCTCCGCTTCCTGCTCCTCCTCCTCCTCCTGCTCGTACTCCACCAACTGCTCATTCTCCACCTCCTGCTCCTTCTCCACCCTCTGCTCCTTCTCCAGCTCCTGCTCCTTCTCCAGCTCCATCTCCTTCAACACCTCCTGCTCCTTCTCCACCTCCTGCTCAAACTTGCCTTCCTGCGCAACCTCCTCCTTTTCCTGCTCCCCCTTCTCCACCTTCACTTCCGTCTCCACGTCCTGTTCCTTCTCCATCTCCTGTTCCTTCTCCACCTCCTGTTCCTTCTCCAGCTCCTGCTCCTTCTCCAGCTCCAACTCCTTCAACACCTCAAACTCCTTCTCCAACTCCTTCTCCTTCTTCACCTCCTGCTCCTTCTCTACCTCCTGCTCCTTCTACACCTCCTGCTCTTTCTCCACCTCCTGCTCCTTCTCTACCTACTGCTCCTTCTCCACCACCTGCTCCTCCTCCTCCTCCTGCTCGTACTCCACCTCCTGCTCCTTCTCCACCTCCTGTTCCTCTCCACCTCCTGCCAACCTCCTCATCATCCTCTTCCTCCTTCTCCACCTACTGCTCCGTCTCCTCCTCCTTCTCCTCCTCCTTGTCCTCTTCCTGCTCCTCCTCCTCTTGCTCGTACTGCACCTCATGCGCCTTCACCACCTCCTGCTCCTTCTCCACCTCCTGTTCCGTCTCCACCACCTCTTCCGTCTCCACGTCCTGTTCCTTCTCCACCTCCTGTTCCTTCTCCACCTCCTGTACCTTCTCCAGGTCCTGCTTCTTCTCCACCTCCTGCTCCTTCTCCACCTCCTGCTCAAATTCCTCTTCCTGAGCAACCTCCTCCTCTTCCTCCTCCTCTTTCTCCACATACTGCTCCTTGTCCTCCTCCTGCTCCTTCTCCCCTCCTGCTCATTCTACACTTCCTACTCCTTCTCCACATCCTTTTCCATCTCCACATCCTGCCCCTTGTCCACCTCGTGTCCCGTGTCCACTTCCTGCACCTTGTCCACCTCCTGCACCTTGTCCACATCCTGCTCCTTCTCCTCCGCCTGCTTGTTCTCCACCTCCTGCTCCTTCTCCAACTCCTGCTCCTTCTCCACCTCCTGCTCCTTCTCCACCTCCTGCTCCTTCTTCACCTCCTGCTCCTTCTCCACCTCCTGCTCAATCTCCTCTTCCTGCGCAACCTCCTCCTTTCCCTCCTCCCCCTTCTCCACATGCTGCTCTTTGTCCTCCTCCTGATCCTTTTCCACCTCCTGGTCCGTCTCAACCACATCTTCCTTCTCCACGTCCTGTTCCTGCTCCACCTCCTGCTCCTTCTCCACCTCCTGCTCCTTCTACACCCTCTGCTGCATCTCCAGCTCCTGCTCCTACTCCAGCTCCTTCTCCTTCTCCACCTCCTACTCCGTCTCCACCACCTGGTCCATCTCCACCTCATGCTCCTTCTTCACCTCCTGCTCCTTCTCCACCTCCTGCTCAAACTCCGACTGCGCTACCTTCTCCTTTTCCTCCTCCCCCTCCTCCACATACTGCTCCTTGTCCTTCTCCTGTTCCTTCTCTACCTCCTGCTCCTTCCACACCTCCTGCCCCTTCTCCACCTCCTGCTGCTGCTCCACCTCCTGCTCCTTCTCCACCTCCTGCTCGTTCTCCACCTCCTTCTCGTTCTCCACCGCCTGCTCAACCTCCTACTCTTTCTGCTCCTCTTTCGCCGGCGACTGCTCCTTCTCCTCCTCTTGCACTTTCTCCACCTCTTGATCGTATTCCACCTCCTGCTCATTCTCAACCTCCTGTTCCGTCTCCACCAACTCTTCAGTCTGCACGTCCTGTTCCTTCTCCACATACTGATCCTTCTCCAACTCCTGTTCCTTCTCCACCTCCTGCTCCTTCTTTACCCTCTGCTCCTTCTCCATCTCCTGCTCCTTTTCCACCTCCTGCTCAAACTCCTCTTCCTGCGCAAAATCCTCCTCATCCTCCTCCTCCTTCTCCACATACTGCTCCTTTTCCTCCTCCTGCTCCTTCTCCACCTCATGCTGCTTCTACACCTCCTGCTTCATCTACACCTCTTGCTCCTTCTCGACCTTCTGCTCCTTCTCCACCTCCTGCTCCTTCTCCACCTCCTGCTCCTGCTCCAACTCCGGCTCCTGCTCCACCTCCTGCTCCTGCTCCACCTTCTGCTCCTGCTCCACCTTCTGCTCCTGCTCCACCTCCAGGTCGTGTACCACCTCCTGCTCCTGCTCCACATCCTTCTCCTTCTCCACATCCTGCTCCTTCTCCACCTCCTCCTCTTTCTCCACCACCTGCTATTTCTGCACCTCCTGCTCTTTCTCCTCCTCCTGCTCCTTCTCCTCCTCCTGCTCCTCCTCCTCCTCCTGCTCGTACTGCAACTCCTGCTCCTTCACCACCTCCTGCTCCTTCTCCACCTCCTGCTCCGTCTCCACCACCTCTTCCGTCTCTACGTCCTGTTCATTCTCCACCTCCTGTTCCTTCTCAACCTCCTGTTCCTTCTCCAGGTCCAGCTTCATCTCCACCTCCTGCTCTTTCTCCACCTCCTGCTCTTTCTCCACCTCCTGCTCCTTCTCCACCTCCAGACCCTTCTAAACCTTCTAATCCTCTCAACCTCCCACTCAACCTCCTACTCTTCCTCCTCCTCCTTCTCCACCTCCGGCTCCTTATCCTCCTCCTGCTCCTTCTCCGCTTCCTGCTCCTCCTCCTCCTCCTGCTCGTACGCCACCAACTGCTCCTTCTCCACCTCCTGCTCCTTCTCCACCCTCTGCTACTTCTCCAGCTCCTGCTCCTTCTCCAGCTCCATCTCCTTCAACACCTCCTGCTCCTTCTCCACCTCCTGCTCAAACTCCCCTTCCTGCGCAACCTCCTCCTTTTCCTGCTCCCACTTCTCCACGTTCACTTCCGTCTCCACGTCCTGTTCCTTCTCCACCTCCTGTTCCTTCTCCACCTCCTGCTCCTTCTCCAGCTCCTGCTCCTTCTCCAGCTCCATCTCCTTCAACACCTCCTCCTCCTTCTCCAACTCCTTCTCCTTCTTCACCTCCTGCTCCTTCTCTACCTCCTGCTCCTTCTACACCTCCTGCTCTTTCTCCACCTCCTGCTCCTTCTCTACCTACTGCTCCTTCTCCACCACCTGCTCCTCCTCCTCCTCCTGCTCGTACTCCACCTCCTGCTCGTACTCCACCTCCTGCTCCTTCTCCACCTCCTGTTCCTCTCCACCTCCTGCCAACCTCCTCATCATCCTCTTCCTCCTTCTCCACCTACTGCTCCGTCTCCTCCTCCTTCTCCTCCTCCTTGTCCTCCTCCTGCTCCTCCTCCTCCTCCTGCTAGTACTGCACCTCCTGCGCCTTCACCAGCTCCTGCTCCTTCTCCACCTCCTGTTCCTTCTCCAGGTGCTGCTTCTTCTCCACCTCCTGCTCCTTCTCCACCTCCTGCTCAAATTCCTCTTCCTGAGCAAAATCCTCCCCTTCCTCCTCCTCTTTCTCCACATACTGCTCCTTGTCCTCCTCCTGCTCCTTCTCCCCCTCCTGCTCATTCTACACCTCCTGCTCCTTCTCCACATCCTTTTCCATCTCCACATCCTGCCCCTTGTCCACCTCGTGTCCAGTGTCCACTTCCTGCACCTAGTCCAGCTCCTGCGCCTTGTCCACCTCCTGCTCCTTCTCCTCCGCCTGCTTGTTCTCCACCTCCTGCTCCTTCTCCACCTCCTGCTCAAACTCCTCTTCCTGCACAACCTCCTCCTTTTCCTCCTCCCCCTTCTCCACATGCTGCTCTTTGTCCTCCTCCTGATCCTTCTCCACCTCCTGCTCCGTCTCAACCACATCTTCCTTCTCCACGTCCTGTTCCTTCTCCACCTCCTGCTCCTTCTCCACCTCCTGCTCCTTCTACACCCTCTGCTGCTTCTCCAGCTCCTGCTCCTACTCCAGCTCCTTCTCCTTCTCCACCTACTACTCCGTCTCCACCATCTGCTCCATCTCCACCTCATGCTCCTTCTTCACCTCCTGCTCCTTCTCCACCTCCTGCTCAAACTCCAACTGCGCTACCTCCTCCTTTTGCTCCTCCCCCTCCTCCACATACTGCTCCTTGTCCTTCTCCTGCTCCTTCTCTACCTCCTGCTCCTTCCACACCTCCTGCCCCTTCTCCACCTCCTGCTCCTGCTCCAACTCCTGCTCCTGCTCCACCTCCTGCTCCTTCTCCACCTCCTGCTCGTTCTCCACCTCCTTCTCGTTCTCCACCGCCTGCTCAACCTCCTACTCTTTCTGCTCCTCTTTCGCCGGCGACTGCTCCTTCTCCTCCTCTTGCACTTTCTCCACCTCTTGATCGTATTCCACCTCCTGCTCATTCTCAACCTCCTGTTCCGTCTCCACCAACTCTTCAGTCTGCACGTCCTGTTCCTTCTCCACATCCTGATCCTTCTCCACCTCCTGTTCCTTCTCCACCTCCTGCTCCTTCTTTACCCTCTGCTCCTTCTCCAGCTCCTGCTCCTTCTCCACCTCCTGCTCCTTCTCCATCTCCTGCTCCTTTTCCACCTCCTGCTCAAAATCCTCTTCCTGCGCAAATTCCTCCTCATCCTCCTCCTCCTTCTCCACATACTGCTCCTTTTCCTCCTCCTGCTCCTTCTCCACCTCAGGCTCCTTCTACACCTGCTGCTTCATCTACACCTCTTGCTCCTTCTCGACCTTCTGCTCCTTCTCCAACTCCTGCTCCTTCTCCACCTCCTGCTCCTGCTCCACCTCCGGCTCCTGCTCCACCTCCTGCTCCTGCTCCACCTGCGGCTCCTGCTCCACCTTCTGCTCCTGCTCCACATCCTTCTCCTTCTCCACATCCTGCTCCTTCTCCACCTCCTGCTCTTTCTCCACCTCCTGCTCCTTCTCCACCTCCAGCCCCTTCTAAACCTTCTGTTCCTCTCAACCTCCCACTCAACCTCCTACTCTTCCTCCTCCTCCTTCTCCACCTCCGGCTCCTTATCCTCCTCCTGCTCCTTCTCCGCTTCCTGCTCCTCCTCCTCCTCCTGCTCGTTCTCCACCAACTGCTCCTTCTCCACCTCCTGCTCCTGCTCCACATCCTTCTCCTTCTCCACATCCTGCTCCTTCTCCACCTCCTCCTCTTTCTCCACCTCCTGCTATTTCTGCACCTCCTGCTCTTTCTCCTCCTCCTGCTCCTTCTCCTCCACCTGCTCCTCCTCCTCCTCCTGCTCGTACTCCACCTCCGGCTCGTACTCCACCTCCTGCTCCTTCTCCACCTCCTGTTCCTCTCCAACTCCTGCCAACCTCCCCATCATCCTCTTCCTCCTTCTCCACCTACTGCTCCGTCTCCTCCTCCTTCTCCTCCTCCTTGTCCTCCTCCTGCTCCTCCTCCTCCTCCTGCTAGTACTGCACCTCCTGCGCCTTCACCACCTCCTGCTCCTTCTCCACCTCCTGTTCCGTCTCCACCACCTCTTCCGTCTCCACGACCTGTTCCTTCTCCACCTCCTGTTCCTTCTCCACCTCCTGTTCCTTCTCCGGGTCCTGCTTCTTCTCCACCTCCTGCTCCTTCTCCACCTCCTGCTCAAATTCCTCTTCCCGAGCAACCTCCTCCTCTTCCTCCTGCTCTTTCTCCACATACTGCTCCTTGTCCTCCTCCTGCTCCTTCTCCCCCTCCTGCTCATTCTACACCTCCTGCTCCTTCTCCACATCCTTTTCCATCTCCACATCCTGCCCCTTGTCCACCTCGTGTCCCGTGTCCACTTCCTGCACCTTGTCCAGCTCCTGCACCTTGTCCACCTCCTGCTCCTTCTCCTCCGCCTGCTGGTTCTCCACCTCCTGCTCCTTCTCCACCTCCTGCTCAAACTCCTCTTCCTGCACAACCTCCTCCTTTTCCTCCTCCCCCTTCTCCACATGCTGCTCTTTGTCCTCCTCCTGATCCTTCTCCACCTCCTGCTCCGTCTCAACCACATCTTCCTTCTCCACGTCCTGTTCCTTCTCCACCTCCTGCTCCTTCTCCACCTCCTGCTTCTTCTACACCCTCTGCTGCTTCTCCAGCTCCTGCTCCTACTCCAGCTGCCTCTCCTTCTCCACCTCTTACTCCGTCTCCACCATCTGCTCCATCTCCACCTCATGCTCCTTCTTCACCTCCTGCTCCTTCTCCACCTCCTGCTCAAACTCCTACTGCGCTACCTCCTCCTTTTGCTCCTCCCCCTCCTCCACATACTGCTCCTTGTCCTTCTCCTGCTCCTTCTCTACCTCCTGCTCCTTCCACACCTCCTGCCCCTTCTCCACCTCCTGCTCCTGCTCCACCTCCTGCTCCTTCAACACCTCCTGCTCGTTCTCCACCTCCTTCTCGTTCTCCACCGCCTGCTCAACCTCCTACTCTTTCTGCTCCTCTTTCGCCGGCGACTGCTCCTTCTCCTCCTCTTGCACTTTCTCCACCTCATGATCGTATTCCACCTCCTGCTCATTCTCAACCTCCTGTTCCGTCTCCACCAACTCTTCCGTCTGCACGTCCTGTTCCTTCTCCACATCCTGATCCTTCTCCACCTCCTGTTCCTTCTCCACCTCCTGCTCCTTCTTTACCCTCTGCTCCTTCTCCAACTCCTGCTCCTTCTCCACCTCCTGCTCCTTCTCCATCTCCTGCTCCTTTTCCACCTCCTGCTCAAACTCCTCTTCCTGCGCAAAATCCTCCTCATCCTCCTCCTCCTTCTCCACATACTGCTCCTTTTCCTCCTCCTGCTCCTTCTCCACCTCATGCTCCTTCTAAACCTCCTGCTTCATCTACACCTCTTGCTCCTTCTCGACCTTCTTCTCCTTCTCCAACTCCTGCTCCTTCTCCACCTCCTGCTCCTGCTCCACCTCCGGCTCCTGCTCCACCTCTGGCTCCTGCTCCACCTCCGGCTGCTGCTCCACCTCCTGCTCATGCTCCACATCCTTCTCCTTCTCCACATCCAGCTCCTTCTCCACCTCCTCCTCTTTCTCCACCTCCTGCTATTTCTGCACCTCCTGCTCTTTCTCCTCCTCCTGCTCCTTCTCCTCCTCCTGCTCCTCCTCCTCCTCCTGCTCGTACTGCACCTCCTGCGCCTTCACCACCTGATGCTCCTTCTCCACCTCCTGTTCCGTCTCCACCACCTCTTCCGTCTCCACGTCCTGTTCCTTCTCCACCTCCTGTTCCTTCTCCAGTTCCTGCTTCTTCTCCACCTCCTGCTCCTTCTCCACCTCCTGCTCAAATTCCTCTTCCTGAGCAACCTCCTCCTCTTCCTCCTCCTCTTTCTCCACATACTGCTCCTTGTCCTCCTCCTGCTCCTTCTCCCCCTCCTGCTCATTCTACACCTCCTGCTCCTTCTCCACATCCTTTTCCATCTCCACATCCTGCCCCTTGTCCACCTCGTGTCCCGTGTCCACTTCCTGCACCTTGTCCAGCTCCTGCACCTTGTCCACCTCCTGCTCCTTCTCCTCCGCCTGCTTGTTCTCCACCTCCTGCTCCTTCTCCAACTCCTGCTCCTTCTCCACCTCCTGCTCCTTCTCCACCTCCTGCTCCTTCTTCTCCTCCTGCTTCTTCTCCACCTCCTGCTACTTCTCCTCATCTTGCGCCTTCTCCACCTCCTGCTCCTTCTCCTCCTCCTGCTCCTACTCCTCCTCCTGCTCCTTCTCCTCCTCCTCCTCCTGCTCCTCCAGCTCCTTCAGCTCACCATCCTGCTGTTGCTCACTCTCCTGCTGCTGCTCCTACCCCACCTCCTGCTCAATCTCCTCCTCCTTCTTGTTCTCCACCCCTGCTCCTTCTCCACCTCCTCAGCATTCTACATCTCCTGCTCCTTCTCGACCTCCTGCTCAACCACCTCCTCCTGCTCCTTCTCCACTTCATGCTCCTTCTCCCGCTCCTTCTCGTGCACCCGCTCCTGCTCCATCTCCAGATTCTGCTCCTTCTCCCGCTTCTGCTCCTTCTCCTCCTGCTGCTACCTCTCCTCCTGCTGCTTGTTCTCCTCCTGCTGCAACTTTTCCACCTCCTCCTCCTGCTCCTTCTCCTCCCCCTGCTCCTTCTCCACCTCCTGCTCCTTCTCCTCCTCCGGCTCCTTCTCCACCTCCTGCTCCTTCTCCACCTCCTGCTCAACCTCCTCCTGCTCCATCTCCTCATCCTGCTCAACCTCCTCCTACTGCTTCTCCTCATCCTGCTCAACCTCCTCCTCCTATTCCTTCTCCACATCCAGCACCTAATCCACCTCCTGATCCTTCTCCTCCTCCTGCTGTTTCTCCACCTCCTACTCCTGCTCCTTCTCCACCTCCTGCTCAACCTACTACAACTGCTCCATCTCCACCTGCTCATCCTGCTCCTTCTTCTCCTCCTGCTCCTGCTCCTTCTCCAACTCCTGCTACATCTTCACCTCCTACTCCTTCTCCACCTCCTGCTCATCCACCTCCTGCTCCTTCATCTCCTCCTATTAAACCTCCTCCTCCTCCTACTACTCCTTGTACACCTCCTGCTCCTTGTCCACCTCCTGCTCCTTGTCCACCTCCTGCTCCGTGTCCACCTCTTGATCCTTGTCCACCTGCTGCTCCTTGTGCACCACCTGCTCCTTGTCCGCCTAGTGCTCCTTCTCGCCCTCCTGTTCCTTCTCGTCCTCCTGCTCCTTCTCGCCCTCCTGCTCCTTCTCCACCTCCTGCTCCTTCACCACTCCTGCTCATTCACCACCTCCTGCTCCTTCTTCTCCTCCTTCTCCACCTCCTGCTCCTTCTCCTCCTCCTGCTCCTACTCCTCCTCCTGCTCCTTCTCCTCCTCCTGCTACTTCTTCTCCGCCTGCTCCTTCTTCTCCTCCTGCTCCTTCTCAATTCCTGCTCCATCTCCAGCTCCTGCTCCATCACCTCCTCCTCCTCCTGCTCCTTCTCCCCCTCCTGCTCCTTCTCCCCCTCCTGCTCAACCACCTCCTCCTGCTCCTTCTCCACTTCATGCTCCTTCTCCCGCTCCTTCTCGTGCACCCGCTCCTGCTCCATCTCCAGATTCTGCTCCTTCTCCCGCTTCTGCTCCTTCTCCTCCTGCTGCTACCTCTCCTCCTGCTGCTTGTTCTCCTCCTGCTGCAACTTTTCCACCTCCTCCTCCTGCTCCTTCTCCTCCCCCTGCTCCTTCTCCACCTCCTGCTCCTTCTCCTCCTCCGGCTCATTCTCCACCTCCTGCTCCTTCTCCACCTCCTGCTCAACCTCCTCCTGCTCCATCTCCTCATCCTGCTCAACCTCCTCCTACTGCTTCTCCTCATCCTGCTCAACCTCCTCCTCCTATTCCTTCTCCACATCCAGCACCTAATCCACCTCCTGATCCTTCTCCTCCTCCTGCTGTTTCTCCACCTCCTACTCCTGCTCCTTCTCCACCTCCTGCTCAACCTACTACAACTGCTCCATCTCCACCTGCTCATCCTGCTCCTTCTCCTCCTCCTGCTCCTGCTCCTTCTCCAACTCCTGCTACATCTTCACCTCCTACTCCTTCTCCACCTCCTACTCTTTCTCCACCTCCTGCTCATCCACCTCCTGCTCCTTCATCTCCTCCTATTAAACCTCCTCCTCCTCCTACTACTCCTTGTACACCTCCTGCTCCTTGTCCACCTCCTGCTCCTTGTCCACCTCCTGCTCCGTGTCCACCTCTTGATCCTTGTCCACCTGCTGCTCCTTGTGCACCACCTGCTCCTTGTCCGCCTAGTGCTCCTTCTCGCCCTCCTGTTCCTTCTCGTCCTCCTGCTCCTTCTCCACCTCCTGCTCCTTCACCACTCCTGCTCATTCACCACCTCCTGCTCCTTCTTCTCCTCCTTCTCCACCTCCTGCTCCTTCTCCTCCTCCTGCTCCTACTCCTCCTCCTGCTCCTTCTCCTCCTCCTGCTACTTCTTCTCCGCCTGCTCCTTCTTCTCCTCCTGCTCCTTCTCAATTCCTGCTCCATCTCCAGCTCCTGCTCCATCACCTCCTCCTCCTCCTGCTCCTTCTCCCCCTCCTGCTCCTTCTCCCCCTCCTGCTCCTTCTCCTACTCCTACTACTTCTCCACCTCCTGCTCCTTCTCCACATCCTGCTCCTTCTACTCCACCTGCTCCTTCTCCTTCTCCTGCTCCTTCTCCTTCTCCTACTACTTCTCCACCTCCTGCTCCTTCTCCACATCCTGCTCCTTCTACTCCACCTGCTCCTACTCCTCCTCATGCTCCTTCTTCCCATCCTGCTCCTTCTCCACTCCAGCTCCTTCTCCTCCTCCTGCTCCTTCTCCTCAAACTGCTGCTTCTCCACCTCCTGCTCCTTCTCCACCTCCTGCTCCTTCTCCACCTCCTGCTCCTTCTCCACCTCCTGCTCATTCTTCTCCTCCTGCTCCTGCTCCTCCTCCTGCTTCTTCTCCAACTCCTTCTCCTACTCCCACTCCTGGTCCTTCTCCGCGTCCTGCTCCTTCTCCACCTATTGCTTCTTCTCCACCTCCTGTTCCTTCTCCTCCTCCGGCTCCTTCTCCACCTCCTTCTCCTCCTCCACCTCCTCCTCCTCCTTCTACGCCTTGTCCACCTCCTGCTCCTTGTACACCTCCTGCTCCTTGTCCACCTCCTGCTCCTTGTCCACCTCCTGCTCCGTGTCCACCTCTTGATCCGTGTCCACCTGCTGCTCCTTGTGCACCACCAGCTCCTTGTCCGCCGAGTGCTCCTTCTCGCCCTCCTGTTCCTTCTCGTCCTCCTGCTCCTTCTCGCCCTCCTGCTCCATCTCGCCCTCCTGCTTCATCTCGCCCTTCTGCTCCATCTATCCCTCCTGCTCCTTCTCCACCTCCTGCTCCTTCTCCACCTGATGCTCCTTCACCACTCCTGCTCATTCACCACCTCCTGCTCCTTCTTCTCCTCCTTCTCCTCCTCCTGCTCCTTCTCCACCTCCTGCTCCTTCTCCACCTCCTGCTACTTCTCCTCATCTTGCGCCTTCTCCACCTCCTGCTCCTTCTCCTCCTCCTGCTCCTACTCCTCCTCCTGCTCCTTCTCCTCCTCCTGCTCCTTCTCCTTCTCCTGCAACTTCTTCTCCCCCTGCTCCTTCTTCTCCTCCTGCTCCTTCTCAATTCCTGCTCCATCTCCAGCTCCTGCTCCATCACCTCCTCCTCCTCCTGCTCCTTCTCCCCCTCCTGCTCCTTCTCCCCGTCCTGCTCCTTCTCCTACTCCTGCTCAAACTCCTCCTGCTCCTTCTCAACCTCCTGCTCAAACTCATCCTGCTCTTTCTCCACCTCCTGCTCAACCTCCTCCTGCTCCTTCTCCACCTCCTGCTCCTTCTCCACCTCCTGCTACTTCTCCTCATCTTGCGCCTTCTCCTCCTCCTGCTCCTTCTCCTTCTCCTGCAACTTCTGCTCCGCCTGCTCCTTCTTCTCCTCCTGCTCCTTCTCAATTCCTGCTCCATCTCCAGCTCCTGCTCCATCACCTCCTCCTCCTCCTGCTCCTTCTCCCCCTCCTGCTCCTTCTCCCCCTCCTGCTCCTTCTCCTACTCCTACTACTTCTCCACCTCCTGCTCCTTCTCCACATCCTGCTCCTTCTACTCCACCTGCTCCTTCTCCTTCTCCTGCTCCTTCTCCTTCTCCTACTGCTTCTCCACCTCCTGCTCCTTCTCCACATCCTGCTCCTTCTACTCCACCTGCTCCTACTCCTCCTCATGCTCCTTCTTCCCATCCTGCTCCTTCTCCACTCCTGCTCCTTCTCCTCCTCCTGCTCCTTCTCCTCAACCTGCTCCTTCTCCAATTCCTGCTCCTTCTCCACCTCCTGTTCCTTCTCCACCTCCTGCTCCTGCTCCTCCTCCTGCTTCTTCTCCAACTCCTTCTCCTACTCCCACTCCTGGTCCTTCTCCGCGTCCTGCTCCTTCTCCACCTATTGCTTCTTCTCCACCTCCTGTTACTTCTCCTCCTCCGGATCCTTCTCCACCTCCTTCTCCTCCTCCACCTCCTCCTCCTCCTTCTACTCCTTGTCCACCTCCTGCTCCTTGTCCACCTCCTGCTCCTTGTCCACCTCCTGCTCCTTGTCCACCTCCTGCTCCGTGTCCACCTCTTGATCCGTGTCCACCTGCTGCTCCTTGTGCACCACCAGCTGCTTGTCCGCCGAATGCTCCTTCTCGCCCTCCTGTTCCTTCTCGTCCTCCTGCTCCTTCTCGCCCTCCTGCTCCATCTCGCCCTCCTGCTTCATCTCGCCCTTCTGCTCCATCTATCCCTCCTGCTCCTTCTCCACCTCCTGCTCCTTCTCCACCTGATGCTCCTTCACCACTCCTGCTCATTCACCACCTCCTGCTCCTTCTTCTCCTCCTTCTCCTCCTCCTGCTCCTTCTCCACCTCCTGCTCCTTCTCCACTCCTGCTACTTCTCCTCATCTTGCGCCTTCTCCACCTCCTGCTCCTTCTCCTCCTCCTGCTCCTACTCCTCCTCCTGCTCCTTCTCCTCCTCCTGCTCCTTCTCCTTCTCCTGCTCCTTCTCCACCTCCTGCTCCTTCTCCACTCCTGCTACTTCTCCTCATCTTGCGCCTTCTCCACCTCCTGCTCCTTCTCCTCCTCCTGCTCCTACTCCTCCTCCTGCTCCTTCTCCACCTCCTGCTCCTTCTCCACCTGATGCTCCTTCACCACTCCTGCTCATTCACCACCTCCTGCTCCTTCTTCTCCTCCTTCTCCTCCTCCTGCTCCTTCTCCACCTCCTGCTCCTTCTCCACTCCTGCTACTTCTCCTCATCTTGCGCCTTCTCCACCTCCTGCTCCTTCTCCTCCTCCTGCTCCTACTCCTCCTCCTGCTCCTTCTCCACCTCCTGCTCCTTCTCCACCTGATGCTCCTTCACCACTCCTGCTCATTCACCACCTCTTGCTCCTTCTTCTCCTCCTTCTCCTCCTCCTGCTCCTTCTCCACCTCCTGCTCCTTCTCCACTCCTGCTACTTCTCCTCATCTTGCGCCTTCTCCACCTCCTGCTCCTTCTCCTCCTCCTGCTCCTACTCCTCCTCCTGCTCCTTCTCCTCCTCCTGCTCCTTCTCCTTCTCCTGCTACTTCTTCTCCGCCTGCTCCTTCTTCTCCTCCTGCTCCTTCTCAATTCCTGCTCCATCTCCAGCTCCTGCTCCATCACCTCCTCCTCCTCCTGCTCCTTCTCCCCCTCCTGCTCCTTCTCCCCGTCCTGCTCCTTCTCCTACTCCTGCTCAAACTCCTCCTGCTCCTTCTCAACCTCCTGCTCAAACTCATCCTGCTCTTTCTCCACCTCCTGCTCAACCTCCTCCTGCTCCTTCTCCACCTCCTGCTCAACCTTCTCCTGCTCCTTATCCTACTCCTGCTCAACCTCCTCCTGCTCCTTTTCCTCCTCCTGCTCAAACTCCTCCTGATTCTTCTCGTCCTCCAGCTCAACGTCCTCCTCCTGCTCCTTCTCTACCTCATTCTCCTTCTTCTCCTCCAGCTCTGTCTACTCCTCATGCTACTTCTTCTTCTAATGCTCCTTCTCCACTCCTGCTCATTCACCACCTCCTGCTCCTTCTTCACCTCCTGCTCTTTGTCCTCCTCCTGCTCCTTGTCTCCCTCCAGATCCTTCTCCACCCCTATGCTCCTTCTCCACCTCCTGCTCCTTCTCCACCTCCTGCTCCTTCTCCTCCTACTGCTCCTTCTCCACATCCTGCTCCTTCTCCACCTCCTGCTCCTTCTCCACCTCCTGCTCCTTCTCCTCCTGCTCCTACTCCACTTCCTGCTCCTTCTTCTTCTCCTGCTCCTTCTCTCTCCTGCTCCTTCTACTTCTCCTGCACCTTCTCCTCATCTTGCGCCTACTCCACCTCCTGCTCCTTCTCCTCCTCCTGCTCCTACTCCACTTCCTGCTCTTTCTTCTTCTCCTGCTCCTTCTCTCTCCTGCTCCTTCTACTCCTCCGGCTCCTTCTCCACCTCCTGCACCTTCTCCTCATCTTGCGCCTGCTCCACCTCCTGCTCCTTCTCCACATCCTGCTCCTTCTCCTCCTGCTCCTATTCCACTTCCTGCTCCTTCTTCTTCTCCTGCTCCTTCTCTCTCCTGCTCCTTCTACTTCTCCTGCACCTTCTCCTCATCTTGCGCCTACTCCACCTCCTGCTCCTTCTCCTCCTCCTGCTCCTACTCCACTTCCTGCTCTTTCTTCTTCTCCTGCTCCTTCTCTCTCCTGCTCCTTCTACTCCTCCGGCTCCTTCTCCACCTCCTGCTCCTTCTCCACCTCCTGCTCCTTCTCCTCCTGCTCCTACTCCACTTCCTGCTCCTTCTTCTTCTCCTGCTCCTTCTCTCTCCTGCTCCTTCTACTTCTCCTGCACCTTCTCCTCATCTTGCGCCTACTCCACCTCCTGCTCCTTCTCCTCCTCCTGCTCCTACTCCTCCTCCTCCTCCTGCTCCTCCTCTTGCTACTTTTTCTTCTCCTGCTCCTTCTCCACTCCTGCACCATCTCGACCTCCTGCTGCTTCTCCTCCTCCTGCTCCTTCTCCTTCTCCTGCTCCTTCTTCTCCGCCTGCTCCTTCTCCACCTCCTGCTCTTTCTCCTTCTCCTGCTCCTTCTCCTTCTCCCGCTCCTTCTTCTCCGCCTGATCCTTCTTCTCCTCCTGCTCCTTCTCAATTCCTGCTCCATCTCCAGCTCCTGCTCCTTGTCCACCGCCTGCTCCTTCTCCCCCTCCTGCTCCTGCCCCCCTCCTGCTCCTTCTCCACCTCCTGCTCCTTCTCGTCCACCTGCTCCTTCTCCTCCTCCTCCTGCTCCTTCAGCACCTCCAGCTCACCCTCCTGGTGTTGCTCACCCTCCTGCTGATGCTCCTTCCCCACCACCTGCTCAATCTCCTCCTCCTTCCTGTTCTCCACCCCTGCTCCCTCTCCACCTCCTCATCATTCTCCACCTCCTGCTCCTTCTCCACCTCCTACTCAACCTCCTCCTCCTGCTCCTTCTCCACTTCATGATCCTTCTCCCGCCCCTGCCCCTGCTCCTTCTCCCGGTTTTCATCCAATGAACTAATGAACTTATTTCAGTCAGCTAGATCTTTCTTCTTTAATGCAAAAAGATATTATCTTCAAATACAAGAACTTTTCGTGGTTTTGTTTGTTTTCAGCAAATGAACATATTTCAGCGAGCCAGAAGTTTTTACTTTAATAGCTAAAGATTTTATCTTAAAATACAAGAACTTTTCGTGGTTCTTCTCAATTTTTGTTGGTTTTGATCTAATGAACTTATTTCAGTCAGCAAGATCTTTCTTCTTCAAAGCAAAAAGATTTTATCTTCAAATACAAGAACTTTTCGTGGTTTTGTTGGTTTTCAGCAAATGAACATATTTCAGCGAGCTGGAAGTTTTTTCTTTAATAGCGTAAGATTTTATCTTAAAATACAAGAACTTTTCGTGGTTCTTGTCAATTTGTGTTGATTTTCATCCAATGAACTTATTTCAGTCAGCAAGATCTTTCTTCTTTAATGCAAAAAGATTTTAGCTTCAAAAACAAGAACTTTTCGTGGTTTTGTTGGTTTTCAGCAAATGAACATATTTCAGCGAGCTGGAAGTTTTTTCTTTAATAGCTCAAGATTTTATCTTAAAATACAAGAACTTTTCGTGGTTCTTCTCAATTTTGGTTGGTTTTGATGCAATGAACTTATTTCAGTCAGCTGGATCTTTCTTCTTTCATGCAAAAAGATTTCATCTTCAAATACAAGAACTTTTCGTGGTTTTGTTGGATTTCAGCAAATGAACATATTTCAGCGAGCTGGAAGTTTTTTCTTTAATAGCTTAAGATTTTATCTTAAAATACAAGACCTTTTCGTGGTTCTTGTCAATTTTTGTTGGTTTTCATCTTATGAACTTATTTCAGTCAGCTGGATCTTTCTTCTTTAATGCAAAAAGATTTTATCTTAAAATACAAGAACTTTTCGTGGTTCTTGTCAATTTTTCTTGGTTTTCATCTGACAATTTCAGTCAGCTGGATCTTTCTTCTTTAATGCAAAAAGATTTTATCTTCAAATACAAGAACTTTTCGTGGTTTTGTTGGTTTTCAGCAAATGAACATATTTCAGCGAGCTGGAATTTTTTTCTTTAATAGCTTAAGATTTTATCTTTAAATACAAGAAACCTTCGTGGTTCTTGTCAATTTTTGTTGGTTTTCATCCAATGAACTTATTTCAGTCCAGTAGATCTTTCTTCTTCAAAGCAAAAAGATTTTATCTTCAACTACAAGAACTTTTCGTGGTTTTCTTGGTTTTCAGCAAATGAACATATTTCAGCGAGCTGGAAGTTTTTTCATTCATAGCTCAAGATTTTATCTTAAAATACAAGAACTTTTCGTGGTTCTTGTTAATTTTTGTTGGTTTTGATCCAATGAACTTATTTCAGTCAGCTGGATCTTTCTTCTTTCATGCAAAAACCTGTTTTCTTCAAATCGAAGAACGTTTAATGGTTTTGTTGGTTTTCAGCAAATGAACTTATTTCAGGAAGCGAGATCTTCTTCAATGCAAAAAGATTTGATCTTCAAATACATGAACTTTTCGTTGTTCTGGTCAATTTTTGTTGGTTTTCATCCAATGAACTTATTTCAGTCAGCTGGATCTTCTTTAATGCAAAAAGATTTTATCCTCAAATACAAGAACATTTCGTGGTTTTGTTGGTTTTCAGCAAGTGTACATATTTAAGCGAGCTGGAAGTTTTTTCTTCAATAGCTTAAGATTTTATCTTGAAATACAAGAACTTTTCGTGGTTCTTATCAATTTTTGTTGGTTTTCATCTAATGAACTTATTTCAGTCAGCTGGAGCTTTCTTCTTTAATGCAAAAAGGTCTTGTCTTCAAACACAAGAACTTTTCGTGGTTTTGTTGGTTTTCAGCAAATGAACATATTTCAGCGAGCTGGAAGTTTTTTCTTCAATAGCTCAAGATTTTATCTTAAAATACAAGAACTTTTCGTGGTTTTGTTGGTTTTCAGCAAATGAACATATTTCAGCGAGCTATAAGTTTTTTCTTTAATAGCTTAAGATTTTATCTTAAAATACAAGAACTTTTCGTGGTTCTGGTCAATTTTTGTTGGTTTTCATCTAATGCACTTATTTGAGTCAGCTGGATCTTTCTTCTTTAAAGCAAAAAGATTTTATCTTCAAATGCAAGTACTTTTCGTGGATTTGTTGGATTTCAGCAAATGAACATATTTCAGCGAGCTGGAAGTTTTTTCTTTAATAGCTTAAGATTTTATCTTAAAATACAAGAACTTTTCGTGGTTCTTGTCAATTTTTGTTGGTTTTGATCCAATGAACTTATTTCAGTCAGCTAGATCTTTCTTCTTCAAAGCAAAAAGATTTTATCTTCAAATACAAGAACTTTTCGTGGTTTTGTTGTATTTCAGCAAATGAACATATTTCAGCGAGCGAGAAGTTTTTTCTTTAATAGCGTAAGATTTTATCTTAAAATACAAGAACTTTTCGTGGTTCTTGTCAATTTTTGTTGGTTTTCATCTAACAATTTCAGTCAGCTGGATCTTTCTTCATTAAAGCAAAAAGATTTTATCTTCAAATGCATGAACTTTTCGTGGTTTTGTTGGTTTTCAGCAAACAAACATATTTCAGCGAACGATAAGTTTTTTCTTTAATAGCGTAAGATTTTATCTTAAAATACAAGAACTTTTCGTGGTTCTTGTCAATTTTTGTTGGTTTTCATCTCATGAACTTATTTCAGTCAGCTCAATCTTTCTTCTTCAAAGCAAAAATATTTTGTCTTCAAATACAAGAACTTTTCGTGGTTGTGTTGGTTTTCAGCAAATGAACATATTTCAGCGAGCTGGAACTTTTTGCTTTAATAGCGTAAGATTTTATCTTAAAATACAAGAACTTTTCGTGGTTCTTGTCAATTTTTGTTGGTTTTCATCTCATGAACTTATTTCAGTCAGCTAGATCTTTCTTCTTTAACGCAAAAAGATTTTCTCTTCAAAGACAAGAACTTTTCGTGGTTTTGTTGGTTTTCAGCAAAAGAACATATTTCAGCGAGCTGGAAGTTTTTTCTTTAATAGTTTAAGATTTTGCCTTAAAATACAAGAACTTTTCGTGATTCTTGTCAATTTTTGTTGGTTTTCATCCAATGAACTTATTTCAGTCAGCTAGATCTTTCTTCTTCAAAGCAAAAAGATTTTATCTTCAAATACAAGAACTTTTCGTGGTTTTCTTGGTTTTCAGCAAATGAACATATTTCAGCGAGCTGGAAGTTTTTTCTTTAATAGCTCAAGATTTTATCTTAAAATACAAGAACTTTTCGTTGTTCTGATCAATTTTTGTTGGTTTTCATCGAATGAACTTATTTCAGTCAGCTGGAGCTTTCTTCTTTAATGCAAAAAGGTCTCATCTTCAATCACAAGAACTTTTCGTGGTTTTGTTGGTTTTCAGCAAATCAACATATTTCAGCGAGCTGGAAGTTTTTTCTGAAATAGCTCAAGATTTTATCTTAAAATACAAGAACCTTTCGTTGTTCTGATCAATTTTTGTTGGTTTTCATCCAATGAACTTATTTCAGGAAGCTAGATCTTCTTCAATGCAAAAAGATTTGATCTTCAAATACATGAACTTTTCGTTGTTCTTGTCAATTTTTGTTGGTTTTCATCTGATGAACTTATTTCAGTCAGCGAGATCTTTCTTCTTAAAAGCAAAAAGATTTTATCTTCAAATCCAAGAACTTTTTGTGGTATTTTTGGTTTTCAGCAAATGAACATATTTCAGAGAGCAAGAAGTTTTTTCTTTAATAGCGTAAGATTTTATCTTAAAATACAAGAACCTTTCGTGGTTCTTGTCAATTTTTGTTGGTTTTCATCGAATGAACTTATTTCCGTCAGCTGGATCTTCTTTCATGCAAAAAGATTTTATCCTCAAATACAAGAACATTTCGTGGTTTTGTTGGTTTACAGCAAATGTACATATTTAAGCGAGCTGGAAGTTTTTTCTTTAATAGCTGAAGATTTTGTCTTTAAATACAAGAAACTTTCGTGGTTCTTGTCAATTTTTGTTGGTTTTCATCCAATGAACTTATTTCAGTCAGCTCGATCTTTCTTCTTCAAAGCAAAAAGATTTTATCTTCAAATACATGAACTTTTCGTGGTTTTCTTGGTTTTCAGCAAATGAACATATTTCAGCGAACGATAAGTTTTTTCTTTAATAGCGTAAGATTTTATCTTAAAATACAAGAACTTTTCGTGGTTCTTGTCAATTTTTGTTGGTTTTCATCTCATGAACTTATTTCAGTCAGCTCAATCTTTCTTCTTCAAAGCAAAAAGATTTTACGTTCAAATACAAGAACTTTTCGTGGTTGTGTTGGTTTTCAGCAAATGAACATATTTCAGCGAGCTGGAACTTTTTGATTTAATAGCGTAAGATGTTATCTTAAAATACAATAACTTTTCGTGGTTCTTGTCAATTTTTGTTGGTTTTCATCTCATGAACTTATTTTAGTCAGCTAGATCTTTCTTCTTTAACGCAAAAAGATTTTCTCTTCAAAGACAAGAACTTTTCGTGGTTTTGTTGGTTTTCATCCAATGAACTTATTTCAGTCAGCTGGATCTTTCTTCTTCAAAGCAAAAAGATTTTATCTTCAAATACAAGAACTTTTCGTGGTTTTCTTGGTTTTCAGCAAATGAACATATTTCAGCGAACGATAAGTTTTTTCTTTAATAGCGTCAGATTTAATCTTAAAATACAAGAACTTTTCGTGGTTCTTGTCAATTTTTGTTGGTTTTCATCTCATGAACTTATTTCAGTCAGGTCAATCTTTCTTCTTCAAAGCAAAAAGTTTTTATCTTCAAACACAAGAACTTTTCGTGGTTGTGTTGGTTTTCAGCAAATGAACATATTTCAGCGAGCTGGAACTTTTTTCTTTAATAACGTATGATTTTATCTTAAAATACAAGAACTTTTCGTGGTTCTTGTCAATTTTTGTTGGTTTTCATCTCATGAACTTATTTCAGTCAGCTCGATCTTTCTTCTTCAACGCAAAAAGATTTTCTCTTCAAAGACAAGAACTTTTCGTGGTTTTGTTGGTTTTCAGCAAAATAACATATTTCAGCGTGCAAGAAGTTTTTTCTTCAATAGCTTAAGATTTCGCCTTAAAATACAAGAACTTTTCGTGATTCTTGTCAATTTTTGTTGGTTTTCATCCAATGAACTTATTTCAGTCAGCTAGATCTTTCTTCTTCAAAGCAAAAAGATTTTATCTTCAAACACAATAACTTTTCGTGGTTTTCTTGGTTTTCAGCAAATGAACATATTTCAGCGAGCTGGAAGTTTTTTCTTTCATAGCTCAAGATTTTATCTTAAAATACAAGAACTTTTCGTGGTTCTTGTTAATTTTTGTTGGTTTTCATCCAATGAAGTTATTTCAGTCAGCTCGATCTTTCTTCTTTAATGCAATAAAGATTTTATCTTCAAATACAAGAACTTTTCGTGGTTTTCTTGGTTTTCAGCAAATGAACATATTTCAGCGAGCTGGAAGTTTTTTCTTTAATAGCTCAAGATTTTATCTTAAAATACAAGAACTTTTCGTTGTTCTGATCAATTTTTGTTGGTTTTCATCTGATGAACTTATTTCAGTCAGCTGGCGCTTTCTTCTTTAATGCAAAAAGGTCTCATCTTCAAACACAAGAACTTTTCGTGGTTTTGTTGGTTTTCAGCAAATGGACATATTTCAGCGAGCTGGAAGTTTTTTCTTCAATAGCTCAAGATTTTATCTTAAAATACAAGAACTTTTCGTGGTTTTGTTGGTTTTCAGCAAATGAACATATTTCAGCGAGCTATAAGTTTTTTCTTTAATAGCTTAAGATTTTATCTTAAAATACAAGAACTTTTCGTGGTTCTTGTCAATTTTTGTTGGTTTTGATCGAATGAACTTATTTCAGTCAGCTAGATCTTTCTTCTTCAAAGCAAAAAGATTTTATCTTCAAATACAAGAACTTTTCGTGGTTTTGTTGTATTTCAGCAAATGAACATATTTCAGCGAGCGAGAAGTTTTTTCTTTAATAGCGTAAGATTTTATCTTAAAATACAATAACTTTTCGTGGTTCTTGTCAATTTTTGTTGGTTTTCATCGAACAATTTCAGTCAGCTGGATCTTTCTTCTTTGTGCAAAAAGATTTTAGCTTCAAATACAAGAACTTTTCGTGGTTTTCTTGGTTTTCAGCAAATGAACATATTTCAGCGAGCTGGAAATTTTTTCTTTAATAGCTTAAGATTTTGTCTTCAAATACAAGAAACTTTCGTGGTTCTTGTCAATTTTTGTTGGTTTTCATCCAATGAACTTATTTCAGTCAGCTAGATCTTTCTTCTTCAAAGCAAAAAGCTTTTATCTTCAAATACAAGAACTTTTCGTGGTTTTCCTGGTTTTCAGCAAATGAACATATTTCAGCGAACGATAAGTTTTTTCTTTAATAGCGTAAGATTTTATCTTAAAATACAAGAACTTTTCGTGGTTCTTGTCAATTTTTGTTGGTTTTCATCTCATGAACTTATTTCAGTCAGCTCAATCTTTCTTCTTCAAAGCAAAAAGATTTTATCTTCAAATACAAGAACTTTTCGTGGTTGTGTTGGTTTTCAGCAAATGAACATATTTCAGCGAGCTGGAACTTTTTACTTTAATAGCGTAAGATTTTATCTTAAAATACAAGAACTTTTCGTGGTTCTTGTCAATTTTTGTTGGTTTTCATCTCATGAACTTATTTCAGTCAGCTAGATCTTTCTTCTTTAACGCAAAAAGATTTTCTCTTCAAAGACAAGAACTTTTCGTGGTTTTGTTGGTTTTCAGCAAAAGAACATATTTCAGCACGCAAGAAGTTTTTTCTTTCATAGCTTAAGATTTTATCTTAAAATACAAGAACTTTTCGTGATTCTTGTCAATTTTTGTTGGTTTTCATCCAATGAACTTATTTCAGTCAGCTGGATCTTTCTTCTTCAAAGCAAAAAGATTTTATCTTCAAATACAAGAACTTTTCGTGGTTTTCTTCGTTTTCAGCAAATGAACATATTTCAGCGAACGATAAGTTTTTTCTTTAATAGCGTAAGATTTAATCTTAAAATACTAGAACTTTTCGTGGTTCTTGTCAATTTTTGTTGGTTTTCATCTCATGAACTTATTTCAGTCAGCTAGATCTTTCTTCTTTAACGCAAAAAGATTTTCTCTTCAAGGACAAGAACTTTTCGTGGTTTTGTTGGTTTTCAGCAAAAGAACATATTTCAGCGTGCAAGAAGTTTTTTCTTCAATAGCTTAAGATTTTGCCTTAAAATACAAGAACTTTTCGTGATTCTTCTCAATTTTTGGTGGTTTTCATCCAATGAACTTATTTCAGTCAGCTCGATCTTTCTTCTTCAAAGCAAAAAGATTTTATCTTCAAATACAAGAACTTTTCGTGGTTTTCTTGGTTTTCAGCAAATGAACATATTTCAGCGAGCTGGAATTTTTTTTTTTCATAGCTCAAGATTTTATCTTAAAATACAAGAACTTTTCGTGGTTCTTGTCAATTTTTGTTGGTTTTCATCCAATGAAGTTATTTCAGTCAGCTCGATCTTTCTTCTTCAATGCAAAAAGATTTTATCTTCAAATACAAGAACTTTTCGTGGTTTTCTTGGTTTTCAGCAAATGAACATATTTCAGCGAGCAAGAAGTTTTTTCTTTCATAGCTCAAGATTTTATCTTAAAATACAAGAACTTTTCGTTGTTCTGATCAATTTTTGTTGGTTTTGATCCAATGAACTTATTTCAGTCAGCTCAATCTTTCTTCTTTAATGCAAAAAGGTTTTATCTTCAAACACAAGAACTTTTTGTGGTTTTGTTGGTTTTCAGCAAATGAACATATTTAGGCGAGCTGGAAGTTTTTTCTTGAATAGCTTAAGATTTTATCTTAAAATACAAGAACATTTCGTGGTTCTTGTCAATTTTTGTTGGTTTTCATCCAATGAACTTATTTCAGGAAGCTAGATCTTCTTCAATGCAAAAAGATTTTATCTTCAAATACAAGAACTTTTCATGGTATTTTTGGTTTTCAGCAAATGAACATATTTCAGACAGCAAGAAGTTTTTTCTTTAATAGCGCCAGATTCTATCTTAAAATACAAGAACGTTTCGTGGTTCTTGTCAATTTTTGTTGGCTTTCATCCAATGAACTTATTTCAGTCAGCTGGATCTTTCTTCTTCAAAGCAAAAAGATTTTATCTTCAAATACAAGAACTTTTCGTGGTTTTGTTGATTTTCAGCAAATGAACATATTTCAGCGAGGTAGAATTTTTTTCTTTGATAGCGTCAGATTTTATCTTAAAATACAAGAACTTTTCGTGGTTCTTGTCAATTTTTGTTGGTTT